>NC_069784.1:1550833-1860000 GCF_027406575.1 Nycticebus coucang | reverse complement strand
CTCAGCCCTGCCATGCAGCCTCACGAGCAGTGCCACCAGAGGGCTTCACTGGGTTTGGACAAATCGCAATTAAAGCTTTTGTGCAGCCACGAGCTTAAAGTGTAGTTCAGAAGTGTTAGTAGCGCACAGCACGTGTGGTGTGTGGAACCAGTTAACAAAACCATGAATTGCAACTAGCAGCTGGCTGATAATTTTTCCATTATATGAAGCTGTCCACCTTGTCTCTGAGAAAACACATTTATTTTGAATGTAACCTTTTCTGGAACGGGTCTGTGTTATTTCCTGAGAAATTGCAATCAAATAATTCCTCTTCCCTAAAAATCATCACCAGTGGCATTTATGGCATTTTAAATTAACTGCTAATAAATAGCCTTCTGTGACTTGGAAAGTGGGAGGTAAAATCAGACTTGGGGAACTCAGGCGTGAAGCCTGACCTGGGGTGGGTGAGTCCCCAGAGGGTCCGCTGGGCTCCTAACGCAGCACAGCCATCCGCTGTGTGCCAGCTGGGCGCCTGGATGCAGGTCCTACCAAAGACTTCATCGGTGCTGCCCAGAGGGCCGAGGACAGTGAGGAGGCAGCACTGGACCTCAGAGGGCCCTCAGAGGTGATGAGCATGGTGGGAGGAATTAAAAAAGGCGAGAGGACTGGGGGACGGAGGGAGAAGCCGGGAGCAGCAGGCCAGCCTGGAACAGCGAGGACGCAGCACAGCGGCCAACAGAGCCTGGTGGAGTCAGACTGGAGGGGCCGGAGCCAGAAGCCGAGACATGGAAGCGGGGTACCTGAGACAGCACTAACGAGAGGGCTCTGAGCCAGAAGCAAGAGGTGAGGAGAAGCCGAGTCTTCTGGGTCTTTTTTTTCCCCTGCTGAATAGAGCCTTGATTACAGTGCTACCCAAGGTCTGATCAATTTCACTCTATTTTCTTAACATTTCGCGGTGAGAACCACATGAACGCAAAAAGCACCCAAAGCTAAAATCCTTGAGTCTGCGTGGGAGAACAACTCCTGCTAGAGCAGCAATTAACACCCCCAGTTAGGCACAATGTTGTAAAGGGTGATTTAAAAAATGTATTTTTAACTGCCAGGTTTATTTCAGTTCCCACTCTAGCCCAGGAGTCTAATGGGAGTCCATTTTTTCCCTAGTAACAGCTGTTCTTTTGAACCTCCTGAATAGGAGGAATCTGATTTGGATTTGAAGGAAGTCATCTTAGAAGCTGGTGCAGACTCCGTCCACGCAGCTCGGATGCGCTCATCCCGAGGGCCACAGTCTCCGCACACCGCGAGGACTCCAGTGGCCAGCGAGTGAAGAGTCATACTTAGACTAACCCAGGAGACACATTTTCCTCCTCCAGACTGTAAATTCAGGCATAAGTGGCTTTAAGACCATTTCCTATTTTTGAATTTAATAAAGAAAATTCATCTATCTTGCAGTACAACTACTATAGGGGGAAACTTTATTTCAATTTTATGGGATCTCAGCTGCATTATGACTTTGTGGCCTCTGCTGGCGACAAATAATCCCACCTAATGAGTTTTTACATCATTAGATTGGAAATGAAGTCACAGCTGATGATGGCAGCTGTGCACACCTGTCTGGCCTCTGAGCCGCACTGCGGACAACCGCTGTGCTCCCCTGCTCTGCGGCACCATCTGAGGGCAATGAACAAACAAGGCCAACTTAACCAAGTCTGCGTTTACGTCCCTGCAATTACTGCAGAAAATTACAGCAGTGAGAGGTCTGGAAAAACTCATTCAAGCTATTTGTTCCCTATAGGGGAAGAAATAAAAACAAAAAATAGGGCTGTCGGAAACTGGTTATTTAAATACTTACAATTCCATCTCTATCTGGTGAACCTCTGTAACAAAAAGAAATTGATAGCTATTACGAAAACGAAGTCACTCTGCTATACAGACTAAAGTACAAAGAGAATAATTCACCACCACCACCCGCACCTCCCGCGCGCTCCCACCCCGGAAACCCGGCTAACAGAAACTGAATCAAAACACATTTCTCCAGTGATATTTTAGTGTGGAGTGTGTGCCTATGTATAGGAGAAGGATATTCTCATTAAAGGCTAAAGTCCAAAAGGCCCAGGTTGGTGGCTGGGGGCCACCTTGGTAGGAGCAGAGTTCACCAGGAGTCTGTCCTAGTCTGTCCGGCTGCTTTCACAACCACCACAACCCATGTAAATCAAATTGCTCTCTCTTACCTTTCTTTCCTTAAATTATTATCATGTTTTAAGGGTGACAAGGTCTCCACGTATTGCCCAGGCTAGAGTGCAGTGGGTGTTTCAGACACAGCATTGAACACTGTAGCCTTCAACTTGTGGCCTCGCTGTGATCCTCCTGCCTCAGCCTCCCGAGTGGCTGGAACTACAGGTGCTCACTGTAGTGCCTGTTCCCCTTTCGTCTCCCCTCTGAATGGTTCTGAATTGTGTCCTATAAAACGAGACTTTTGCAGTATTTTTCAACTTTATTTTTACAATCTAGATTTCTCTCCACATTTCTACATTTACCTCTCCTTCTGTTACAGGAGAGCAGGAAATTGAGAGCCATGTTTTGCTACATTTGTCCGTTGGTACTTGATTCTCTCTGTAAAGAGCTAAAAAATGTTCTATTGCCTAGGGGACTAAAATTATGCTTGGAAAAAGACCTGCCAGTTTGAAGAGAACCTTAATACGCTTGAGGGGTACTGTGATGTCTGGAGGAGTTTGGGGGGGCTGGAACTGTTCTCCAGGAGGTGGGACCAGGTAAGGAAATGCTTTATTGCTTCATGGGGTGGGGCTGATGCGAGGGACAAAGAGGGGTAGGGAAGAGAGAAATGCAGAGAGTTGGTGGGAGGCCATCAGGATTCTGAGTGTGACTCCCCTTCTCATCAGCGTCCCTCCGAAAGTATCAGACTATTCTGCTTGGATGACAACACACTTGAGAGACTCATCATTTTTCATAACTAGTGAGTTCTGTGTCCACAGAGGTGACGTGGGGAGAGGACCCATGGGGTTGCCAGAAATCTTGGGACCTTTGGACATTCTCTGGACATAGGAATTAACTGGTTCAGGGAAATTTCATTTAAAAAAGAAAGATAGGAAGAATCTCAGACAACAAAAGTTATAATTCATTGAACAAATATTGAGTGCTAAAATGAGCTAGGTACTTGGCTATGACCAGAGGATAAATAGGACAGAGAAGATGTGCTCATCACGGAGAGAATGAGGCAGGTGAGTGCATCCCGGGGTCACCCCGGTCACACTGAGCACCGCCCAGGAGGAGAGCAGAGGCCAGGAACCGGCCCAAGCTCCTCGAAGCCATCTTTCCTTTTTGCATCTGTCTTCTGTACAACACAAGCATTTCTGACCAGGATTTCAGAGAGAGGTGACTGTATCAACTTTTTGGTAGGATATATTCAGAGACAAGAAAGAAATAGACGTGGAGAAGGGAAGGCTCTGGGACTGGCCTGGCTGCGGCATTGCGCACTTTTGTTCCAGGCACAAGGGCACATCAGTGCAGACCTTAGATGGGCAGTTGCTGGGCCTCAGGCCCCTTGTAGCTATTGGGACGGTATTTTTTTTCTGCAGTTTTTGGCCAGGGCTTGGTTTGAACCCGCCATTTCCGGCATATAGGGCTGGTGCCCTACTCCTTTGATTCACAGGTGCCACTGGTATTTTAAAATTAATCAGAAAAACTGTGCCTGCACACAGCAGTGAGGGAGTCTTGCCTGACCCTTGGTCTTATTTGTTGATGGGAAGTGGGTGGGCACTTCCCCGCTTGGGGGCTGCAGACATGGCGGGCAGAGCACAGGCTCCGTGGCAAACCGCAGGGGCCGCAGCACAGGTCTCCCCACCGTGCAGGCCTGGCCAAGTCACGTCACCCCTTCGTGTCTGTTTCCTCATCTGGAAAAGAGCCATGAAAACTCCGAGGCTCCATAGGGATAGCAGAGGATTCAGGGCTAACATAAGTGAGGGGCCTGAGGCAGGGTCGAGAGTATAGTGAACACTCGTCCCAGCTCACCTAGAATGGTAATCATTACATACTCTGACCTAGGAGAGGGAGGGCAGAGATGCCGGCAGCCTCAGACATGAATTTCCTCCCTCTTCCACTGAAGTCCGTATTTTATTTTAAAATGATTTTTTCTTTTTAACGGCAGACCTATTATATGTTCTGACTTCTATTTTAAAACTAATCATCTACCATGGACCCTTGGCCTCTATTTCAAAAAGTTTCAGTATTTGCCTTTTGCAAATACTGCCTTTTGTGTTTTACCCTCTTATTTGGATTATAATTCTGCCCTTCGATGTTTTTTTTTTCTTCTAGGTGCTGAAAGCACAGGACTGGATTCCAGAGTAGCACACTGGCTCCAAGTCTTATTTTCTGAGTAGCATTCAGCAAGTTTCTTAACCCATCTGGGCACTGATGTCTCATCTCTAAAATTGAGGTATTACTGCAAACCTTATTGCATTACTGGAAGGGCTAAAAAGGATCTCAGTGCAACAAAATCCCCTGCACAGACAGGGCTGCCACTTAGCACAGACTCTGACCCTTCCCTTCGGTCAGCCTCTGCAGCGTTGATCAAATCAGGAAGCTCTCGTCCTCACCCCACTCTGTCTGGGGATGTGCAATTAGCTGAAGTTGGTGAGGAGGGCTCCTGGAGCAGGTTGCTTAGCAACCCCAAGTGAGTTTCAGCAGCCCTGATACCAGTCTGCGTCCACAAGGTTCAACGGAGTCTGACACAGCCTGAGCTGACGGAGCTGATGGCACAACACAGTGCCAGAGCATTTCCCAATTCTTTTGAGTTTGTGATTCCTTTCCCAAGAATGATACGTGATCCTATAGAGAGTGGGGGCTGTGAAAGCAAAGGCTTGTACTACAGATACCGAGCACCGTGTCCTCAGACCACAAGGGATGATAGAAACTGCTCTCTGCTAATCTGGCACCACCTGAGTAACCGGGGGCGCTCCAAGGACACAAAGTTAAGGAAGGTGCTTGGGATTCTGCAAACAAACGTCCCCTTAGAGAAGCTCAGGAGAGACTGAGCGTCTGCCAGAGGCCGTGCAGACCCTCGCCTGCTCTCACAACTTTAGAAACAGTGATGGCAAACAGCGCTTTGGTCATAGGCAGAGGAGCCCACCTGCCCTGGGGAGGTTGTTTGTCTTTTCTCTTTTCAATAGATTTTTTTTCTCTTTCAAACTTTCTTTACACACTAGAAATCTTGCTGCAGACACATACTGTCCTTACGGAAAAATGGATTTGGACTCTGCTGATGATCTTTCCTGAGCACCTGGGTGTGTCCTGCACAGTACATGGAGGGTGTGCACTGCTGGCCAGCTGCCCGGCACAGCGTCTGGCTCTTCAAGGAGCTCGGACCCCATCCTCTGTGCCCAACCAGGGAAGTGTGGCTCCCAAAGCCCAGGGACTTTCCCAGTGCTGAGTCTAGAGCCCAGATCTATAACCCCAGAGAAGGGGCTATCACCTATTTTGGGTGGTTAATGTTCATAAGATGGAAAATTTCTTAAGAAACAATGTAAATTATATAATCCTTAGAGAAATATTCTTTACTTAATCATTTATAAAAATTCACAAGACTGTAGTAAATGTAATTTCCATGAAATAAATATTTACCAAAAGAAAAAGCACAAAGAAAATGGAAGAACAGGAGACTTCCCATTTGGTATCCAGATAAAAAATAACTTTTGTTCCTTCAATCCTTTACACTGTTTGGTTGAAGATTTCCTGTGTGGCGCTGGTCTCCGCCCTGGCCTGGCCTCCCTTTATCACTGTGACCTGCACCCCAGGTGGACCCCGGCCCCAGGGGTCTTGTCAGTATCTGCCGACTGCAGGCTTCCACCTGTACTTCTGTTGGTGGTGTTCCCTTTGCATGAAATACACGTCCTCATCTTCCTGAAGGCCAGACTCCAGGCTCCTCTCTCCCTGAAGCATCACTGACTTGGCAGTCCAAGTATGAGCCTCATATTCCTAAGAAATTCCACTTTAAGGGCTCATCAGGAACCACCACGTACTAATTTTGTGTCAGTGATAAGAGTAGCAGCTGGTGCCATTTCCTGAGGATTTGCTAAGTGCCTGGTACCACAGCAGGCCTTTCAAATACGCTGCCTCATCTAGCTGTAAAAGTATTTTAATTTGTGTAATAGATATTTTACCCCATGAATTACAAATTCTTGAAGGATAAGGACATAGAGAATGCATAGCATGAAAAAAAGTATAGAATGAATGCTGAAGGTGAGAATAATTGAGGCTTTCTTCCTTTTTACCTGTGTCCAATTATTGACTTTCCCATTTTCAGGCTTTTTTTTTTTTTTTTTTTTTTCCAGAGATTCTAGCCAAATGAGAGGTAGAATGGCTCAATTCTGATACAAGCAGACCACCCAGGTCTGCCTTTGCACTTGGGTGCAGGAGCTACCCTAAGGAGCTGAGCTCTCCTTGCACTGACCTGGAGCTGGAGTCCCAAGTTCAGGGCCAGTGTGGACTCCAAGTATTCAGGTTACCTGTGTGGCTCAAAAAGGCACCTGAGGTGTGTGTCAGAGTCAGTACTTCTGAGGGAGAATTCTAGATGGTCAAATAAGAGGAATGAAGTGAAAAGAAACTGTTATGCCCCTGAACATTTTCAAGGGTCTATCAGTGTCTGTGGGCAGTTAACTCCCCTGGGCAGGACCATTTAAACATGTAAAAGCAACTTTCTGCTCTTGGTTTCTCATTCACAGCCAAATATACTATTACTCCTGCAAATTCTGTTGGTTGATTTACAGTTCTGCTTGGACAATATCTTGGCATCTCAAGGAAGGGCTTCTGGATGGTATCCAGGCTGCACTTCTGTTTCTGGCTACGTCTAATCTACCCAAACAGGTGTTTCTTCTGTGGCTTAGTTCAGATAGTAGGGGTAATCCTGGGTATGAAAATGAAGCCATTTAGTCCTCCTCAAAAATAAGTCTTGCTTTCTGCCTCGGTGTTATCAGGTCATTAAATAGAAAACCAAAACCCTGAGTGCACCATGAAAAATCTTCACCTTTTTAGCATAAATCTCAGAACTGTTTATACTGAACATCTACAATTTATCCTGAAATGGGGAGAGTGACAGAACAGTGCATGACGTTCAAAAAAACTGTGGCAAAGTTAAGGTTAACAGTGACAGCAGCATCTGGTAGGCTGTTAAGAGGGAGGCAAAGTCTTAAAGTACGTACGTAGAATCAGTGTCCTTTTCTTTCTTCCGTATTCCAAATGCCTTCCTTGTGCGTTTTTTCAGTCCTGTGGAGGAGAGCAAAGGGTCAGGAAATCCATCAACAACATTCAAGTGAACGTATGTTGAAACTTGCAACACTCCTGTTAAGCCAGAGCGTCTGCAAGGGGATGGGAGTTTCTTCCACTGCACGCACGTGTATGTGTTAGGTGTGCCTAGGATTGAATCTTCAATCGATATTTATCAAGGAGTTGGCACTGTAAGTTTGACCAACACAAAGATGAATGGGTCCAGAAGAGATCTCAAGCTTTTCTTAGACTCCTGTTATTCATCATTCAAGGCACCACGTCACAGATTTAGAAGAATAGCCATTTCCAGGTTAGATGTACTCTGGAGATGGGGGTAATGCCAAGACCCAGAGCAGGGAAGCACCCCAAGAGAGCCACACACCCCACACCTCGCTGTGCCCTGTATCCCCAGCCCATCTTTCCCACTTCCTCCAATCTGTGGCTGGCCTGGTTTATCAAACCATTCTCAGACTGAATTTCAACACTTGTACTCCAGTCTCTCTCTCTGGCTTGTGTGGTCCTCACCTCTGGTTGGAATACCTTCCCGACTTTCTTGACTTTTACCATTTCCGTGTATCCTGTATGGCCCAGGCCAACAGTCACCTCCTCTGTGAAGGCCTCTCAATCCTAGTTGTGTAAGACGTTGACTATTCTGTGTCCTCAAATGTTGCTTTTACACCCATTATTGCCGCACCCCCGGCATCAAGCCGTGGCGGGATGGCTCTGTCCGCGTTGTAAAAACTGCGGTAAGGCGGTGGGTGCTTCTCGGAGCGTTGCCCCCAGTCCCCCTGGTTTGCGACAGCAGCGCATAAGTTGCCTAGCATGCCTTTTAGTGAACGTAAGAATTCATGAGGTGCGGCATAAAGGCCTGAATAACCTTTACCCTGAAACCTGTTTAAAACTTGTTTGTTGAGTTGAATGATTAAATGTTGCCTGAATGCCTATAGAAACTAAGAATGAACATAATGATTTACTAATCCATGACTTCATCTACTCTAAGAGACTGAATGTCTCCAAGGGAACATGTTCCCACCATAAAAGTCAGTTAATTGAAACAATGCATCAAGAGAATGCAGAAACGGTGAGTTAAGATGTTCCTACCAGATACCCACTCCCTCCAGCTTCTTATCTCGTTCTTTGAAACTACATTCCTTAGTAAAGTCTTTCTCTGAAATCTATTTTTTCACTATAATTGTTTTCCACACAATTTTACTCATTACTCTTTAAAACTTAAATCTAACACCTAAATCATACACACATAACTCAAATTACATATAAAATCATAATTAAATGTAATGAAAGAAAAATATAAAATGTGAACAAAGCAGTCCCACAAAAAAGGAAGGTTTAAACATAGATTAAAGAGAAGTAAAAAAGTAACTGCTGATAAGCAGCAGTCCTTGTTCCCCCTTGCGGGCAAAAGCATTGTGTAAAAAAGACGGTTGACTACTCACATCTACAAAACTCGATAAGAACTTTGTAAGCTTCAGCAAGTCATAAAAATATCTTTTGTAGTCTGTAACACATTGTCAAAAATGTATAAATACCATGCCTAAAAATCAGTAAAACACAACTGCTTTCTTCATCATCTTTGGTGTGTGGCAGTTTGTCACTTTCCTGCGTCGCCCTTTCAATCAACCTGAGCCGTTCTCGCCCTGAAAGCCCTCAGACTGAGACTCATTCGACTGGCGGTCCGCGGCAGCTGGCGCTTCGAACAGGGACCTGAAGGACAGGTGATCTTTCTTTTTCTTTCTTTCCTCTCTTTTTCAGATTGAAGGCGACTCTCACCAGGGAGCTGCAGTCCCGCCGGTAAAGGCTGACCGGTTAAGTGTGAGTAATCCGCAGGGCAACATGGGGCATACATTGGGTAAGGAAGAACACATGCTCAGTGTCATGATACAGCGTTTATTAGAAAAAAATGGTTTTCATGTGTCTCTCAAACGGTTAGAGGAGCTTATGCATTTCATAAAGTTGGTAAGTCCTTGGTTTCTGGAGGAAGGTTCTCTCTCTCTCTCCGATTGGAAGAGAGTGGGACGCGAAATGCGGAAATATATGCAAGAACATGGGGAGAAGGTCTTGCCCCCTCAGGCTTTTCCTTTATGGTTACAAGTTAGAGAACTTTTGGCTGACAATACCTTTTTAGAAGCATTTATAAGAGAAACTGACTCGGAGGCTGGTGATCATGAAACTAAGGTGGCACCTATTTGTGATGAGGTTCCCCCCGAGGTTCTTAAAGATCCTGAACCGGTACCAAACACTGAGAGCGTTGTCCCTTCGGCTCCAACGCTCAAAGACATTTTACCGCCACTCCCACCGGTTGATAATTCCTCAGACAGTGATGAGTGGGATGTGATCGATGAACTTACTAAATCAGATGAGAGGGACGGAATGAATGATTCTATTCACCCCCGCCGAGCTTATCCGGCAGTTCGCGTCCCAAAGGTCGCATCTAAGACATCCTCACGAGCCCCACTTCCCCGTGTGCCTCCTTGTCTCCCTCCACCGCCCGCGGGCTTTCAAGCGGCGGTGCGAGAAGCCCGTCAGCAGGGAGATTTTACATTTGCTTTCCCGGTGCGCTTTCCCACTGAGGAAAGGGCACCACCCACCTGGGAACCTCTGTCGTTAAAGACGCTTAAAGAACTGCAACAGGCTGTCCGTACATCGGGAGCTTCTGCCCCTTATACTTTACAAATTGTGGAATCAATTAGCAGTCAATGGCTTACCCCGTATGATTGGCAGCAAACGGCCAAAGCCACGCTTTCCCCAGGTGATTATATTTTATGGAGAACAGAATATGAAGATAGATCTAGAGAAAGTATTAATCAGCATGTGGGAAGAAAAGCACAGCCCACACTATCCATGCTTCTAGGAACAGAAGAATTTGCCTCTTTTGAAAATCAAATTAAACTACCCCGACAAATTTTGGAAATAGTCAGCCATAACGCAGTCTCCGCTTGGCGAAAAATACCTCCTCCGGGAACCAAGGGCACGACTTTAGCGGGCATAAAACAGGATATGGAAGAGTCCTATCCTGCCTTTATTTCTCGCCTGGAAGAAGCTATTAATAGAATGCTTCCACCATCAGAGGGAACAGAATTATTACTCAAGCAATTGGCTTGGGAAAATGCAAATACGCTGTGTCAGGACTTAATACGTCCACTCAGGAAAACAGGGACTTTACAAGATTATATTAAAGCATGCATGGATGCCTCACCAGCAATTGTCCAGGGAATGGCGTTTGCTGCAGCTATGCGGGGTCAGAAATTTAGTTCATATGTCAAAGGTGCTTTTGATAGAGACCCCAGTAATACATGTTTTGGGTGTAATCCCCCACATGACTTACCCACTTGTTATAACTGTGGGAAGCCAGGTCATATACAGAAGGATTGTAAGAAATCCACCGGTGCTAATAATAATAATAATAAGTCCCGTGGAATACCCCCGGGACCATGCCCACGTTGTAAGAAGGGCAGGCACTGGAGAAATGAATGTAAATCTAAATTTCATAAAGATGGAACCCCCTTGTCAGACAAGGGTGCTAACTTTATTGATACCAATCAGACAAAAAACTAGATAAGGGGCGTTCTCCTAGCCCCGACTCCAAGGGAGAGTCTCCTGCTTCTACCGCAGTACGACCTAAGTTAGAGCCCACATCTACTATTAATTGTATACCACCTGAATGGACAATTCATGATCTCCCACGTGGGACTCCTGGCAGTGCAGGTTTAGACCTTGCCAGTTCTAAAGATGTTATCATATCCAAACATGATGGTGTTGTGTTAGTTCCCACAGGAATAAAAGGAAAGTTATTACCAGGTACTGTTGGTGTTATATTGGGACGTAGTTCCAATTACACTAAACATTTTGAAGTTGTTCCAGGAGTAATTGATTCTGACACTGAAAATACAATTAAAGTCATGGTAAAGTCTTTAGTAGAAACTACACAAATTCATAAGGGACAAAGAATTGCTCAGTTATTGTTATTGCCATATATACCACTCCCCACCTGGCATTTACATGATGCCAGGGGAGAGGGTCAATTTGGATTTACTGATCAGGATTGTGTGGCTCTTATACATGATCTATATGATAGACCAATGTTAAAAATGAAAATAGAAGGCAGGCCCATTAAGGGCCTGATGGACACAGGCGCTGATGTAACCTGCATTGCTGCCTCCGACTGGCCGAGATCCTGGCCGGTTCATCGAACTGGGTCTTCTTTAGTTGGTCTCGGTTCTGTTTCTGGTGTCATGCGTAGTACATCTCATTTGTTATGTGAATATAAGGACAAGAAAATTTACTTTCAACCTTATGTGTTACCCTCTCTACCCTATACTTTATGGGGACGAGATCTTTTACATGTCCTAGACATGAAACTAGTCACAGGGGACCAACTGAACGATCAGTGTTTTTCATAGGGGCCACTGCAGAAAACTATGCCTGTAAGATAAAATGGTTAACAGATGTTCCTGTGTGGGTTAGTCAGTGGCCCCTAACAACAGAAAAGTTACAGGCATTACAAATTTTAGTACAAGAACAATTAGATAAAGGTCATTTAGAGGAATCCACTAGTCCATGGAACACTCCTGTGTTTGTCATTAAGAAAAAATCTGGCAAATGGAGACTTTTACAAGATTTAAGAGCAGTAAATGCCATTATGGAAGACATGGGCTCCCTTCAACCTGGGCTTCCGTCTCCTGTAGCAGTACCAGAACAATGGTCACTTATAATTATAGATCTGCAAGACTGCTTTTTTACTATTAATTTACATCCTGAGGATTGTCCTCGTTTTGCTTTCAGTGTTCCTTCTCTAAACTTACAGGAACCGTTTAAAAGATATCAGTGGAAAACTTTACCACAGGGCATGAAAAACAGCCCTACTTTATGTCAAAAATTTGTAGCGGCTGCGTTAGCAGCACTCAGAAAACAATTTCCTAGTGCTTACATAATTCATTATATGGATGATATCTTGCTAGCTCATCCTGAGCTGCCAAAAGTACAGCTAATGCTAGAAAAGGCTATAGAACAATTAACTAAATTTGGCTTAGTCATTGCCCCAGAGAAAATTCAGAGAGATAAACCATTAAGTTATCTGGGACAATGGATTCACTCTGATTATATCACACCTCAAAAGGTTCAAATACGAAGAGATAAATTACAAACTCTTAATGATTATCAAAAATTACTGGGGGAAATAAATTGGATTCGACCTTTTCTAAAAATTACTACAGGAACTCTTAGTCCTTTGTTTGCTATCTTACAGGGGAACTCCAATCCCCGTTCCCCTAGACAATTAACTCCAGAAGCCTTGCAGGCTTTAGAAGTTGTTGAACAAACTTTAACCCAGGCCAGGGTTAAACAACTTAATTATCAAAACCCATGGTCTTTACTCATTTTTTCTACTGAGTATACTCCTACAGCTTGCCTATGGCAGGAAGGTATTTTAGAATGGCTTCATTTACCACATGTTCAGACAAAGATTGTTGCTGACTATCCTTACCTAGTATCTTTATTAATTGATAAAGGAAGAAACAGATCACGGGAATTATTTGGTAAAGATCCTCATGTAATTGTAACTGCTTATAATAAAACTCAAGTAGAACAATTATTTCAAAATAATGATGATTGGGTATTGGCCTTACAAGGCTATGCAGGTCAAATTTTATACCATTATCCTAAACATCCTTTAATTGAATTTACAAAAACAATTTCTCTTATATTTCCTCTTATGTGTTCCAAACAGCCTCTATCTAACGCAATAACCTTATTCACAGATGGTTCCTCCACAGGACGGGCTGTAGTTTTCAGTCCAGGCCTGTCTCCTATTATTAAGGAGGTTACACAAGCCTCTGCCCAACAAACAGAGTTATGGGCTCTAATCTCAGCTTTTAATAACTTCGAACAAAAATTTAACTTGTATACAGACTCAAAGTATATTGCTTCTCTTTTTCCGGCTCTTGAAACTGCTCTTTTAACAGGAACCTCAACTATTTTACCTTTATTAAAGAAACTACAAACTTTAATTCAACAAAGAAATAATCAATTTTATATTGGTCACATAAGAGGACATACTAATTTACCTGGCCCTTTGGCCCAAGGAAATGCCACTGCAGATTTGTTGACACGTACTATGGTAGCATCAGTGGCTGAAGCTGAAGAAAGCCACGCCTTACATCACCAAAATGCTAACGCATTAAGAAAAATGTTTCAAATTACTAGAGAACAGGCAAGACAAATAGTCTTAAAGTGTAAATCCTGTCCTATTACTCATCATCCTTTAAAATTCGGTGTCAATCCTCGTGGTTTACGCCCCAATGTATTATGGCAAATGGATGTAACACATGTCTCTAGTTTTGGAAAATTACAATATGTACATGTTACTGTTGATACTTTTTCTCATTTTATCTGTGCCTCTGCAAGACCTGGCGAGGCCTATAAAGATGTTGTACAACACCTATTTTACTGCTTTCAGCAGCTAGGTGTTCCTCATCAATTAAAAACGGACAATGCTCCAGCTTATACCTCTCGAGCATTTGAACAATTTTGTATACAGTGGAAAATTTCTCATTCTACGGGGATCCCGTATAATCCTCAGGGTCAAGCGATTGTTGAAAGAACTAATCAAATATTAAAATTACAAATTGAACGCCTACAAAAAGCTCATAAATATTTCTCTCCTCATCATATTTTAACCCATGCTTTATTCGTCCTAAATCACCTTAATGTAAACTCCAACAATTTAACCCCTGCTCTCTCCCATTGGCAGCCACAATCGGCTGCCACCCTTCCTAAAGTTCTTTGGAAAGATTTATTATCGGGCCAATGGAAAGGCCCTGATGTGTTGTTAACCTCCGGACGAGGCTATGCTTGCATATTTCCACAGGATGCCGACTCTCCCATCTGGATTCCAGACCGGCTCATCAAACCGGCTCCTCCGGAGACCCCGGCGCAGAAGACAACGCCTGCGGCGGATGAAGATCCTATCTGCACAGATGAAGACGACTGTGACAGTTTCACCGAGACCCTCCAAGATCACGTGGACACAGATCCGCACCCTGGTGAAACAAGCTAAACAACTTCTCATATCTCAGACCAGCCCTCTAACTCCAACAATGTACTTTGTTGCCTTTTTATCATTAATTTCTACTCCTACGGTAGAAACTGCAGCTTATTGGTCTTATGTTCCTAACCCTCCATTATTACATCCTGTAGGCTGGCTAGATACAGACCCCATAAAAATTCTTTCTAATGATTCAATCCGCTTAGGAGGTTTAACTGACTCAGAATCCAGACATCATGCTGCGGCTTTGATTAATTTCACTGGCAAAGCCGACTCCTTGCCTATTTGCTTTACTTTAAAAGGCAAAACGCCTCCCTTTTGTTTACCCACAAGTTACAGAGTCTTTTTATCTGATGCTCCTGATCCTCATGATGTCAATAGACGTTATATGTGGGAATATGAAATACAAACTATTGGAAGTCCTGATTATAATGAAACTTGTTTATCTGTAAACCACTTACCTCTCCCTAATTGTAAAGAAAAATATAGAGATAAAAATCATTTCTGGGAATCCTCTTTAACAAAAACCCCTACTTGGCTTTCTTGCGGATTCCCAGACGCTGCTAACAAACATTCTCCCATTAATTCTAATACAATTATCTGGGATTATTCTCCTACTTCCTGCTATGATCATAACCAATATTTATCGAATCAATTAGATAAATTTCATAAATATCAATGGTTTGGTAGCCCTCAACCAGTACGAAGGTGGTTCACACCTGGTTTAGTTGAGCCCATATGGGTGGCTCAAAACAATAATAACACTCAAATACATTATGACTTGTTTAGACTTATTGCTGCTTCTAACTTAATCTTAGAAAAGAAACCTAATATGCCTAAACCTAATCCAATTTCTATAAGAACTTGTGTTGGATATCCATATGCTCTACTTTTAGCTCCAAATAAGTATCTAACTATCACTCAATCTAAAAATTCTTACCATATTTCTTGTACCGCTTGTAAAGTTACAAATTGTCTTACTTCTACTGACTTGTTTAATGAACGTTTATTTAATTCTGTTTTAATTGTTAAAAGACCCTCTTATGTATTACTGCCTGTTGATTTACAAGATGATCCTTGGTATGATAATTCTGCTTTACAAGTTCTACATACTGTTAATCAGTTACTCCGCCCTAAGAGGTTCGTGGCTGCTTTAATTCTTGGTATTTTAGCTTTAATATCTATAGTTACAACATTTGCTGTAGCCACCACTGCTTTGGTTCAAGAAGTTCACACAGCTCACTTTGTGAATTCTCTCAGCAGCAACATCACTCTAGCTTTAATGACTCAAGCCAGTATTGATAATAAACTTGAAGCAAAACTTAACATCTTGGAAGAAGTAGTTTTAGCCTTAGGACAAGATATCAAGTTTATACAACATAAACTTCAAACCAGATGTCACTCTTCCTTTCCTGCTATTTGCGTCACTCCTTTACCTTATAATATGTCCACTTCCTGGGACAAAACTAGAGCTCATCTACAGGGTGTCTGGAAGGACAATGATATTACACATGATTTACATACTCTCCAAAAAGATATCACTGCCATCAGTGAAGCTCATTTACCTAGCACTTCTCTTGATTCACTGGCTCAATCCCTCTCTGACAATCTTAAATCTTTAAATCCTGTGTCTTGGATTCAGTACATTGTGTTTATTGTCATTATTGGATGCCTGGTATTTTTTGTTGTCTTACTGTTACCATGTCTCCTTCGTTGTGTCTTTTCCTCCTTAAAGGCTGTTCGCCAAGACCTCTTTGAGCTACGTTTCATTAACAAAAAAGGGGGAAATGCCGCACCCCCGGCATCAAGCCGTGGCGGGATGGCTCTGTCCGCGTTGTAAAAACTGCGGTAAGGCGGTGGGTGCTTCTCGGAGCGTTGCCCCCAGTCCCCCTGGTTTGCGACAGCAGCGCATAAGTTGCCTAGCATGCCTTTTAGTGAACGTAAGAATTCATGAGGTGCGGCATAAAGGCCTGAATAACCTTTACCCTGAAACCTGTTTAAAACTTGTTTGTTGAGTTGAATGATTAAATGTTGCCTGAATGCCTATAGAAACTAAGAATGAACATAATGATTTACTAATCCATGACTTCATCTACTCTAAGAGACTGAATGTCTCCAAGGGAACATGTTCCCACCATAAAAGTCAGTTAATTGAAACAATGCATCAAGAGAATGCAGAAACGGTGAGTTAAGATGTTCCTACCAGATACCCACTCCCTCCAGCTTCTTATCTCGTTCTTTGAAACTACATTCCTTAGTAAAGTCTTTCTCTGAAATCTATTTTTTCACTATAATTGTTTTCCACACAATTTTACTCATTACTCTTTAAAACTTAAATCTAACACCTAAATCATACACACATAACTCAAATTACATATAAAATCATAATTAAATGTAATGAAAGAAAAATATAAAATGTGAACAAAGCAGTCCCACAAAAAAGGAAGGTTTAAACATAGATTAAAGAGAAGTAAAAAAGTAACTGCTGATAAGCAGCAGTCCTTGTTCCCCCTTGCGGGCAAAAGCATTGTGTAAAAAAGACGGTTGACTACTCACATCTACAAAACTCGATAAGAACTTTGTAAGCTTCAGCAAGTCATAAAAATATCTTTTGTAGTCTGTAACACATTGTCAAAAATGTATAAATACCATGCCTAAAAATCAGTAAAACACAACTGCTTTCTTCATCATCTTTGGTGTGTGGCAGTTTGTCACTTTCCTGCGTCGCCCTTTCAATCAACCTGAGCCGTTCTCGCCCTGAAAGCCCTCAGACTGAGACTCATTCGACTGGCGGTCCGCGGCACATTATAACATATCAAATGGTATCCATTGCCAGTTCTGGTGCCAGTTTTCCTGATGGGCTCCGAGACTTTCTAAAACAAAGGCCAAGGCCCCCCTCCCTCCCATTTGTAAGCACTTCAGTCTCGAACAGGTGCAAGGTCACATTTGTTGACATAAGACATCTTCCTAGAAATACCATCCCAGCAGCACTGTGGGTAAAAAGCCCATTCCTTCCATCCTGAGAAGCCCAGCCCAGCCTTGGTTCTTCTGTTCCCATCCTGGCAAAGCTCTGTTTGGCCTCCCATTTCTTACATGTCCCACAGGTACAGAACTGGCTTGTGTTTCTTATGTTAATATTCGAATATACTTAATCTCTGTACATTCAAAACCTTACATTTGTTCCTGGTAGCTTGGAAAATCTTCTTGACAAATTGGAACTGGGAAAGTCACTGGTATTTCAGGGTTTGTTTGGCATCAGCAGGTGGAACAAAGGAAAAAACACTAGTGGAACCAGCGAGTTGATGACACGTTCTTCCAAAACATGTGAGTCAGCCCAAACCACTCAGATTCTGAGTCATCATTATCTTACTCCCAGGGTGCTGCTCAAATACAAGTTGTCTCTGTTCAGGCTAATTTTGCATTTTAATAGTCATTCCTTTTAAGCCATTTAGATCTTTAAAATGCTAACGTTTGGAAGTTTTTTTCTTTAATCTCCTCCTACATGAGACTATTCTCCATTGCTCTCACAGGATGGGTTTATAGGAAAACTTATTGACATTTAAAACTACCCACCTACAATATTTAGAAACACTTTCCCCCTTTCATTTTCTTTTCTTTCTTTCTTTTTTTGTTAAAAGCTTTCTTCTTTCTCACTTCTGATTGAATTATTCCCTTATAAGGACAGAAATATCACAGTTATATAATCATAGTTTTCTTCCTATAATTTTTCTTGGGTGTTAAGTCTCCTAATTGGCTTCTCTATGCTTCTAATTTGAGTTCATAATGAATGTCAAGTTCACCAATCACTACTGGTTTCTATCAGACTAATCCTGTGTTTTCAAGTGCTTTATTTCCTGTAACTGGACTTGAGAGAGAAAATAGTATACCCCACCAAAAAAAAAAAATGAGAAAATAAACATAAATTCCAGTACGTCTTGTATTAAACTAGTGATAAAAAAAGGCAATGGTTGTTTTCCACAGACACGGTCCTGCTTTTTTTTTTTTTTTTTTATAGTTTTTGGCCGGGGCTGGGTTTGAACCCACCACTTATGGCATATGGGGCTGGCGCCCTACTCCTTTGAGCCACAGGTGCCACCCCAACACGGTCCTGTTTTTGAGGTTTTTGACCACTGGGTCTGGATACCAGCCGGGATGAACCAGGTCATGAATCCCACCGACTCGTCCATTTTCCAGTCAAAGGGTTCAGGAAACATATGGCCTGTTTCCAGAATCACTTCTCATTGCACAATTTAATACAAGTCATGTTTCTAATAAAATGGGAGCTATTATATTAATTAGTGCCATGGGGTGTGGGGAGTGGCTTGTGCCCGGTCACACAGGCGGTAAGTGGCAGGCCACATTTCAAAGTTCCCTCTGCCTGACTTCAGCGTCCAGGGTCCTCATGACTTTGGAAAACCTTTGTATTAGTCATCACAATTCATTTCACCTTCTTATTAAAACCAAAATGTGTTTTATGTTTTGGCTGCAGAGAGACATCTTTAGGCAAATTAGACTGCACACATCTTAAACACATAACTATGTTTTGCATGCTTACGTCTTTGTATCCCACCCAGTGATAGAAAGAGGCCCAATCCACGTCTGCTAAATAGATTATTTCTGTAATAAAGGAAAGTCTTGAGCTTGGGTCTTCATTAACTCAGAGGGTTACTCAAAGGTGAATGACATGTAATGGGATTACTTATTTTCTGCAGGAACCAGGCCAAATATTCAGTCTCCGTAATAAAAAACAGGCAAACTTAATTGCCCTGGGCACGGGATGCTGTGTACTGACAGCAACTCTAGACCAGCGGTATCTACTCCTTATAACATTCACTGTATTTTGGTCAGAAGAGATTAAGGTGCTTTGTGTATAAGCTTTTCCTCTAGGTTTTAAATATAGGTTTAAATCCAGCTCAGATCCTTTTCATAAGAAGGTCTTACAGCAAGAGGTTGGAGCAGTGAAGATGGAGGCCAGTTCCTCCTGTGGCTTTTTTTTTTTTTTTTTTTTTTGAGACAGAGTTTTACTATGTCGCCCTCCGTAGACACAACCTCAAAGTCTTGGGCTTAAGCGATTCTCTTGCCTCAGCCTCCCAAGTAGTTGGGACGATAGGTGCCTGCCACACACCCGGCTATTTTTTTGTTGTAGTTGTCACTGTTCTTTTTGGCAGGTCCGGGCAGGGTTCGAACCCACCAGCCTTGTTGTATGTGGCCGGTGCTCCTAGCTGCTGAGCTACGGGCACCAAGCCCCTCCGTGATTTTTTGTGAGATGTATGATTGCCCGTGTCTAGACTCTGCTGAGGATGTAGACTGCAAAGGCAATGCCAGCAAACAGGCAAAGCTTGGTGGTTCAGTGCCGGGCACAGCGTAGTCACTCGGCAAATGTCTGTGCTGCCAGCTCTATGCATTTGTAGTTCTATCCAGAACGAATTGTTCAAAGGTGGTGGGCACGTGCAGGTTTGGTCTGAACACTTTACCTTCATTTTTAGGTGGCTCAAAGGAAACACCAGAGATCTCTGCCCCCAGCAAGTACCAGACTCCTTACCAGGTAGGGCCCCGTCACTCCCTTGACATACTCCAGGGACGGCGGATTGCAAACGGGCCTGAGATGGACGGCGCCTGGAAGTGCAGATGCGATAGGTGGAAATTCACACTGGGACATTAAAATGGGGACTTTTAAAAGGCAACTAAGAACTTCAAAGGGCTAAGATTCATGACACCCTTTTATAAGAAAAGAAATTTTTGCCTTTTGATAACACAGGAGAAAATATTAAAGAAGATGGTTGTGAAATAGGTTGGCCACAAAATGCTTGGTGTCTGCTGCCCTGACATGAACATGAGGAGGGGACTGAGTGGGGGAGACAGAACCTGAAGCAGGGAGGCGGCTTCCACTCAGCTGCAGGTACAGCAGGGGATGGGCTTGGAGCTCTGACAGACATGGGCTCAAATCTCATTTCACTGCCTGCTGGGCAGGTTGCTCAACCTCTCGGAATCTCAGCCCTCACAACAGACTTCTGTCAGGCTCACGTGAGGGCCACCACCCTGCACAAACCCTGAAATCATCCTACACCACTTCCCGAGGAGTTCTGTCACTTTTCTTGGAGCCTTGATGGTCATAAACAATTCAAAATCAGCTGTTTTAACTGAGTAGGTAAGAACAACCAAAGCCTGGCCTTTCTCTCCCAGGAGCATCACTGCTCTGTTCGGTTAGAAATAGAAATACATGGGGCGGCACCTGTGGCTCAGTCGGTAGGGCGCCGGCCCCATATACCGAGGGTGGCGGGTTCAAACCTGGCCCCGGCCAAACTGCAACCAAAAAATAGCCGGGCGTTGTGGCGGGCGCCTGTAGTCCCAGCTACTCCGGAGGCTGAGGCAGGAGAATCGCTTAAGCCCAGGAGTTGGAGGTTGCTGTGAGCTGTGTGATGCCGTGGCACTCTACTGAGGGCCATAAAGTGAGACTCTGTCTCTACAAAAAAAAAAAAAAAAGAAAAGAAATAGAAATACAACATCAAAATTTGAAAGTAATAAAATTATTATTAAGCTTTCTTAAAATTATCTTAAGCTTTCTTTGGATGCAACAGTTATAACAGAACAAACTTAGTCTTAAGAAATGTATTTGACTAACAAGTATTATAAAAGATAAGTGGGAATTAAAAGACTGCAAGAAACACATGCAACTTTCTCCTGCCAGCTCAGTGCAGCGTTGACAAAGCCTTTCCTCTGCTCAGGCACAAACGTGGTCGGGGGGTTGGTCTTCCCAGTGTGATCTGAGAGTAGGCCCGAGCCACCTCTCCCTGGGTTAAGGGTACTGTAGGATTCAGAGCTTCTTGCTCCCAACCCAGCCAGGAGACACAGGTTCTGCCTAGAAAATAACACGTCTGGCACTAGCAAAATTACTTTGACTTGTTCCCTTACAACAGCGGTTCTCAACCTGTGGGTTGCAACCCCTTTGGGGGTCAAATGACCCTGTCACAGGGGTCACCTAAATACATCCTGCAAATCATATATTTATGTTACCATTCATAACAGTAGCAAAATTACAGTTATGAGTTAGCAACGAAAAGAATTTTGTGGTTGGAAGTCACCACAACATGAGGAACTATATTAAAGGGTTGCGGCCTTAGGAGGGTTGGGAACCGCTGCCTTAGAACCTTGACCTGTAGCGTCACGTCCCTCTCACTCTGTCCTTTCTCTCCTCACTTCCTCCCCCACGTCTGTGGATTCTCTCCGCCCTCCTCCACCCCCACTCCTTTCCCAGCCTGGCACTGGCACGTGGGAAGCACTGAAGTCAACTGGCGCCGCTCACACAGACTGATTTTCAGCCATAGGCAGAAAAGTTCAATTGAATTATAATTCCCCAAATTTCATTTTCAAAAACTCCATTTTCAATAGGAAAATAAATCCAAAAGAAAGTAAAATGGATAATAACAGAAAGGCTTTTTATATGACCTTTCATTTTTTTTATTTCATCCAGGGAGGAAGGATTAAGTCTTTGGAAAAATCTATAAATTGTCACTCCGTGTGCCATTTAATGCTTTGAGCTAAATTCCTCTAAGTTCAGTTAAAAAAGAACACATTCTCCATCGAATTCCTCTGGCTTCATTCTGTGCTCCTCCATGGAGGCAGAGAGTTAGATGAAGTGGAGGGACATGTACCTGATATTGCCCATTCAATGCTCCACAGGAGAGCAGCCAACCTTACTTAGTAAGGACCCATGAAGTCTGCCTCCGAAAAGAGTGGGAATTGTTAAAAAAGTTAAAAATATATAAAATCAAGTTTTTCTATTAAAAAAATAGCTATCATGTCAACAAACATAAATAAAGGGTTTAAAAGAGAACTACATACACAATTTAGCTCTAAAAGTTCTTTGGAGAGCCCTGAAAGGCCTTCAGGACCACGTGAAGGATGTGTAGTCACAATGACCATCCGTCTATTTATCCATCTGGCCTCCACCCATTTGTCCTCCACCCATTCATCCTTTGGTTAAAATCACAATAGGTAACAAAGTTCACTGTCATGACATTCCTCCTATTGGACTAAATCCATCATGTTACAGTGAAAACCTTCTTTCCTCTTGGTCCGCTGGCTTGAAAAATTAACACTTGGTAGCTCCCTGAAGATTTGGTGAGCTCCCCCTTCAGCGCCTTCTCAGATAAATGGTCAGATCACTATACTCTTTCTTTACTTACTGCTCTTCTATTCCAAACATTTAAATTCTTGTTTGTTGTTCTACTAGTGATTGTCTAATTCTAGGTCCTTGTATTTTCCAGGCTAGCTCGGAATGGTGTTTCCCCATCACTGGTGAGTATTTTCTTTACCAGTCTCCCTGTATTGGGTAGTGGTACAGCTGGAGCATCCCCCACACAGGTGTGTTTCCTACTCCTTGGGGCCACTGTCAAGAGACTCTTCATCTCCTGATTTGTGGTTGGCAGAAAAGGAGCCAGCTGAGCACTGGTCACATGCCAGGGACTTGTACAGGCTGAAGACACAGCACTCAACATTACCCCTGGATCATGTGTGATCAGAGATCAGGAACGAAGATCCTCAACACCCCTTCCGTTAGGCAGCTGTCACCTACTCATCAAAGAGACACACATACATGATTGTGTGGTATCTGAGGTGAAAAGGGATGTGAGGTTGCCAGAAGCCCATCATGCAAGTTTCTGAGAGTCAAGTTCCCACTTCAGATTTTAAGTGGGACCAGCCATCATTGAAAGCACTGATCCAGGAAAGTAGCATCATTAAAATTTTTTTTCCACCAGTAATGTCTATAAACTAGTACCAAAAAAAGCTCCAAGACAATAGTAATTCATTTGTATAATGTTGATAAATTAAGCTATATAAATAGAGTGTTTTCCAGATCACCAAAAGACGAAATTACATTGAGTATTGTTTTAGTGTTAAATGTACTAAGTTGTGTAATTATTGAAAAGTAGTGTTTGAATTATGATCTGTATTTGAGTTATGCAACACAAATTTTTCCTAACTAAAATATTTTATTTACCAGAACAGTGGAATGCCTAAACATTTCTTATCTCTTAAGAATTTTCTGGTTGTGACAATATGTAAACATGACAATTTAGACAATCTTGAGATTCAAACTAATTTAGAATCTTCTGTTTAACCCCCAAACTCCTGAACTCAAACACCTCATAGCTAGTTAGTGATAAAATCAGTACAGGATAAGAACCCGTAATTTTAACGTGGGCCAGAAGATTCTAATGGAGACTTTACCACTAACTAGCTGTGTGACCTTAAAAACAATCAAGAATTCTGTTTCTGTAACTGACACCTTCTTCTATAACACTTTCTTCACATGATTATTGTATTAAACGAAAAAATGGATGTGGAGGTGTGAATACACATAATTATTATTCACTGAGGGTCAAAAAACAGTAAACTGTAAAAGTACATACCATATAAAAGCAAGTATCCAACCCAATTCAAACAATTTGAAAAGAAGAAGAAAATCCATTTCCCCTCAAAAACCATCCAAGATTGAATTTTTCAAGTTTCCTCTGTTGGATAAGATTAACTGTAAGAGTCTATAAAGTCTTGTTCAATTTCCAGAAGACTATCAAAATAACCTCAGTGTTCACATAAGGTTGTGTAACCTAAAGCTAAACTCATCACCTTCCCCTCAACTGAGCTCCTTTGCCAAGCAGGGTTCCCCCCAAGTAAAACGGCGCCATCGCACCCCACGATGCTCCATCTAGAAATATAAGAAGTACCTCTGCCCCCCTCCTTTCCCTTCCCTATCCACAGTTAGACCATCAGGGAGTGCTGTGTCTGTTCAATCTGTCTGGTCAGGCTCCTTCCACATCATGAAGCTGTCACCTTAAAGACCTGGTCTCCAAGACAGCCATGAAAAGGGAAGAGGATGTGATGAGGGACAGAGTTTGTACCCTTGGCCAGAAGGAGATGACTCATATCCCACATGGCTTCACCTGGTTACAAGAGACACTGGAAAACAGTCCCCGGCTATGAAGCCGACCCCCAACAGCTCCACGAAATGAAGGGGTGCATGGCTCTTTGGGGTCAACTAACTTGTCTCTTCCAATCCCTGCATGAATGGACCGCGATTCCCATTAGCACTTCTCTGCAGTCCTGAGCTCTAGTCCCGTGTAATTAACCGGTTCCATCATCTGCTACTCATGTTATTGTTGATAAATTTAGACCTCTCTCAGCCTCAGTATCCATAGCCATAAAACAGATCTCAGGGAAACTAAATAAATCACACGTGGAAGAAGCTTAATAGAATCAATGGTTTACCATAATCAACATTTTCTAGAAATTGAGTCTGAATGTCAAACTGACCCCAGGAAAAATCCTTAAAATTGTTGGAATTAAAAAAAAAACAAATCTCTACTATGGTTTAATGAATTACTTTTTACCTCTAAAGATGACAGTTGAAGAAGACTAGGGAATTTTTTGTTTTCTTCTTTTCCCCCTGAAAATTACAATTTAAGCAAAAACTTATTGTTCTTGGAAGGAGACTTTTCTCCAGCTTCCACTACAGACTAGAAGACACACTGATTGGTGGTTAAAGTTAAAGAAGGTTGAGGCAGAGAGCAATGTCTGGTTTTTAAATAGATGAGTAAACGGTAAGGTCCAGGGGCATGAAAGCCCAGGGCCCACAGCCAGAGACAGGCACGGGGAGCCTGGACTCAGACCTCTGCCCTTTACTGCAGCTCAGTGCACTGCACGTTGCCTCGCTGAACATGAGTTGGCTCTTGTGTGTGTGATAAATAGGTGCACATGATAATATAAAAGTATAAATATAGGGCGGTGCCTGTGGCTCAAGAGTAGGGGTCAGAGGTGGTGGGTTCAAACCCAGCTCCAGCCAAAAACTGCAAAAAAAATTAAAAAAGTATAAATACATCTGTATCGAGAGAGAGAGAGAGAAGAGAGAGGGAGACAGCACACACTACACACTGGTCTTCCTTGGTACCCTGGGGACTGGGTAGTTTCAGGTTCTCTGAGCATGTTTTTTGTTTCCTATGCTAAATATATCAAAGGACCTCATTATTTTCTAAATGTCTACAACTTCTATTCGACTGAATCACATTACCTGACAATGTGAATCACATTTCCAGTTTTCTAATAAATTTTAGCTGAAATTTGGCTTAACGTTTTGATTAATTTTCTGTTATATGCTCTAAATGTCTTTCAGTTTGTGAGACTAACTTCAAAGGCAGAAGGAAAGTAAGAGGCGACTTTAATAATGATGAAAAACAAACAGGAGGGAACATCATCGGACATGGGGCTCTGCAGAATCATCTAAACCCAAGTGCTGCACCTGAACTGGGCATGAGGCAATTTCCACAACTGCACTTTGTTCTTCCTGGCACAGTCCCATTTCCAAGAGTATCTAGACGCTTCATTCATGCATCTGGAGCGTCCTTGCCAGGGTGGCCCAGACATGTCTTCTTTAAATGCGGTTGAAACCCAAGGCCAGCTCCAGCCCCTGCTTTTTCCTCCTTGCTGGCCGCTAAGCACCGGTGTTCTCCTGCTCACCTCTGCCGCTGGGCTTGGTGGGGCCAGCTCGGTGATTTCAGGGCACAATCCCATCTGAGGAACTCTGCTCTGATGTCACCACAGGACAGAGCTCTTCACTGAGTGTGGCACTGGGACCATTTTCTCCAGCTTTATCTGTTACTGTAGCTCTGTAAGCACAGCATTCTGCAACCAAACAAGAATCTCTCTGTCCCCTAAACCAGCTGCACATCTGCGTCTGACATATTTGCTTCTGCATGGATGACACTCTCTTTGGATGACTTTCTCTTTAAACTACAGAGATCTGCTGACCCCCTCCCCAACCCCCCGCTGGCTCAGACAGGCCCTGCCACTTCTGCAGGATGTGGGCCGCAGAGGGGATCCCTGCTCTGTGTTCTTCCAAATTTCATCACAGAATTCAGCCAGCTCTGCCTCAGTTTACATCGCCCTTGTTCTTTTAGATTGTAAGCTGCTTGAAGACACTCACCCTGCCTCAGTCGCCCCGCGCCCACCAGTGAACCTCGTCTGTGTCGTCCATGTCCTGCACGCTGAGGATCTAACATCCGCTAACAGAGAAGAGGATCCCCAGGCAGGCAAAGGCTCACGTGTCAACAGCAACCTCCATCCCTGTGAGGTGGAAGTGGCTGAGCCCGGAGCTTTTAAATCATGACTTCCTCCATTGCTGAGAAGAGAACTCCAGGAAATACTTAAAATCTTCACGTATGAAGAGCCTGGGTCACAAACACAGCCGACACCCTCAGATACAGCACAGGAGGGAAGCGTTAGAAGGGCGGGGGGACCGAGGGTGACAGTCCCCAGTAACACCGGGGCATGTGACAGGGAAGAGACCCTCAGACTCTCACTCAGCGGCCGCTCTCTCTTGTGTAAAGGACAGAGATAATCTCGTTTATCTCCTTTTCCAGACTAGACAGGAAAAAGCCAATTAAAACAGGTCAGAAAGGCAAAGTTAAACACAGGTATAAAGGGCGGCAGCCAGAGAGGAAAGGCCGCCTCACAGCTCAGAAACCAGCAGCTTCATCCCCAGGCTGCCAGCCCAAAGCAGGACAAGTGTCCAAGAGCTCTGTCGAGGGATAGCAGAGGGCACTGATTGACAATGATACATGAAAATATAAAAAACATAAATGGTTTTATTTATAAAATGCAACTTTTTGCCACCAAAAATATGTTAAAGTATGCTTAATGACCTTTGCTTAAGCAATATACAGTTTCGAAACGGTATTATCCAACATGAGGCTCGGTTTCTCAGAAAATTAGATTCTGTGAGCTAATGATAGCTCCTCTGGGGTTTATTAAAAGCTTGCCATACATTCTGCACACGTTATCCGATTAAACCGCACAGCACGCACTGTGAGGTGAGGGTAATCCTCTCAGATAGAAGTTCTGTGATTCTCCCACCTGGCAGGGATGGTCCGTGGTGGGCTGTTGGGACCCCAAGGCCTGTGCCCTCGCCGGCCTGTGTGCAGGTCACCTGACAGCGCCTGGCGCCCCCCGAGCCAACCGTGTGCTTGGGCAGCCCGGCGGCCCACCCACTCCCTGAGGTCCCCTGGTCCTTCCCTGCTCCCCCCTCAGCTTCCTGGGAGTGTCTGCCTGTCTCACGCACTCAGTTCTCTTTCTAGTATTATTATAGAGAAAGACATTTATATCAAGAGGGAAATCAAACAGCAATAGCAAGAATTGTCAGTGACTGACAAGTGGGAACCAAAGATTCCCGGTGCCACCAAGTGCTAACTTTGAAGTCGGCCTCGCTGTGAAGCTGGCCCTGGACAGGTCTAACGGGTGTCCTTGGGCAGGGTGTCCCCTGGTGGTGGTGGTGGGAATGTCCCTTCAACCAAATAATCAGAGGCAAAAGCGTACTCTTTCTATCTCTGAAGTGTCAGTGTTTTCCTTAGTGCTAGAGATCTTGACTTCAGGCTCTTCACTTCAAATACTCTGAGTCATCAAGTTCTAGAAAGACCCACCTGTCACTGTGGTGTAGCCTGAGTCACTCAGCTATGCCCCGTGGTGGCCATGTCTGAAGGAGGCTGCCGTTTCACGTCTGCTCGAGGGCACCCCTGGGTGGTAAGCGAGTCATGACTGCAAGTGAGGGAAAGCAGTGGTACACAAGGGTGCCCGGCCACGTGGACCAAGTCTTGGTCCCTTGTACTCCAGGAACTTGTCACGTGAAATAACTAAACAATTAGTATTTTATTTTTGAATTGTAAGAGTGATAAAAAATGTCATTTTTAAGAAAAGAGTGTTATAAACTCAAGCATGTTTCATCAATGAAGCAGTAACTTGTGGCGTCTATTGGAGTTCTGTTCCTGAGACACCAATGTGTTGAAATTGCGATTATGGCAGAGTACAGTCTGGAGAAACAACGCAAGGCTCCAGTCGTGTTTCCATCAAGATATGTGTTTTGGGATTCCAGAAAAAACATACTTATGAAAGTGGTCTCTCTTGCTTCAACAAAGAAGGTCTTAAACTATGTAGCAGTGGCTTCTTAATCTCGTTTTGGTCACAGACTCCTTCGAGATGCTAATAAAACCTCTAGATCAGTGGTTCTCAACCTCCCTAATGCTGCGGCCCTTTAATATAGTTCCTGTGGGTCTCGACCCACAGGTTGAGAACCGCTACTCTAGATCTTTTCCTTCTAAAATACCGTCATGTACATATATCTCAAAACCTGCGTGTGATATTCGTGGGAGTGTCTAAGCTGCATGAACCCCAAGTCAAGTTCCTTCCTCTGTCAAGAAGTCAGTCTATGTTTCGCATGAATGTGCAACGACCATGCTTAAGGACCAATCTTGGCAGAGACAACCCGGCTGAGCGGAGCTCTGTGACTACTCTCTGTCAGACATTAAGTGAGTTACGTAGCACCTTGGCATGAGTCGGAGCCTGAGTCAGGCTCAGAATACACAGCCTCTGTCCCTGGACTGATGATGGATGCTCTAAGTTGCCGTCAGTCCACGGAGCCCTCGGCCATGTCTCCCTCATTGGGCCTCCCCGTTTTTCCTCTGGCTGTTTCTATTACAAACAGCTATGGTGCTTTGACTGGACCTAAGGCTTTCAAAGTGGAATGCAAGGAGAAAAACCAAACCCCTAAAACCAAACCCCTGTTTCAGAAGCAGAACTAGAAATAAAGAGGCTTGTCATTAGCAATGAGGAGAAAGGAGAAAACAGGCATCGTTCCTCCTACATGCTAATTACAACGTGAAGCTGCTTGCACAGTTGAGCTCACTTAATCCTTAAACCAATCCTGCCAGGTAGGTCCCATCCATCCACTCATTACCTGTGGGTGGCCAGAGGCTGAGCAATTTCCTGACTCAGAGTCAGAGGCGGCTCTAAGATTAGAATGCATTTGTGTTGTCTCCAGCTGTAGTATTTTTTTCCTAGTATATAATATTTTTAAAGTACTTATTAAAACATTCTGAGATTTAACTCAGTGTTTCTTTTTTTTTAAGATTATCTGTGTCTGAGAGTCATCAAACAAACATCTCCAGATGATGAGCTTTGCATAGATCGGAGAGAAAAAGTGACTGACAATTTCTAGAATCTTCATTTCTAGAATGCTCAGGTGAATTCCAACACCGAGATTACACAGTCTGGGCAACTGCCCAAAGGAAAGGAAGCCTTCTTACCAAAGAGATACCTGCAGGTGGGTGTTCCCTGCAGCCCAGCTCACAACTGCAAAGATACAGAATCCACCTGAGTGCCCTTCCATTCATGAGTGGATAAAGAAAATGTGGTGTGTGTACACCAAGTACTACTCAGCCATAGAAGGAATGAAATAATGTCATTTGCAGTAACACAGAGGGAAGAGACCACGAAGAGATCATTATTCTAAGTGAAGTGTCTCAGGAATGGAAAAGCAAATACCACATGCTCTTGTGGGTGCTAACAGGTGCCACACATGGGCACAAAGCTACATAAAGGGTATGCGAAGCCAAGGAGGGGGGACATGTCAGGGTGGTGTGAGATAAAAACGTGCCTATTGGGTACAAGGAAGACTGCTCTGGTGCCAGGCACACCAGGAGCCCCTTAGACCAAACCATTATACACAATATCCATGTAATAAAAACACTTGTACTCCCGTAATTAATATTTTGAAATTAAGAGTAATTAAAGAAAAATTATAAAAAGAAATTTCTGATGAATCAAAGAAGTAATGGGGAGAAAAGAACACAGAAATGTGCTTGTTGCATCGAGACTTAAATAAGCAACACAAAACCTTAAAAAGTTATGATGTTAAGATTCAGATGCTTGAATGAACACAAATGCCAAAGTTCTGCATGACCAAAGAAGGCTTAAGCAAATTTAAAAGACTAATATATGATAAGGAAAATATAATTTCAATATACAGTGTGTCCATAAAGTTCGTGTGAAATTTAAAGTAATTTTACATCGTAAACTGCACACAAACTTTATGGACACCCTGTATGTTTATAAAGACAAAAATAAGTCTCCAAAATCTATAAAGAAATCCTGAATATTTATCAAAAAAACTACAAAGATGGTCAAAGTATATGACTAATTATAATTTGCCAGCAAATATATTAAAAGATATGCCAACTTCACTAGCCATTCTGGGAAATTAAGATGAATTAAAGTAAAAAGACAAAACTTACAAATTCTTATATGTCTCTGGTAAAGTAATTTTTATAAAACGAAACTCTTAGGCATATGGAAAAACTGATATAGTGACTCATTATTGGTTAGGAAACGTATAAATTTATAAAGTGTTTCTGGAAGAAATTCAATAATATTTCTTAAAACGTTTAAATGTGTATTAAATGTGTATTTCCATGGGCAAAAAGAAAAAATCCATTGAAAAGTTTCTTATGATTGGCTCGGTGCCTGTAGCACAGTGATTACAGCACCAGCCACATACACCAAGGTTGGCGGGTTTGAACTCGGCCCGGGCCAGCTAAACAACGACAACTGCAACAAAAAAATAGCTGAGCCTTGTGGCAGGTGCCTGTAGTCCCAGCTACTTGGGAGGGTGAGGCAAGAGAATCGCTTAAGCCAAAGAGTTGAGGTTGCTGTGAGCTGTGACGTCACAGCACTCTACTGTGAGGGCAACATAGTAAAACTCTGTCTCAAAAAAAAAATGTTTCTTATGATTAAAAAAAATATATCCTCTGGCAGGTTTCTTTCTGCCACCCTAGCTGAATCTTTCAGATCTCTTTGGACTCGAGAGAGTCCCTGATCTCAGCTCTGTGACATCCCCTCTGTATGCTCTTGATGTCAGGGGCGCCCTGGTCTGTGCATGAAGGAATTGCAGAGATGCACTTGGGATACTGCAGGAGAAATATGGGGTTTATGGAGAAAGGAATCCAGGCCCTAATTTAGGAACATGCTTCACTAATCTGACTCTTCCTAGGGAAAGCTTTCTCCCTCAGAATGGAAGCTGAACTAAGTCACAGTCTTTTTCAAACTGCAGGAAACTACTCATTAGTTGGTCAGGAAATTAACCTACTAGATCTTGACAAGCATTTTAAAAGTGAAATAGAATGTAGAAAAAATAGAGTTCTTTGGACTTAGGAAGACTAGGCATTTTAACAAAAGGCTTTCCTTTTGACTTTTCCACATAAGTACATCTGTGTGTAAGGATCCAATGTAATGTGCTTTTTTTTTATTGTGGAGGTCAGGTAAAGAGATTTTTGAAAACACTGGATTCGATCATGTAGCTTTCTTCTCATTATAGATTATAGAATTCTATTCTCTCTCTTTCTCACACACACACAAACACATGTGCTCCAAAAAAAAAAAAAAAACTCTCCCCAAAGTCTGACAAAAATAGTGGAAAGAGGAAATCACGTAAGCTTTCTGAAGCCTGTAGGATTTGCTTTTAGCAGAACTGTTTCCTTGCCTTTGAGTGGACCAGCCTTGTGGTTAGAGGGCGATGTACTGCCTCTGAGTCTGGGCTCAGGAGGGATTTTCACTGGTAGGGAAGGTTTGAGCACTGAATCACCACCAATCTTCAGCGGTGAGTCCAAATTAGTAAGGTTTTACCAAGCAAGGGGTGTTCCCTAAACACTATCCCAGGAAAGTCTCCTATTTTTGTTTCTTTAATCCATTCTAAGCTATTCCACACACTAATGGTGCAGTGAGTTTTCAAATTTGCCAGTCTCAGGTCATGCCCTGCCAAAAATTGGTCAGTTCTTTTCCTGGTAAAATTCATATGGTTGCATGGCCTACAACAGTGGTTGCCAACATTTTTGGCACTAGAGACCTGTTTCATGGAAGACGATTTTCCACAGACAGGAGTAGGGTGGGGAGGTGGCTCCGACAGAGGGCGGCTCAGGCAGTGGTGCGAGCCGTGGGGAGTGGCTGTCTGTGCAGACTGCCCACCTTCTGCTGTGCGGCCTGGTTCCTATCAGGCTGGGCACTGTCCACGCCTGGAGTCTGCAGCCTACAGGCCTGACGGCCACTCATCATCACAGCCTGGCCCACTCACTGGGTGTTTCGGCTGCTGTCCCTCTGACGCTCCGCCATCCAGTGATACCCAGCCCCCGGCGTTCTCTCCAGCAGCCACTGTTCCTTTCTTGGCTTCTGAGCCCACTCTTCTTCCTGCTTTGAATTTCCTTTCTCAGCACATCCACCTGGCAAACTCCTGCCTCAGGTTCAGGGTAAAATGTAGTCTCATAACCTCCATCAGTGTCCCCTTGGCAGCATCATCTGGGTGGAACTAGTGACCCGTTTCCCTTGCTGCAGCCATTGGCACTTGCAGATGCCTTCTTCCTGCAGCTGCCTCCTAAGTGCAAATGACTCTGTCCTGGTAGAAGGGACCCTGTGCCTGCTCCCCTCTGAGTCTCCAGCTTCTAACAGAATGATGGTCAAATAACATGCCTGGATACTGGGTAAATATTTCAACAAGTGCCATCTATTCTAATCGAGGAAAGATGTGACTCAGATGGAAGCTTTTGTCTAAATATTAGTCACAATAATATAGCTTTGTAACAAGCCTGTTTGAAAATTACATTTCTATAAGCTTATTGACATGAGCCCACAGGCACAAAGGCTATTTAACATGCTGTTCATAAGGCTGCATGTTAAATGCCACTGAACAAGAGAAAATAAAAAACTCCCTGAGCTGGGGGAAGTGACGTTTTAAAGCATCACAGTAGTGGCTGATGTGTCAAATCTTGTACAGGTTCTAGAGAATCCGCTGGGCCTCGGGTTTTAATATCACCTGCCCCCTTGGTTTAAAAGGACAGTGTCAGAGCTGAAGGGAAAAATCCAGACTCTCTTCAGCATTAAATTGGAGCTCATCAGCTTGGAAATAGACCCCAAGTGTCCAATTCCCTGAAAGGTGGATCAGCCATTTAGCTACAGGAAACCTGAGGAGAGGACGAGCTTCCCCGTAAGACCGGGGAGTCTCCTTGGTTACAGGAGCTGATTTAGTATCATCCTAGCAGTGACTCAGACTGAGCACAAGTCCTCAGGCTATGTCACCTAATACGTTTCCTCACATACTAAGATCAAGAGAGGCAGTGTTTAAATCAGCATAAATATTCCTGCAGTTAATGAGATATATAGAATGGAAGCTCACTTCTTTACTATATTGTAAATTCAAACTGAGAAGGAAGAAGACGAGAAATGATTTGGAAAGAAAGTATAGCTTTGTAAAAGGGGTCCTGGGAGGACCAGCAGGAGCCAGGGTCTTGTCTCAGTTCAGCCTCTCATCTGCGGTGAATGTGTTGGGCTCACCCCTTCGTCACTAGTCACTCACTGCTGGGGTAGGCCTGGGAGAGTCACCACAACTCCGTAAATCCCAGTTTCTTCTAGGGCAAAACGAGCCTGATTATACCGACGTTACAAGATTTCATGAGGAATAAACGAGCTAACAGGGGTGAAATTTGTGCCCCACACCCCAGGGCAGGTGTTCCGAGACTCACTTGGTGGTTAAGTGATATTTTCACAAAATATAGGGGGTGCCAAAAATCTATACATATGTCAAGAAAGGAAAAACACTGTATTAATTTATAATATTCAAGTCATGTTTGACTTCTGCAATTACAAGATATAAAAGATAAAAGATGCATGATAAAAAATGTTATTGGTATATATTGAGTATTACAGTTTTAATATGGTTTTCCTTTTCTTGAAACGTGCATTTATTTTTTGGCACCCTTTGTAGAAATATCTAACAGTTTCATTAGGTGGTCAGGTCCAAATAACTTGATTACATTTATGTACTTAACAACTTAATAGTTGTTTGGGAAAAAAACACACACAAATTGAAAGAAAGATAGCACTTTCTTGTATTTGGAAAGACCCACCACCACTTACTTATGTATGTATGTATGTATGTATTTATTTTTGAGACAGAGTCTCACTTTGTTGCCCCCAGTAGAGTGCTGTGGCGCCACAGCTCACAGCAACCTCAGATTCTTGGGCTCCAGTGATTCTCTTGTCTCAGCCTCTCAAGTAGCTAGGACTACAGACGCCCACCACAACGCCTGGCTATTTTTAGAGATGGGGTCTCTCTCTGGCTCAGGCTGATCTCAAACCTGTGAGCTCAGGCAATTCACCTGCCCGCCCGGGCCTCCCACGTGCTGGGATGACAGGTGTGAGCTACCTCACCCAGCCCCACCACCACTCACTAACGGGAGGAGCGTGCCCACTGGGTCCCGCCCGACACCACCATCTCCATTTCTTGCTCACATGGGTTCCTGTGCTGTGCCTGCTTCATGTGACAGCAACCACTGAAACTAGATTTGTAAAGACATAAAGTCATCCAGGGAATGTGTCACGGTCCGGGGGTGAAAGTGTGCAGGACTTGAAGCCCCTGCAGCCTCTGACAGATAGCACAGCGTCTTCCTAGAAAATGTGAAGTATCCTAAAGTCTGCACAAGGCTCCAACACACAGTCGCTGCCCGGGAGGCATCTGAACCAGATTCAGTAGATTATTCTATGATTTGTTAGTTGTTATTGCTTTTCTGATACTAATCTGGATAACACACAGGTAAAGAAAATCACTTTAAACTCACTCATTTCTCTTTCCTTTGTCACCAAATGAAGTTCACTGGCCCGAGTACCCTCACAGATACTAAAAAACACTGATACTTAAGACCGATCTGTGTTAATTATTGCACAAAGGGACACATGTCTTTAAGAATATACACTTGCCCAGGAGAACTTACTTAAGCAAGTTCTGGCCAGTTGCGCTCCTTTTCTGTTTCAATTAAAAAGTCATGAAACTGTTTGCAATTTACCTGTGGCCTATGGTACTACTTTTTCAAGAATGTTGTATTTAAATATAAAAAAGCTCTTGCCCAATGAGCACTGTGGCACATCCCCTGGGTGACGGGCTCAACTACAACTTGGATTTTTACCTAACAAATGCAAACAATATAACCTAATTGTTTGAACCCGTGTGTTAATCTGAAATTAAAAATAAATAAATAAATATAAAAATACTCAATCTGGGGAATTTTTATTTATGATGGATAAAAGCACATCAGCAAGCATCCTGCTTTGATGAGGTAAAGGGAACAAAATGTTTAGGCATAAAATCCTTTTTATTTGGCAGGGACAGTAATGGGCAATTATTGGCATGGCAGACAATTCTGTACTCTGGGAAGGAGAATTACCCTACAGGTGCTGACTTGGGGGCTCCATCCTGCATCTGTGGCAACTTACTGTTATTGGCCACCTGAAGTGTGGTAAGAAGATTTCAGAGGGAATACCCAGGCCCTTCACAGGATTAAATGCCCTGCTCAGCTAATGATGTCGCCATGGACTTGAGAGTGGGGACTGACTCACAGGACATGCATGTCTGTCATCTCCAGTTGAAGTATCCGGTCCCCAAAACACACCCCTTCCCATTCTTAAGGGGAACGAAAGCTCCAGATCTCATTCTTACACACTGTTTCATAGTAAAAGTAGAAACAAAAACAAATAGCTATAAACCAACACTTTCTCAAGTTTGAGCTGGGGTTCTCAGGCTAACAGAATGTCAGATAAGCAGTTTTCTGTTATAATACAGATGAATCAGGCCAGACGAGGAAGCAGACACGTCTTTGGGAACAGTAGGCAAAGTAGGAATATGACAACATTGTAAGAACACAGCCACTTTAAGTTTGGAAACATTCTCTCCCAGTCTGAAGGAATAATTCCCTTTGATACTTAATTGCTATCAGACGCAATTGCAGTTCTTGAAATGTTTACTGTGAACCTTTCTGAAACCTTTCTGGATAACAGGTTTATGTACACCTGTAAGACGTGCTAGTTCCTATACACCCTTTATCGAGGTTCCCATTCCAATGGCTACATCTTGTATAACTATAATATTAACAATATCACAACCAGAAAATTGATGTTGATACAATTTACTCACCTATTCTGATTTCATCAGTTTTAGATGGAATTGTGTGACCAACACAAGGCTGAGTTATAAAATAGTTTTATAACATACAAGGGTCCCTTGTGCTAGCTTTTTGTAGCTACAGGGACCTTCTTCTTTTCCCTCTTCCTAACTCCTGGGAACACTAATCTCCCTTTCATCCCTATAATTTTGTCATTTCAGGAATATTATATAAATGGAATCAAACAGTAAGTGATCTTTTGAGATTGGCTTTTTCTCACACGTCATTCCTTCAAGATCTATCCAGTTGTTTTCTATATTACTAGTTCATTCTTTTGATCACTGACTCGCATTCCATAATAAGGACTCCATGGAATGGGTAGTTTAACCCATCGTCCTTATCGTAAATCTTATTTAGAGGTTAGGAAATCCAGTAGAGGGAAATACCGAACGTACAAACTCCTTTCCATGCACAAAGCCCAAGAGTGAACTCAGGAGTTCACCTGCATGACTTTGATCTTCAACTTCTGTGAGGACGTCTGTGAGGTTGTGAGAAGTTTGGAAGTTGTCTTAAGGTCCCTTAGCATGGTGAAAACTTGGCTGACAGGAACTCGATTAATAGCAGACTGATGAGAAATAATGTGTTTTAACCTAAAGGCAGGGACTGTTGACTTCACTGAGGTCTATTCCCAGGATCACAAATACATTTTACTTTCAATAAAAATTATGAGCCATTGGTAGTGGCTGCTTAGAAGAATCCAGAGGGTGAGCTCTGCCACCTGGGACCAAATCAGCCTAGGTTACAGCAACCTCAGACTCCCGGACTCAAGTGATCCTCCTGCCTCAGCCTCATGAGTAGCTGGGTCTACAGGCATCTGTCATAATGCTTGGCTAATATTTCTTTTTGTAGAGATGGGGTTTTTTTTGCTTTGCTCAAGCTGGTCCTCTTGCCTTGTCCTCCCAGAGTTCTAGTATTACAGGCAAGAGCCGCTGCGCCCGGCCCCTAGTCTGATTCTTGAGGTCTGCCTAGACACTGGCAGGGATAGGGCCACCCCTGTGCTAGGTGTTTGTCACCAATGGTGGTAACAAAGGTCAGTAAATACCACGTCAACTGAAAGGCCAATGGTGGGATGCTAACTAAACAGTGATCATTTCTGCCATTGGAGTCTCACATATATAACATACCTGGAGCAACCACAGGAAAAGCTGTACACGGGGATTAAATAACATGACCCCTCCATATGCTGTCTCCAAGAAACTTACTTCAAATAGCAACATAGACAAATGTAAAATAAAAGGACAGAAAAAAGATACATCATGCAAACATCAATCAAAGGCAAACAGGAGTGCCTATGTTACCATCAGATAATGTTGGCGTAAGAACAAGAAAAATTACTAGAGCTACAGAGCAGAATTACAATGAGAAAAGGGACAATAGCAATCCTAAAAGTTTGCCCACCATCAACAAAGGAACAAAACCATCTGAAGTAAAAACCATAAAACTGAAAGAAGAATAGACAAGGCCACAGTTGTAGTTAGAGACACTAACTCATCTTTCTCAACAATAAAACAACCAGACATAAAAGCAGCAAGGTTTTTTCTGTTTTTGTTTTGTTTTTTGGTGGAGCCCTTGGAAACATATTACACTTGGAATTTCTCTCATATACACTCTTTGATAGTCATAGAACTTAGTATTTACCAGATACCTACAAGAAACTCCAAGGTTTTTTTTTTGTAGAGACAGAGTCTCACTTTATGGCCCTCGGTAGAGTGCCGTGGCCTCACACAGTTCACAGCAACCTCCAACTCCTGGGCTTAAGTGATTCTCTTATCTCAGTCTCCCAAGTAGCTGGGACCTCCAGCACCCACCACAATGCCTGGCTATTTTTTTTTGTTGTAGTTTGGCCGGGGCCAAGTTTGAACCCACCACCCTCGGTATATGGGGCCAGTGCCCTACCCACTGAGCCATAGGCCCTGCCCCCAAGGTTCTTTTTCATTTTTCTAGAAATAGCATGTCCCCCAGTAGAGAACGTAAGGATTCATTCCTCCCTCCCTCCCTCCCTTTCTTCCTTTCTCTCTCTCTTCCTTCCTTCCCTCCCTCCCTCCCTTCTTTTCTTATTTATTTTTTTCAGAGTCTCACTCTGTCACTCCCAGTAGAGTCCCATGGTATTATAGCTCACAGCAACCTCAAACTCTTGGGCTCAAGAGATCTCTTGCCTCAGTCTCCTGAATAGCTGGGACTACAGCTGCCCGCCACAACACCCAGCTATTTTTAGAGACAGGATCTTGCTCTGGCTCTGGCTGATCTTGAACTTGTGAGCTCAGGTGATCCGCCCACCTCGGTCGCCCAGAGTGCTGGGATTACAGGCATGAACCACTGTGGCCCGGCCTTATTCTGCTTTCTTAAGGACTTTTAAAAATCTGGAGATCCAAGTTAAGATAACCTGATATCCTACACTCACTGTATGCACAGGAAATGTTCTGACATGTCGCATCACAAAAAAAAGCCTCACACCTCATGAGGGGAGCCCAGTGGATACTTCACAGAAGGCAAATATGAATACAGAGGATCAAAGTCTCAGGGTGCAGAGATCAGCTCAAAACGAACATGAGATTACAGTGGACAAGGGCAGCAAAACAGAAGAAAACAAAAACATGGCCGTGAATGTAGGGAGAACAAAGGAAAGGCGGGTGTGAAATAATCGATGAGGAAAAGCCTCCAGGTGGGCTAGACGATCACCCCGCGATCAGCAGTGAAGGCACAGGCACAGAGGGCAAAAAAAACTGAGGACGGCAGAAAACACAGAAAACACGGGTGCAACTGGAACGCAGCTCCGGAAAGGCGCCCAGGTGGAGATGCTGCCTTCACTCACGCACTGCAAGGAAAAGAACAAGCGTTCACAGTGCCTGTCCTTCTGGTTTAGAGTGGAGGTGGCTCACGTGACATCAGTCTATAGCAGTGATTGTCAGCTGATGTGCCATGAAAAATTTTAAAGATCATTAATTATTTGGAAAGAAATTCAAAGCACAGTAAGTATACTCTCCCTTTCATTCTTTTCTTGATCAGCATGATTTAAGTCTGCTTCAGAAGTTTAACGACAGGTTCAAGTGAGCCATCAGATTATTAAAAAAGGTTGACAAACACTGGTCTACAGAGATGTGGAAGATTTAGAAGGCACAGGGGAAGGCAAGCTCAGAGCTCCACAGCACGATGTCAACTGGACATAAAAGACTCCACGTATATTCATCTATCAGATTTGCTGAATAAAACTCGTGAGCACAAACATTTGGCTACAAGGAAGATGGGTTTTGCCCAATTCATATGCCTACCACAATCTTAATACTGTGCCCTGTTAATTAAGTTTATTACTGTAAACTGTTCAACATTGCAATCACATTTCAGATGTTCCCAGGTAAATGTCGATACGGAAATTCTTGAACATGACTGGGAAGGAAACCCATGTAGTGCTGTACTGACTCGAGTGGTTCTGCCTCAAGAAGGAAGGAACGGTGAACATTTAGAGCAGTTTAAACACACTTGCTTCCCTTTGGTGTTACTGAGCTTCCCAGAACTAGAAGAATTTTAACAGAGGCTTGCAAAGGGTTACCTGTACAGTCAGGAGATGGAAAGGGTGACCTCTGAAGTCCCTTCCACCTCCCAGAAGCTCGAGCTTACTCACATCTAGCTTAATTCAAATGTTTTGTTTTTAGCACCTATAGTAGATACCAGGTATTGAAGACAGGGAGATTATTAAAATCTAATTCATAAATTCAAGAAGTTTGGAAGCAGACACCAAACTAAGAATTTCACTCTAATTAGACAATCCTCTGGTACCATTTCAAAGACATATCAAACAACCACAGAGCACCACGGAGATTCTCGTTACTAATTCAACCCAAATGCATCTCTTGGGATTGCTGGTTCCTCTTGGTCCTGGACTCACCTTCATCAAAACATCTCCAGTCTATCCCAGTGAGACCCCACAGCTCACATTAACTATGGTGAACCAGAGCCAAAGCCACGCCACAGACACCTGTCACTGAGCCCCTATGATGAGCTGACAACTGTACAAAGAGATTTGGATAATTAGGACCCCTTGGTGAGTTTCCTAGGCAGACAGGCCCAGCCATGTGAACAGTATCATGAGACTAAGGAATCTACAGGAGAGAGAGACACCACCAGCTGGGGAACAGAGGGGTGTGGATGAGAAGTGGGAAGCCCTAACCTAGGATGAGAAACAGGATGTGGGGGAGACTGTTTGAGGGTTTCCACTACAGTTTGCCTAGTGAAAAGGTATCTGGGCTCAGAAAATTATGCTTTAAGGTATTTAATAATGAACTGAGGAACTTGGATTTTTATTTATAAAAATAAAAACTTAGGATCATCAATATCTCCAAAGGTGAAATCCAGCTTCTAAACGAATAGTTGGTCCTAATGGTTGGTAAACTTCACAAACATAAAAATAAGCTAAGGAGCTGAGTGCAAGACAGTTGGGGGGGCCCATTCCCCAAGATTTAGTAGGATGGGTCAATGTGAATTTACAATAAGCACTTGGAAAGACTCTGGTGCAGGTAGTTTATGGACCACTTGGGGATACTTTGGGGACATCCCAAGGTCCCCATGACCAGACAGGGAGCTGATGGCTCATCTCCTGCGTATTCACCCATCTTCCAGTCTCACCAGAACGCTCAGGCTTCCCCGACGTGCCATGACAGCTGAACGTTTTATCTGAGGAACCACACATTCTGAGGTACTTACGGACATATTTGTCAGAACTTCCTTTTGATAAATAATTTTTAAGTCGTGTCTACAAAGCCCTGTGTAATTCAGATATTTACAAATCAATTGATGTCAAATCACTGGACACTTGATTTATTGAAGAATTTTATGATACGAGTTTGTGTGAAAGGAAATTACTCTCTAATTCTTGCATAGGTTTGAATTTCAGTTGGATTTGCCTTAAAGAACATACACCTGTGGGTTATATTTCTTTTCTCTAGCACAGCGCACCGGCTGCTACTCTGTTAAAGTAAACAAAGATCTGAGGTTTTAAAAATAAGATTTGGGGGCTAATTTATGTCAAGATAATCTTAAATTATTCAATAGGAATCATATTTTTAAGGAACTCTATTTTCAAGATATAAGCACTTCTGTCTTGTACTCCCCTTGATAAATAACTTTTAGATAGGGTTTAAGAAGCCATGTGTAATTCATATTTTTGTGGATTTATTATTTATAATATAATTATACTACTTACCTCATATGCAGATTACTGTAATTCCTTCCTGCATCTCTGACTGGAAATAATTTCTTGCTTTTACACTGACACAAATTGGCAAAGCCCTTTATGAAACAAAAAATCATCTTCAGCCCGGGAAGAGTTTTTTTCCTCTCACTTAATCAAAAACATAGGGCTAAGTGTCTTTCCCCAGCCATACCGCCAACACTGGCTCTCCCCTCATATTTTGAGGCCTGAGCCCTGATCTGTTTTTATAGGCAGTGTCCCTGCTGCGTACTGATGTCCCCCCCACCTTCACTGGTCAATTTGTCATCTGGCCACTTCCCCTGGGAACGCACCTGGGAGCAAAGCCGCTCACTTCCAAAGGCAACATCACATCCGCGTGATGCTCCATGCTGCCCTCCCTGTTGCTATCCCTGTACACTTATTCTCATCTAGAACTTATGAGGGTTTTTAAAACCTTTCCCCAGATTTCCAGATAACCCATAACCTCCCTTGTCAGCCCTGAGCGCACTACGGGATAGAAAGAGCATCGAGCAGATGCTGGAGCCGTGGGCTCTGACCTTGCTACCATCCCCAGCTGGGCAGCCACTTCTCTCCTTTCTGTGAAGGGAGAGATTTAGACTGCCATCTTTCTGTCTGAACTATAGTTCATGTCTCTCCTTTTCTTTTTGTAAAATTTATCTGATGCCAAAGTAGTTTGTTACCTAATCTTTTTCTATTACTTTTTTGTTTTTGTTTTAAATGGTTTTCAACCATTTTCTTTCCTAGCTTTTATTCTTCTTAATAAGACACCTGTTGTGGGCAGGGCAGCAGCCCCGTGAGGCGTGTGTTGCCCACTAGGCCCCACTTCATCCGTCCCAAGTTCCCCACTGGCTTAGCGAGCAGCTCACAAGGACAGACAAACAGCGTGCAGGTGGCTGCTACTTCATGAAGCAAATTCTAATTCATGCCTTTCTTTATTTATTGAAGTAAAATTTGGTAAAAAAATCTCCAGTTTTCTCTTTTAATGGTGAATTGTTAAGCAAATAAGAACCAAACTTACATTTGATGTCCTGTATTACTGAGACATCATTCTTCAATCCTTAGCAGGGAAAGCAAAATAAAACTCCATTACTTTGGAGTTTTCTAATGAAAAGTGTACAACAACTCATCTTGGGCTGAGGTGGGGGTGTGCCGAGCAACATGTTTTAATTTGAGGAGGTATAGACTTCAATATGTGAATTATTTTTAGGGAAATAGATGCTAATCATAATTAGTTTCTATTTTTTTCTTGGAGTCAATACTGTCAGAATCTAGGAGGGAATAACTTGTTGACCATTATTATGTACAATTAAAAGTAATAAAAGCTACATTTGCAATAGTAACAACGGCAATAACTAAGATTTAGCTCCTACTACTTACAAGGCACTGTTCATGTGTTTTATGGACATATGTCACTAAATGCTTTCATTAACACGATGAGACAGGTGTATCATCATCCTTATTTATATAAAAGGAAAATAGAGGTTAAGAACTTACCTAGGTTTATGTAACTGTTCAAGCTGGAATTTCAAAATACACAGTTTGACACTTGAACACTTTGGGCTTTATTAGTTTAAAACAGTGAGGTTTAACCATTTGCTCTCATGTCTCAGAATGTTTATGTGCAGTAAGAAGTTCTTGAGCATTTAAACCATTAATAAAATAAGTAATTTGATAGGAAAAAAGTTATAGAACAAAATTTCTTCAAACTTTTCATATGTTTTCTTAAGCTTTTGGTATATATGATGGCTTTTCTGCAGGTCAGAACTGGCAGGTCCCAACAAAAGAAGAAATAATTATGTTTTGACATAAAACTTTGAGGCTTCTGATTATTAGTTACAATAGCTTATTTTTTTACAGTTGCATGTTTTCTGTTGTGGTTTTATGTTGTATGTATAAAGCTGTATATTCTGCTGGTAAAACCAGCGATTAAGTATTTCAGTATTCATTGGCACTTCATAAAAAGCATTATGCAGTCATCCACCGATTGTTAATATTCATCGAGTACCTACTATGTGCTAGGAACTGAAGATAAAAATGATTAAAAAAGAATTCCTATATCATTGAGAAAAACAAATATATAAAGAAATAACTACAACAGATTGCTACAGTGGGTTTTTTTTCAGTCAGTTAAGGACCTGGTAATGAATGGTGTTCTTGCCGTATATGGAAGGACAGAGTATGAGTAAGTAACACATCTGTGTTGGTGGAGAGAAGCCCCGTGACAGGGAAAGGCAGGTGCAGCAGACGGGAGCGTGAAGGGGGCGGGCTGAGCCCCTGAACCCTTGGGAAAGAGGCACACATAGGGCACCGATGGGAGGGAGGGCCAGGCAGCCACTTCTTTTCTCCTTCTCTTAAATTCAACCACTGCCACCAGCAACCTGGCTAATCCTACCAGTAAACATGCATCTGATTTTAGGGACCCCAAAATAAAGTGAAGACATACTCCCTGGCGTACTCAAAGGGGATGAGAAAGAGGTCCTGCTACTTTCACTAGATTTTCATCGAGGACCTGGAAACACCTGCTACACGTGTGTCTCTGTGTCGTTAGCCACACCTCTGCTGCACACACGCCCCCACCCCAGTCCGCTAGCCTGCTTTCCCAATGTCTGTCTCACCACCCCCATGAGTCCGTCTGAACAGTGAGGGGCACAGGACGCACAGTGCTGGATGCTGGGCTTGATCAGAGCTTCAGGTCTCTGGGTGAGTTGGTTAAGGTCTTTGCCTCGATGCCCATTTAAGAAACCATAGAATTAGAGCAAGTGCTTTATATACTTCCCAGGAGGAAGGGGAGCATGAGATCGCGTCATGGAAGGCTTCACAAATCATAAAGCTTTCTAAACACATAAGGCATTTCCACAGTAGGCCCTCTGTAAGTTGACCACCCAAGGACAATTACCAACTGGTCAACGTACAGAGGAGGTCAACCTAAGGACCTAGGCTGTACTGACTCACACACACGGTGCATGTCCAGACTGTGAGAATTAGGTCAATTTATGAGGTGGTCAGTGCAGGGAGGTGGTCAGCGGGGGGAGGGGTCAGTGAGGGGAGGTGGTCAGTGGGGGGAGGTGGTCAGCAGGGGGAAGTGGTCAGTGGGGGGAAGTGGTCAGTGTGGAGAGGTGGTCAGCATGGTGAAGTGGTCAGTGTGGGGAGGTGATCAGTACGGGGAACTGGTCAGTGCAGGAAGGTGGTCAGCACGGGGAAGTGGTCAGCGGGGGTAGGGGTCAGCGCAGGGAGGTGGTCAGTGAGGGGAGGGGTCAGGACGGGGAGGGGTCAGCGTGGGGAGGTGGTCAGCACGGGCAGGTTGTCAGTGTGGGGAGGTGGTCAGTGGGGGAAGGTGGTCAGCACAGGGAAGTGGTCCGTGTGGGGAGGTGGTCAGAACGGGGAGGGGTCAGAGTGAGGAGGTGGTCAGTGTGGGGATGTGGTCAGCTATGGAGGCTCTACTGTAGACTTAGAGCTTGTGTGTTAGATTTCCTTACGGCTGATCTTCCTGAGCAGATTATGCACTCTGAGGAGGATCTAACCTTTTTACTCACATGGTTCCCACATCAGTTGCTTATTAGCCCCATTTGGGAAATATTTCAAAGATACATGTTCCCAGGGTCTGAGTCATCCCAGATATCCTGACTCAGAATCTCCAAGGAGGGGCTCAGAAAAAAAGGCTGCCTCAGAGGACCAGCCAGACCGGGGAAGTCTGCTCCATGACACTGGGTGCCCTCCACCCTCAGCCAGGCCTGGGACCAGTGAGTAAACAGGAATTTATATCTGATAATGGAGAAAGATCAAAATATAAATGTCTCTGTAAGAGGTTGTCTTGGAAAAGGCACCCTTATTTATAAACAACATGCTATTTGGTTAGAACAGGTTTGACTAGGGGAATGATGCACAGAAATCAACCTTGAAGCTAAAATTGATCAGCTGGTCTTGAATTCTGACTTCATATACGAAGGGTTGGTGCAAAAGAAGAAATGGAAATTTCAGAATGCAACCTGGGATTGAGCCTGCTGCTTGTGTCTTTCCGTTCCTCCTTTTATCTCTGGATACACAATACACAGAAAGAAGGTGTGTGTGAGTGTGAGATACACAATACACAATAGACAGAGAGAAGGTGTGTGTGAGTGCGAGAGAAAGGGGGGGAGGGAGGGAGAGGGAGAGAGCTGTGGGCAGCTCCTGCATGGTCAGAATCAGAAGCCAGGAGGGATGTGATGACTTCGTTAATTTAAGCATCAGGTTAGATCGGATTAAGCTCAAAACCAAGACACCGGAGGCTGAAAGCGGCTGCTCAAGGTCAGTCTGTGGACAATAACTGTTGTTCACAGGGTTCTTCTACATGAAGTGGCCCTGGATCTTCACCAGGGCCGCTTAAGAGACATGAAGACAGGAACCCACTACATTTTGAGGTCCACAAAAATCAAGAAATGTAAAATCCCCACAATGGAAACAAGTAAAATGAAGCCCTCCCAGCAACATGGCGGGCTCAGCGAGTGGACAGCCGCACAGGGGAAACGCAAGGGCACTGTGGACTGTGTGTGGGAAGCAGTCTGTGTCAGAACTTCCCTGGGACTCATGGACGAGCACATGCAATGAACTGAAAGGAGAGGATCAGAGGAGTGGCCGTGCCAGGCCCTCACGGAGGAGCTGGCAGACCTTGGAGAACGGGAAAACATTTTATAAGCAGAGATGGGAGAAGGATGATCTTGATAGCAGCTTGAGCTTTATTTGGGGGAAAATGACCCTGACAGCTTATAATAGGAAGGTAGTTATTCAAGACACCTGATGTGTCCCAATTCACTGGCAGTTGCCCTTCTAAGCAAATACAACAAGCCAGCAGAGACCTGCGGCGTCCACAGCAGCACTCTGTTCTCCACACTGCACATCCCCCGCACCGATGCTTCAGCCACAGCCCCACTCAGGAGCAGGTGGGAGGGGAAGTGAGACACCCTCCTCCCTGTCCGGTTTGTCACTACTGAGGAACAACCCCCAGGTCCCAAACATTGGATGATGCACAGCTAATCTGAAGGGACATTCTTTCAAGAACAGTTTGGAATGGGGCCACTACCCATCTCATCTTCCCTGAGGGAGGGACCAGGAAAAAGAAGAGAGGAAGAGGAAAAAGAATGCAAACGGCTCAAAAAATTTAAACAGATGGAGTTTTGGAGCAAAAGTAAAGACCAAAGAGGTTGATCCAGGACATCTTGGGACATGCACTTACTAATGGTTGATGTGACAGAAAAGTGGCTACCAGCTCCTTGCCGGGGCCCCAGGTTTCATATCTCTGCACATCGTCCTACAATCCTGACCATCATGTCCATTCATAGATGAAAACACTGGAGCTGGCAAAGAAAGGTACCTCAAGCCATTTCAGAAAGTTTTCAATAAAGTATCTGAGCCAGACTTTGAACCCAGGCTGCTAGCCCCAGAAGCCCCAGTTCCTCACCCCACGCTGCACTGGGATTAACAACTTGGCTTCAGCCGCAGGAAGCCACTTGGTTACAATTATTTCAGTTTACCCAACAGAGATAGGCTTTCTCATTCTGCTTCATCTTCGGAGATTTCTTTTCTTTTTTTTTTTTATTAAGTCTTTTGTACATAGATCATAAATATATTAGTATACCCATTAGTATACCCATTTCAGTGTGTTGATTATTTGTACAAATCGGAGTGCTTACATCATACTAATCAGCACAGCTTTCACCTCATTTACCCATGACACTTGCTAACTTAGCACCTCCTTTTCTAGTAGAAAAATGCTAATGCTAACACAGCACCTCCCTCCTTGCTATTGTTAAAGCAGTATTTATCTTTATATTCCGTAAGGACCACCCGGAGTCCTACCTGTATCTTGTTACTGCGAATTCTTATTTTTCTAATCTCTTACTGCAAATAAACATTGGCCTGCTTTGGGCCTCTGCACCTCACTGTCAGCCCCAAGACCCTTGTGCTCCTAGGAAGAAGGTTCTGGAAACTGAGCAAGCCACACCCTGATCCACTGGAGCCTGGGTCTGCTGGCACGTGAGTCGCCAGTAACAAAGGAAAACACGGTCTCCACCTGTCTCTCCAAGACACCCAGTGACAGGTGGTTTCTAGCTAAGCTTTAAACACACACACACACACACACACAAATGCGCGCGCACGCACCACATGTTTTATTTGCCCTGAAGTTTGTCAGATCTTAACCATGGATAGAAAATAAAGCCCCGATATATCAACGCAAGGCACACACGTCAGGCTGATAACCTGGGGCGGACAGTGCTAGAGACGAGTAGACTTCAGGAGACTCTCCTGATGCTGCTGGTGAAACTGAGCCCGGCGGGTCTGGCGCCCACGCCGAGCCACACCCCCTGTGCTGACACACCAGGGCCATACGATTACTAGGTCTAAATGTGTGCTAGAGATTCTTAGCTCCCATTTTGATGGTCTTCACTGTCATTCTTAAATGGCTCGTTTTAAAACAACAGCAAGTAGAGAGGACTTAAGATTCTTATTTAAGATCTGAGTTGGTTCTAAATGCGAGGCCAAGTCAATGTAACAGTGAGACAGTTGGCCACGTGACCCGGGGCTCTGTGACCAATGCTTGCTGCAGACTTCAATTAGGGCTGTGAGCTGTTCTCCTGCCCCTGGCAGTCTCGGGAAGTTCACACGTTACCTAGGATTAGCCCTCCCATCCTTTCTGCACTGCCTCCTAAATTCCCGGAAGACCCTTCACTCTCATCCCTTTGAACCACATACAGACACAGCCTCCTAAGAGGAAGGTGGACATTACCGGCCACATGGTTAGGACCATGGGGTGATGCAATTTCCAGCTCCTCTGTGAGCGGCAACTGTACAAACTCTGCCCAGAAGACACCGTCTTAAAAAGCTTAATGGCTCCCAAGACACATGCCCACACTGTGACAAAGTATAAGGTTAAATCTATTTTGAAATGGAAAGACATTATAAAAATAAAGAGCTAGCACTATGGTTTCATGAAAGAAGATAATATTTTAACACTCCCAAGCCATCAGAAGAACATCATCGTCTCTAAATAAATTCCTTGAGCAAGAGCAGTTGGCAACCTTATATCAATCACTCACAAATACGCAGGCACACACACACGCGCGTGCACACATGCACACATGCATGAATACACACGTGCACACACGAGCACACATGAATACACATGCACACACGCATGAATACACATGCGCACACACGTGTACACGCGCACGCACACATGAATACACATGCACACACGTGCACACACATGCACATAAGTACACACGTACACACGCACACACACGTGTGCACACACACATACACATGCAGACAGCGCTGTCTTAATTTTGATCATTTCACCACCAGCTGAAAGCAGTCTACACACGTGTGAAGATCACAGCTCTCAGCAGCCAGTGAACATACTGAGAAGGGTAAGTAATGAGAATAAATTTGCCTCAGAAAGAAAGACGTGTTTGATGACAAAGGCAGTGAGCTTGGGAAGGGGGGGATCAGCCTGATGACTCCTGCGTGCTACATACAAAGCCACCCTTAAAGGATTAAAAACAATCGCGTTGCTCTAATACATCTACATTCTAAGTGCCCGATCAAAGAGTTAGAATGTGCAGAATACAGAATTACATAGGTGGTGAATAAAACATGGTAAACGATTTGGGGGTAGGCATCGGTACGTTGGGGTGGGGGCTGCTGAGGACCAGGGCACGGTGGGGACCCCACCAGGGCTGGCACTTGCCAAACCACTTTTCTCTTCTTCCTGGATACACAGCTGTCCATTCCCAAGAGTCTATTGAAATTAGTGTGTCATGAAACACAGCGGAACGCGAGTGGACGGGACGCAGGGATGCCCAGGTGGAGAGGGCAGAGAACTGGGTATGCTGCTTCCGTGCCTTCCCCCCCTGCCAGCGAAGGCAGAGGATGCTGAGATCCTGGAGATACGAGATGGAGAGAACCCGGTGTCTGAATGGCTGCCTGGGAGCTCCCTGCTACCCCGACACCTGCACTGACTTTCATGGGAACGAGGAAGCAAATTTGCTAGTGTGCAGCTGCCATAATGCTTGGGTTTATGTTATACCTGCCAGCATTGCCCTCAAGTACTGCATCCAATTCTCATGCCTCAGCTTAAAAATAAACTAGCTTTATGGAGATAAAATTTACATCCCATATGTGTATAATTCAGTGGTATTTAATATATTGACAGAATTGTGTAACCATCACTATTATCTAATTCTGGAACATTTTAATCACTCCACAAAGAAATCAACAGCCTTTGGCAGTTTCTCTCCATCTCCCCCCAAACCTCCCAGCTCTAGGCAACCCCTAATCTACTTTCTGTCTCTATAAATTTGCCTATTGCAGATATTTCCTGCAGGTGGAATAATGCACCCTGTGTGTTCTGGGACAGTTCATTTCACCCTGCACTTTCCAGGTCCCCGTGTTCGCCTGTCGTGGTGTGTGTCAAGGCTTCATTCCTTCAGTCCTTTTCACTGCTGAATAATATTTCATCGTGTGGATAATGCCACATTGTACCTGCCCATTCACTGGGTGATAGCTTATGGCAAGATTTTATTAACTTCGTTGAAAACTCTTTGAGATATCCTGGCTCCATCTAGAACCACCCTGAAAAGGAGGTTCATTTATCTAGAAACGCATATTCAGTCTGGTGGGTACAATTACCAATATTTTATTTAAAAAATGGTTATTTTAACTTAAAACCCTGCATAAAATGCGAAACTACTATAAGATTGATAATATACAAAGTCCAAGAATAATAATAATAAAAAAAGAGAAAAGCACATGGTTTCAAGAATTAAGAAAAAACAAAGCATCACAGCCCAACTTCCTGGCAGCAGCCTGGGTAAGGACCTATTTCAGGGAGGAACCCAGGGAACTAACCCCAGGGTCAGCTTGAGGCAATTAAGTAGCAATTGGGTATTGCTGAGTTAGGAAGAAAAGTTCATTAAAGCAATCAAGTCTCTGTGTTTTTCTAAAGATAAATCCCAGCTACTCTAAAAATCATGAAATCTTAATGACAGAGTCAATTTGAGGGTGGTGTTTACCAATGAAATATTAGCATATTTCTGTGACCTGGGAGTTTAGAACTGTGATTGCCTTCCCATTTTAGAGAAGCTGAATCTCTCAGAAGATTTACAAGATGGAAGAAAAACGCTGCGAAAGAGAAAATGCTGTTTTTGTGATGACCCTTCAGGTCACAAGGAGAATACTCACAAAGGGGTTCACTTGACGATCGCCAAGCCCCCTGTGTGCCAGGCACTACTGGGACCTGGAATTCTGGAGACATGGGCTTGGTGATCACAGCAGAGGACAGCAGGACTGTCAGAAATCATGGAAAAAGAGGAAACTTGGAGAGAATGGCTCCAAGATTCTGCCAGAGCTTCTTATTATCCCAGGGGGAATATTTTGTGCCGAGACTTTAGGGGTGAGCACATTTGCTGTGTCAGGACAGCAGGGAAGTTCTGGACGGTGGGGTTGGAATACACAAAGTCCTGGAATCCTGTCAGGGCCTGGTGGGTCAGGAAAAAAGGCAGGTCACGCGAATGTGGAAGTAGGTGGAACATCAGCTTGGGGTCAGTTTCTAAAGGGCCTTATTTGGCAAATTTATGAGCTTAGGGTTTTCATCTGCAGTCAGCAGGGAATTCGAAGATTTTTTTTTTAAAAAATAGACTAACACAATTGGACATTTGTAAAGTTTTATTCCGAAAACATACATGCATGAAACAGAATAATATGACATTACTGTTCGGGAATTGTCCAGATGAATGATGTTAAAGTAAACCTCTCACCTCATCTCGCCCTATGGCTCAGACCATGGGGATGTTCTTATCTAAGCACAATCCATTTCCTTAGCTAGTTCAATTAAAAATATTTTATCAGCATCATTTAATCAGGTCCACATTGAAATGTATGTTTGCTTAAATGAGGACCCCCCCCCGAAACCAACAGTTACCAAAGCATTGTCCTCAATCGTGAGAAACTCAAAGCATCAGGGCACGGCAAGGCTGCTCTCCCTCCCTGCTCCCTTTCAACAGTGCACTGGAAGTCCTCGTGCAGGAAGGAAGGCAAGAAAAGGAAATAAAACACATACAGATTGGGAATGAAGAAATCAAACTCGAGCTTTCCCACGTGCAGGCTGTAGCCTCAGACTTCACCCTCCCAGGTTTACGTCCCGAGGAGAGCAGGTACGTCATCTCAGGAGCTGCCACACTGCCCCCACGATTCACTCGGTTGACCGACTGGGGTAAGGCCTGCGTTCCTGAGCTGGCTGCTGTTGCCCTTTCATCTTTATAAGCCCTGTCATTTAGTGTTGTACTCATTTGCCACCTGAAGAACAACTCGGACCCCATTTTAGGTATAAATCAGATGGTGATTTATTACACCTGTGCAGGCGGGTCCCTGCCCCAAAGTGCAAATGGCTCCAAAATGAGGAGCAGGCTGATTTTTATACCATTTTTGTGCTGCGTGGCAAGCTGGCAAGCACAGAAGCAGAACGTGGCGGTTCGCTCCGGACGGGGTTACACTCAGGCAGTTGGCTCAGGGGGTAGCTTGGGTTGGGGTTACAGTGAGTTGGCTCAGGGGGTTACATCGTGGCAGTTGGCACTGGGACAACTCTTGGGAGACTTATAGCTTGGGAAACTCTGTTTGAGTAAGTTTCCACTATTGTTCTACCTGCGGCTAGGAACTTCTTGGGAACTCAGGGAATTTCCTTATTCTATGCTGAAACCTGTTCCCGGATTTTGCCAGCGGAGTTTGAGATGTGCGGGCACTCAGGCTGAGATAGTTCGGGCCTTTAGGGGTCTTTTTGCTGAGTTGGTTATTACATTAGTAAGTAGTGTTCTGACTGGCAAGATGGCTGCCATATAGGGAAGCAGCGAGTTCCCAAGAGAAATTTTAGATATTGCCACTGAAAAAGAGTCAATTCCTCCTAGGAAGGCAAAAGCAACGAAACCCTCTGCTTCTCACTCAGCTTTCCTGGTGAGCATGTGGTCACTGTCTTCTGCTCATCACAGACGGGCACATAAACTCACACAGTGCAGGGCAGGGTGACTCTCAGGCCAGCTCACTCTTCAGTGGGGGTTTCCATTGGACTAGAAAGATTGTGCTGTGTACTAGAATAAACACGCACTGCCCCCAAATAGTAGCAAAACTGTTCTGATAAAAAAGAAAAGGTGCATTTTTTTCCTTGATGGATAAAATAAAAGATTTTGGAGGCAAATATATAAAACTTCCCCTTTCCAGCAAATGTCTCTGAAATCTAAATGATGAATGGGGTGAGACTCAGCTCCTAAGAAAGCTGATGGCCCCATGGCATGGCCGTGGCTCAGTATTCACATTGATTTCTAAAAGATCCCAAGATTGAGTAGGAAACTAACTGGCAGAGTGTCCCAGAGACACCACCCATGCCCTTCTAAAAACAAGATTTACAGTTTCTGGTTGTTCTGACATAGTCTAGTTGACTAATTTCTCCTAATAAAAGCAGGAATATGTTGTTCATTCCATGTGGCAACTGGTCTGGGTTGAATACAATTGAAGTTGTAGCATTTAAAATAATTTGAGATAAAATTTGCTTTTAATAAAATGGGATGGCAAGTGGGAGCGGGACACCCACTCCCGGTTTAGACTACTCTGCTCCAGCCCTCCCGGCTCTTCATGTTCTCCTGGAAATACAACATAGCAGATCCAGGTGTTTTCCTTGATAAACTAGACTTTAAATTCTGTAAGGGCAAAGACGATTCCTACTGTACTCAACATCTGGTACCCACAGGGCCTCGCACAGGGGAGGTAACCAGAGTATGTTGACTACCTGAGTAAGCAAAGGCTTTATTTAACTTTCTTAGAGTAGCGAGAGTCTTCCAGTTTGGGGATTTCACTGTGACAAACTTTTTTCTGGAAATCTCTGGCTGAACTTCAGAAAGTCCTTCCCAGTCCAGCCTCCAATTTCAGAACCTTTCCCCTCTTCAGAGCCATATGGGCCTTCTGCCTTCATCGTCATCATGGGCAGACTTATCATCCTCAATTAAACTGTAAGTTTTTATTTTTTATGCCCCCCACCATTTAATCTAGCCCTAAAATTAAGTTTGAGTGTCTAGCTGTTTCTGATAACCTGGATAGTTTTGGGAAAGATATACTTAAGAGTAATATAGTAAGTATAGTAAGTAAACATAAATGAAAACCAGACTACAGAAAATAAGAGCCCTTATAAATGGAAGAAAGGGGACAAATTATTTTAAAGTTAATTAGATCACTATAACTGGGCAAGAAATTTGGTTACACATTTTCTAGCATTAAAACAAGAAGGGAGACATCCAAATTACATGTCGGGTGACAAAGCATTAGCAGAAACATTTCTCCCCCCAAATTAAACTCCAGTAGAAGTTTGTGGGGGTCACTGTAGTCTGTAGCAAACTGGTAGAGAGGCAGTGGGGCTGGTTTTACAGCCTCTGTCCTCTTTCCTGACGGTGGGACTTTCCACAAGGCACTTGAACTCTCCCGACCTTAGGCTCTTCATTTGGAAAATGAGGGCTCAGATGACTGTGAGCCCCACAGGTCACCGCAGGAAGAGCTACCACAATGCTAGTTACCACTCACTGTCTCGCGCTGGGCTGAGGGCTCTGGTGTGACGTCGTGTCTCCCCCTCGCCCCTCTGTGGAGCCTGGACTGAGCCCTGCAGGGTGGAGTGGCAGGCCTGCTTCTCAGCGAGCACCCGGTCAAAGTTAATTACTCCCTCGCCTGCGCAGCCTGGTGACACTATCTTCCCCAGCACGTTTTCACAGAAAGGATCACCAACCGGTGGGGCCTGGTTCCTGTGTGCCTTATCTCCTGAGGACCACAGCACCCTCGGGCTGTGTTGGGACTGGTGAAATGAGGGCACCACAGGTGGCTCAGGCATCTTAAGTTTCTCAAGAGTGACGCTAAGTAAGTTTCAGGGGGTGCCTGCTCTGCTCGTCCCCCTGCATTTGTTGACATCAGTCAAGTCAAACCACAGCTCCTCTGACGCAACCTCATGGAACCGTCACTGTGTCTTGGAGACTGGACACAATTACACGTTGCTTGGAGAACCCATCCCATCCTTCTCTGCTCCAGGTCAATCTCCGTCCAGGGGAGGCGTAGGTCACAAGAGCATTTCATCACTTTAGTGTGAGTCACAGCAGGGCCAGTGGACTTCCCCTGAGGAGACATGGGTTGGAGTCTGGACATGCTGCTCCTGAGCCACAGGACCTTGGGACAGTCGCTCTGAAAAATGACTGTCACAATTAAGGAGCGAATCAGGGGACTACTTCAGTGGTTTTTGAGATTGCTTCTTCAGAGACCAGTCTCAGAGACTGTTACACCAGGGGAAAAGGAGGTTAACATGTTTTCAACCCCTCATTCAACATGAGCAGCTCCAGATCAATGGGGTTTTACTTATGTGTGTATCTGGATGTTGACTTATGTGTGTATCTGGATGTTTGGTTTAAAAAGGAGCTTCTGTCCCACTGAACTAGCTGATTACTAATGGCCCTAGTTTAATCATCTCTGAATGCGCGTCCATTCCTGGCCATGTTGGTTGCCCCAGATGGGACCTCGTGCTATGACCTACTGCCTGAAGAGGAGGTGGCAGCCTCCCAAGAGTCAGAAAGAGACCCTCTTCCTTCTCTTTTACTAGTTACTGCAAAAAAGTTAAGTGTTTCACATGAAAGACATTGGTTAAAAGTGACACCAAATGAACTGGGAAATTATTTATGGCTTCCAGCAAATTAGTTGGGGGGAGGGGCAAGCACTGTAGGGAGGAAGTAAACAAAACATTCCATCTGATGTGATTCAGAATTTCCCAGCTGCTAGCCAATCAAGCCCACTGGGGAGCTCCAGACCATGAATACTTTCCCAGAACATCCTCCAGGCACAGAGCGTCCCTCCCGAGAGGCAGGAACCTGGTGTGGTTTCCCCCTGCCCCAGCTTGCTTGGGACTGGGCAAGTCCCTCTCTTCTCTGGTTGTGGCTACCACATCTGTTAGTTAGAGGAAGGCTCTGGGCTAGATTTGTGCCTTGAAATAAAGTTCCTCCTTGCCACGGCATGCTCGTTTCTCCACATTACCCAGGAGCCAGCCAGGTGGGTGCCCTGACCCAGCTGCATTCCATGACACTTCTCAGTATTAAAGCAGATGTGCCTCAGACCCCAACCCTGCACACCAGGATGCACCCCAACTGCCCTCAGCACCCCAAGGTCTACTGGGTGGGCTGCATTTCCCTCAGACTTGCCTTGCCCAGACTGTCTGTTTATACCACATTTTTGATACTGCATTTTTCGCTGATTCTTTTTCTTTCCACTGCACATTATTTCAAATGTTGGAGGACATTGCCTCCCTGAGCCCCCCTTGGATTTTCCATAAATCCTACATATGAAAGAGTCCTGACTGGTGCACTCTCCCCTAACAGTCACAGCTATAGGGACTAAGCTCTCACCTTGTGGAGAGGCAGGCAATTTAACACTGATTTTTAAACATTTTTAGTCTCAAGAATTGGAAGTTGTTGTTGCCACAGAGAACCTTTCACCTGTCAGACTTCAGCACCTGCAGTCCCACCCTGTGTGGGCCCTTGCTCACTGCCTTCCTTCCCAAGTCTTCTCCCCGGCAATGCCTGGGTCCTTAAGAAGGTCCCAGCTTCAGCTGTAGAATTACTCAGTTCTTTCTTTCCCCTTGATTCTCGTTCGCTGTCCTCTGGGGCTAGTTTTCCACAACTAAAAAGGCCCAGAGTACTTTTGCTTAAAAACAAAAACAAACAACAACAGAACCCAAATAAACAAACTGAGCAAGAAGTCTTAGTCCTAAAATATTCTGCTGGTGGGTAAAACACTCCACGGCTCCTCCTTGGACAGGGACCCACTTGCTCTTCCTCAAGGTCAAGGCATCTCCCCAGCCTCATGCTCCCACTGCAGCAGCTACCCCAGCCTTGTTGCTCACAGGCTCTTTCCCATCCCCAGGACTCCCTTCTCCCATTGTTTAACTCCTTGTCAAATTCCAGCAAATACATAATTTTATCTTCCCTTTAAAGAGAAGAAGCACATCTTCCTGAGATCCTTGTTCAGCAAATGTTCTTCTAAAATTACCTCTAATATCTATTGCACTTGTAAAAATGAAATGAGAAATTAAAACTAGATATAGTGGAGAGTTCAGGTTTGAAGTTGCCACTGTTCAATTCCTGGTGCAGGTGGGACCACGTCGCCCCTCCTGTTTGTTAGAGCTTAGCGCACAGAGGGCGCTTGCTGTCACACGCCAGTGAATGAAAGCCAGAGATGTTCTGTCGGGGAGAAACTCCTGCACCTTCTCAAACTGATAGATGTTCTTCTCCGGAATCCGGAAGTTCAGAGTTGTTACATTTGTAACTACAACTCTATGACTCAGAATTTTATCGGGAATGGGCAGGCAAAATCACCTGGTAGGAACTGGACGTGAAATTTACCCTTTGCGTATTTCCTCTGATCTTGTTTATGAATTTTACTGTAACTTTACTATAGAGCTGAATGTAGAAATGAGGACTAATAATGTATTTGGCTCCCTTGCAAATTTCATTTGAATGAAAAACTCTGCTACATGAAATTATAAGAATGTCAGTGCCAGACTCTGACGTGGTAACACGTGAAGGGCAAGAAAATCCAGCCTGTGGGACTGAGCGAGTCCCGTCACTCACTCTGTGAATGCAGGACCCGCTTTGCAGATGACCAGGGCACTGCTTTCTGGCACGCTTCTGTGAAGCAGGTGCCACACGAGTAATGCCTAGTTTAGTTCAGCTGAGTAGGAAAGTGCCCCATAGCCCCTTATTTCTAGTGACTGGTTACTGGCTATTACTAGTACTATTGAAATTATTTTCTCCAGTTCTGCTGTGTTTCATTGTTCACTTATCCCTGACTTCCCGTATGTTTTTGACATAAAATGGATTTTTAATACCCTGCTTGTTGATCAAATGAGGGAAGGAAACAAGTCACTTAACATCAGAGTCCATGTGTACTGATGTCAGGCAGCGTGAAGTGAGCCCCTCAAGCTGCTACTCAACTGTGTCACTGGGCAAATTCACTCTGTTTCCTTGTCTGTAAAGTGCGAAAATCGTATTTCTATGAGTTATTGTGAGGCTTCAATGAGATTATGCCTATTTGGTAGCCAAAACAGTGTCTGACCCACTGTTCTCTCCACACCCAGCCAGCAACTGCTGCTTTGGGGGCTTGAGATGTGGGCCATCTCACTGGGGCTAGGAGATATTTCAGACACATAACAGGTGCTGAATTAGTATTGGTTATTCCAAACTATTGATATTTGCAATACTACGTGACCTTTCAGGATTACTTTGAGGATTAGAGAAGATGTGTGTGATACAGGCCTGTCTCATGGGGAAGGCTTATAAAGACGTGAACATGTTAATACAGAGGGCTTACTCTGTGTTAAGCACTATTTTCTTAATTTCACAGCCCCCACAAGAGGTAGGAGCAATTCTCATCCGCATGTCACAGGTATGGAAACCAGATCCTAATTGAGCACCTTGCCTGAAGTCACACCCAGTTCGGGGCAGAGCTGAGATGCCGTCCAGGGAGCTGAAACTCAGAGCCTGTGGTTCTTTACCCACTGTGCTGTGTTGATTTTTCTTTTTTTTAAGTAACTTTCCTCCAGTTATGAGGGGAAAGGTTCTATCAATGTGTGTCCTCACTGTAGGAGTTCACACCAAGGATTGAGCTCTCTCAGCAAACTTTTGGAAGCCCCAAAAGTTTGGCAAACTTTTTGGCCATTCATTGTGTCTCCTAGGAATGTTATCAAGAAATCTGGTTGCTTTCTAACTGCTCACCATGGAATATATGTACTTTTAAACAGAGGGAACGTGGGGCACAATGCCTGCCCAAATCGTGAGATTCAAGGATGGCGTCAAGGACAGGGTGGGCCTCAGTGCTCCCTCCATTTGCTCAGTATGAGCTACAAGGCCGGGCCCGGAAACAGACAATGCTTCAGTCATGTGAGGCCAGCAACAGAATCAGCTGGCCTCACACCTGCCACAGTTTGTAAATCCATTTGTGTGTGGAAGGGCACCTGGGTTGTTTCTGCATGTTTGCGATTGTGAATTGAGCTGCTGTAAATATAGAGTGCTGGTGTCTTTATGGTAAACTGTTTTTTATTCTTTTGGTAGATACCTTGACTGCAGGATCAAAGGGAAGGCCTACTTTTAGTACTTTGATGATTCTCTATACTTCTTTCCGTGGAGGCTGGACCAGACTGCAGCCCCACCAGCACTGGGTAAGTGCTCCCTTCTCTCCACACCCAGCCAGCAACTGCTGCTTTGGGGGCTTGAGATGTGGGCCATCTCACTGGGGCTAGGAGATATTTCAGAGTGTACCCTGAAATACTATTCAGTTACAAAAAAACCCCTCAAACTTATGGAGATTGCGTATCTTTTATAACAACCTGGACAGCTTTGGAGAATATTCTGCTAAGCAAAATATCACAAGATTAGAAAAATAAGCATCACATGTGCTCAGTTCCAATTTGAAACTGGAAGATTAACAAATTCATGCTCATTAAATTAAATTCAAGTGGGCTGGAGAGGGGGAGGGGATGGGTAAGTTCCCCCCATGCATACAATGCACGGGTGGGGGGGGAGAGGGGTGTATGGAGCACTTCCTGGGTGAAGGACATGACTACAGCTTGGATTTCAACTTTACAAAAGCTGTTTATGTGACCTAATTGTATGTACCTTCCTATTAACCTGAAAAAAAAAAAAAAACCTCAACTGGCCGGGCGCAGGGGCTCATGCCTGTAATCCCAACACTCTGGGAGGCCGAGGCAGGTGGATTGCCTGAGCTCAGGAGTTCAAGACCAGCCTGAGCAAGTGCGAGACCCAATTTTGAAAAATAGTCAGGCGTTGTGGCGGGCGCCTGTAGTCCCAGTTACTCGGGAGGCTGAGGCAGGAGATTGCTCCAGCCCAAGAGTTTGAGGTTGCTGTTAGCTGTGATGCCACAGCCCTCTACTGAGGGTGACATAGTGAGACTCTGTCTCAAAAACAAACAAACAAATAAACAAAACCCTACTCAACTGAATCCTTATTTTGTGTCATGCCTGTGATGTTTCTGTCCTACACTGTAATTGTCAACAATCAGCTAACCAATAGAAAACTGCAAAAAGGTTCTTTTCCCAAAGTCAACCCAAACATTCCAGAGGTCAGCTTCAGGAAAGGAAAGGCCCAGTGAAGACACAGAGGTCTGGGCCCCAGGCCTTCTGCTGAGGGTCTGTGATGAGATGGTCTGCTGCCCTTCTGGAAATAAATCCTGACCTGGTCAGGTGCCAACCCAGTGCCTCTCCCCCAGTTAGGACACACCTCCTCTTTCCAGCACAGCCTGGACTTTCCCGGGTATCCATTCCTGCACATGCTCTGCCTTTAAAGGGACAGGGGCCCCACCTCCCTGAGCCCAGCATGTGGGCTCTGATTACTGTCATGAAGCTGAGCCCATCACAGCCTCCCACTCCCCTGACTAAACAACAGAATTAGGAACTCTCCAGTGGTCTGAAATTCCAGACGTTTGTTGGGGCTTCTGGGAAATGTGTCTGGGTTCTAAACAGACATGGGAGGCAGCTCCTTTCTGCATGTGAGCACTGTTCCATCTGAAAGCGATGCCCGCCAGAGTCAGCCACGTTGCAGCGCTGAGGACGGCTGAGGGGGAGAAGGCCCAGGTCTTTGACAACACTGCTCCTGAAGCCTGTCTGACCCCTTTGCTCTTGTGGTTGTGTGAAATAATAAATCTCCTCCTTATTTAAGGCAATTTGAATTAGACTTTTCTCTTATGTGAAGGACTAAACCTTCTCAGTCATAGCTTGTACTCATACAGGCATACAGACATGTGTCAGCACATGTATTAGGAAGACAGGCTGAGCTCAACTGCTCTTAGGAAAGAGAGCACCACAAGTCAGGATGGAAAAGAAATTCAGGCTCTGCCCCAACACCTCAAAAATCGCAAACCTGTCGGCTTGCTAGAAGCGTGGAATCAGAAACACCACTGACCCACTGCATGGAAACTTACCTTTATACAAGATTGGTAGGTGTTTTCTGAACACATGGAAGTTGGAGAAGATTTGTCCTAGGACACATGAACCCTGGAAGGGACGAGGGAGAAGGGAGTTGCATATACGGCTCCCTGGGGGACGTCTTGGGAGCTTTCAAGGCTCCTCAGCCTCCTTCTCCTTTGCCCCATCCCCAGCTGGAGGGGAGGGCCAAGACTGTCCTCTGATTCTCTGAGGCCAGATCACATGGTAGCATTCTAGGATTATTGGTCTGGAACCAGAGTGACAAAGGATGTCACCCTCTGCTAGAAGGGACGCCATAGAGAGTTAGAAGGAACCACACACCCACAAACCCACGCCATCATTTGTAGGTTCAACTTAGGACAACAAAAGTCAAACTGGAAGGATGAGTAAACCCACAGCAGTCAGTCCGTCACATGTGGGGCCGTGTCACGTGTGGGACTGTGTCGCATTGGGGCTGTGTCACTTGTGGGACTACATCACATTTGGGGCCATGTCACGTGTGGGACTGTGCCATGTGTGGGACTGTGCCATGTGTGGGACTGTGCCATGTGTGGGGCTGATACAGGACACATGGGGCCCCAGCCAGCTCAATAGAGCTGGGGGGAGGGCAGACCGGCTGCCTCTGCCTTGGTGGTGTTGGTGCGGTGGCAGCAAGCAGCGGAACCAGAGGGCTGGAGGGTAGACGGGGCGGTGGGGGGGTCCCACAGGAGCCTCCAGTAGCCAGAGGGGCCAGACATCTACTGGGGAGACACTATCACCTTAGGTTTTCCTCCCCTTGCACTTAAGGGCTAAACAGGGAACCCCCCATTTCTAGGCCTGGGAATGAAAGTGATTCATTTCTTAGGCCATTCATTTGTGACCCAGACACGCTGTCCCAAATACTTCACAGACATGTCCCAGACATGCTAAATGTCGAGCCCCACTGTATGTAACCACAGAGGGCCCATGTGACTATATATACCCCTAGACAAAGAGCCCGGAGTCAGTGACACAGAGAGAGAGAGAGAGAGAGCGCTTTTCTCTCCCGACTTGGGTTTTCTCTCTCTGCCGGGAGCTTTGGTGTTTTTGTATTTTTTCTGTAAATAAATCCCGTCTTACCACTGATCTGTGGTCCACAGATTCATTCTTCGAATCACCAAGACCAAGAATCTAATGAAGATGAAATTCCGGTATCAGGACCGTGTCACATGTGGGACTGTGCCATGTATGGAGCTGTGTCACGTGTGGGACCGTGTCATGTGTGGGCTATGTTGTATGTGGGGACTGGGGCAAGATGACAATGCAGGACTCCTTGCTCTTACTCTGGGCTCAAAAATTATCACGAATGTTAAGAAGGTGATGCAAAGCTTTAAACCAAGCGTGGGGCTCCTCCACACCCTGGCCTTTCTGAGCAGCTCACAAGCCCATGAAGCCAGTCCACTCTCAGGATGAAATCAGCAAGAGGGAGGTGAGTATTCTTATCTCCAATTTCAGAAAACTTCTTACAGCCAAGGAAAATCGTCACTGGCATAGGTCTACGAATGGTTCATGGTGAAGGATATTCTATAAAACCTTTCATACTAAATATCATAGCATCACTCATGCTGTCAACATAGAAGGCACATTGAGGGTTTCTCAGACGCAAGTCACGGACACACTGTCCTCCAGCCCCATCCTCGTAGAGCTCACTCTCTGGTGGGCAAGCAGTCACGCAAACAGGCTGGCCACATGAGGCATCAGACCACGATGATGGAAAAATCCAGCAAGTATTTGAAACTGAATCACAAATCCACAAAATCTACACATCACCAAATTCCTCTTCTAACAGAAGTTAATTCTGGGTGTGGCAAAGTTCGCAAAACAGGCCAAGAGGCCGGTTTCTCTAATGCCACGAGCTGTTTCTGGTTGGCCCATCACTTTGCCTACGTGGGGGCTTTGTCTAGCGTGTGTCTACCTGTTTCCCCTTCAGAATATCTGACCTCGGCTCTTCCCTTTCTCCTTCCTAAACGACCATCCCGAGCCCACTGCCAGAGGCGGCCAGACCAGACGGAGTGACCCATCCCTCTGGTCTGTCTGGGAACGTTGGTGAGTTCTGAGAGGCCCAAACGTGTAGGAGAGAATGGAGAAATCTGTTTTTAATGTCAGGCTTAAATTAAAAAGAAAAATAAAACGAGGCAGTTTATTATAGACGTCCTTTGGAAGCCGAGAAACAGTGAGAAATTTTCACACTAAAGATGCAGAACCATTAACCTTCGGTGGAAGAGCCGATGGGCTTTGTTTGCTGCTGTTGATTCATTAGCAATGTCTTTGCTGAGTGTGAAATGGGAAAATTCCAAAAGCCTATGTCACAACCACTTATAAAAAGATCTGAAGCTACTTCACCAACTGACATGTGGATGAGAATCCTTAAACTATAGTTACTGCTCCAGAGAATGACACGTGTGCTGAGAGGGAGGTGCTGGACACTTAGCTGGCCGTGACCTCCACCGCAGTCCCCGCACCCCAGGAGTGGGGTTCACGGTCCCATCTTAGGACACCTGCGCATCCCCTTGTCCTGGGCCTCAAGTGCATCGTGTGAACACTGGATACCTGAGTGTTAGACTTGCAAATATGAAGACACTACTGTAATTTGTGTTTGTCAAGCAAGGCCTCGGAAAACAAGATTTACCAGATTGACATTCTCTTAAACAACTGGCATTCATGTGATCAGGAGCGAGCCTTTCTGAAGCGAAAGCTTTTGAGTAGGGCAAAAATATTAAGCTTGACTAACCAACAGGGGACAGTACGAGACCCCTTGTTTTGCGGATCATTTTATCCATGATGGGTGCGCTCACGTTTTAAGGAACACTTTCTGATATGCACACTCATTTGAACAGGGCCAGCTGGCATCAGAAATGGGGCGTTTTGCACAATTCCTGTGGCTTGGAGGTGGGGCAGGGGGGTTCTGAAGGCTTGGTTTTGGAGTGCCAGTGACACATATCAAAGGCCCTGCTCTGCAAGAGAGCCGGCACACGGCCTGCCCTTCCTAACTGCGTTGCAAGCCTTGGGAGCAAGGCTGTGCACGCTTTTGTGGCTCTGAGCCTACCTCAGACCGAGGCAGCTCTGGCAGGGGGACACACAAATGCACACTTCGTTTTCATTCAGCTGACCAGAGGCTTGCAGGGAAGGCTCTCCAGGACAGCCTGCCAGAGAAGCTGCAGGAAATGGGACTTCTTTAAAGAAGTCACATCCTGCCGTCAGCCCCGCGGCAGCTGAAAAGGCCAGAGAATTTCCTTCAGGAGAAAAGAGAGCTCTAGCTAGGGTGAGGTTGTTATCATTAGGGCCAAAACACAAGAGCAGATCTGTTTATAAATAGCCAGGAGGGCGTCTTCCCAGAGATCATGGACAAACCAGACTGAGAGGTGTCCATTCCCAGGGAGATGAGGTGATGTTCCACTGACCACAGAGGTCGACCCAGGAGCTTCTGGGGGTGGGTGCAGGGGCGTTACTCTGGTGAGATGGTCAGCATTTTCCTGCATTTAGCAGCGGTGTGAGAAGCATCATGCTGTAATGCTGATGACTACAAGTGCAGTAGCCAGGCTCCCCAGGTTCAAACCCTCATTTGGTTATGTTCCAGCTTCTGATTTTGAGTAAGTTACTCACATCAGTATGTTGGGAGAGTTCAGCTCCTATGTCATGACGTGGGAAGGGCTTGACACACAAATGATTGATAAGGGGCTCAGTCGGATCTGGGCCTGACACGTGGGGAGAGCTTCTTCCTCCTCCCGACGATATGAGAAATGGCCAGAGCTAAGATCTGCCCGACTCAAAACCTTCTTTTAGTTTTAGTTGGTTTTAGTCTTCCTTAAGAGGATGAGGACAAAGCAACTCCACGACCACAGACTACTGAGCTCCTGGAGAGGCCCTGCTGGGGTCGGTGAATCCTGACGTGGACGCCGGCTTGTGTGGCCAGGAAGCTTTGTGGAAGGGAGGCGTCCATAAATCCAACAAATACGTTCTGAGTGCCCACCGTGGGCTGGCTCTATGCTGGCACGTAGAATGCGTCTGTCTTACAGAACAAGGAGGATGGGGGTCTTTCCAGTATTTGGGGTGGGCCTTGAAGCATTTGGAAGAATTAGATGAAAAAAGGGGCAAAACAACCTTGGCAAAGGATCAAATGTAAGATAACGACAGTGAACGTGGGAGAGCAGAGGTGCATCTGGGTGATTCTGGTTACGGAAGCCTAGAGCAGGAACAACCAAGGTTCAGGTAAGTGAGAAGTGTGCACACATCTGTATGTACGCGTGTGTGTAAAAGGGCTGCACAGAAAGTGTCCAGAATGTAATATAAAAATTGGAGACATACATGGCTGGACACTCTCTGGCCATCTCTTGTGTCTCTGAGCAGGGCACACAAAGGGCTTGAAGAGCAACTGGGGAGCACCTGAGAGGCTGGACAGCCTGGAATCTCTTTCAGGATCCCAAGAGTGGCACAAGGCCCAGATTGACAGTGATGGCAACAGAAACAGGAAAGGAAAATAGAGAGGCATTCTGAGCAGAGGTGACAGCACCTGGTGACAGAGCCCATGTGACAAAGGAACAGAGGAGTAGGGGTGATTCTTTCTCCCTGACCAGTGGGATGCATAGAACATGGACTTGGTTCCAGACACAGAGGTAATCAGGTCCTAGACTCCACAGATGAAGAGTCTTAATCGAAACAAGACGTGAAGAATCAGCAGCAAAGCTGGAGCCGTAGTTTCAGTCTTGTGACTCTTTTTACTACAGGTTGAGTTTCCCTTATTTGAAATACTTGGGGCAGGAAGTGTTTTAGAATCTGGATTTTTTTCAGATTTTGAAATATTTACACATACATAGTGAGATAGCTTGGGGATGGGACCCAAATCTCAACAAGAAATTTATGTATGTTTCATATATACCTTGTACACACACCATGAAGTCCATTTTATTCGATATTTTTCACAATTGTGTGCATGAAACAAAATTTTGACTGCATTTTAACTATGACCCATCGAATGAGGTCAGGTGGGGGAGTTTCTACTTGTGACATCATGTCAGTGCTCAAAAAGTTTTGAATTTTGGAGCATTCTGGATTTTGGATTTGGGGATTAAGGAGGCTCAAATTGTACCACACTGAGGGAAAGGTCATAGTAACAGGGTAAAAGTAGAGGTGGACTCAGGCTGAGTTCTCTGCGTCCCCCACGGGGCCGATTCTGACCACAGAGAAAGCATCTGATCTCACGAGATGGCGAAAAGCAGAGCGGAAGCCACGGACCTCAGTGGGGCCCAACGGCTGCTGGTTCCTTCTCTTGTATAATTGACTTCAACCCCATTTAGACTAGATGGGGCATTTATTCTTTTCCTGAGTTTGTATTAACTTATGAGTCCAGGCAACATACCCAGCGACCACCAGAGGAGAATCCCTGGAATCTATTAAATTCTGCAGAGGATTTGTTCCATGGCAATGGAACAAGGTGTTTTTGGCGGGTCCAGGAGTCGTGATAAAGTGAACTGCAGTGTGACTCAGGGATGAATCCTGGGCGGGTGCTGCATAAACCACGCGGCAAGGAGAAAGTGAGTCCAGTCTCGACGCCTGGGTGGACACGCAGGGAGTGACCTTAGGCAACAGTGCTTCTAAACTCAGGTGCCAGCCCGAGTGACAGAGCATCAGAGCCAGACAGGGACTTCAACATCAGCACGCCAAACTGAGCTGTTTTACAGATGAAGCAACAGAAACCAGGGCAAGCTGATGCAAGAAAAGGGGTGCCAGGCAGAGTGGGGAGCAGAGCTACAGGCGTTGGCATCACTAGATTTCAGTGAGACCACTTCACTTTTCTCAGCTGCGATTTTGATGGCTTCATGAATCCTATGTACTCAATTTTGACATGAGGACAATTAATGACAACTAAGGTTATGGGGACAGGAAGGAAAAGCAGAGAGGGAGGGAGGGTGGGGGGTGGGGCCTTGGTGTGTGTCCCTTCTGGGGGCAAGACATGACTGCGAGAGGGCCTTTACCTAACAAATGCAATCAGTCTAACCTGGCTTATTGTACCCTCAATGAATCCCCAACAATAAAAAAAAAAAAAGCTTCATGAAAAGTCCTGGGTGTGGCTGCTTTGAGTCACTTTGAATTCTTTACTCACCAATTGCACATGAAGTTGTCATCTATCCCCCATGTCGTGGGGTGATGAACACAAAGCCACTGCCCCTGCAGCATTCTGCCTGGCCTCTCAGAGGAAGAGTTTCAGGGCAACCCCATCCCATACACCCAGACGTGAAGCTGTCACATGGCGCCAGGAGCTAGAGAGACAGGAAGTCCAGGGGTTAAGAAAAAACACAACCCAGCTGACGTCCAGGTCTCTGAGGTCCCAGGGGTCTCCTTGGCCAACTCCTTTTGCTGTGGCTGAGGGGAGACTAAAAACGAGGGGCTGGGAAGCACCTTATGGGGGCTTCGGTTTGGTTTTCTTCCTGGGGAAGGGTTTTCCTTGCAGTGGTTGAAGTCAACTTTGTCTCAACCAAATGATGGAATTTCCTGACACAAATTGTCTGTTACAATGCAGATGTAGTTAAAGAAAAAAAAAGGAAAAGAGGGTTGACTAGTTGAGCAGTACCATGAGCACTTCAGACGTGTGGCTTATTTCTGTCTCACGATAACTCTGTGACAAGGTATTGATTTTAAAGCTGAGACGGTGGAGCACAGAGGAGAGAGGAAATTAGCTGAGACAGCGCAGTTAGCAAGCCAGGCAGGGTCAGGTATTAACGCCAAGCGGCCAAGGAAGAGGGGGCATCCACCTGCCATGCTCCACGCTGCCCAGCCTGGGAGGAGGGAAGCAAGAAGGTGGACACTGCGGGACGGGGACACAGGACACAGCAGCTCCAGCAGACCAGGTGAGGGAGCAGGAGGAGGAACAGGGAGAGGAGGGAGGTGGGAGGAGAGAGGGTGCGACTGCAGACTGCAACAGCACCTAGCATGGGAGAGGAGGAACCGGCCACACGGCCCTGGAATTGTGCTGCTAGGTATAAGCACTTGGCCAGCAAGCAGGCAAGTCTCAGAACTTGCAGCTGGTGCCCAGTGCTGATGAGAGGTCCCATGATGTCATCTTTGCTCACGACAGTGATGAGAGGCTCATCAACCCAGTACGCTCGGACCTGCTTTGACAATGGTTGGTGGTGACGAGAGTGGCATACAGACCACGGGAGCTGGGGTGTGGTGGTCCATCCTGTCCCGACACTCCCCAGTTCTACATGTGACCCTGAGCCTCAGTTTTACCATTTTCAAATTGGATTAAGAATAACCCATATATGCTTATGGTGAGAGGTGATCTACCATTTACACGCCCCTCCCTCAGAGCCTAGTACACTGATACCTTGTTCACACTGATTAGTAATGAGCATTATACTGCCAACCTCCAGCAACCATGGCCTACCTTGGTAGGAGTTGATTTTACCTTTGGAGAATCTCGGTGTCTTGGACTTTTTACACTGTGGGAGCGGGTGTCTCGTGTGTGGAGTTCATCTACACCGTGGGAGCGGGTGTCTCGTGTGTGGAGTTCGTCTACACCGTGGGAGCAGGTGTCTCGTGTGTGGAGTTCGTCTACACCGTGGGAGTGGGTGTCTCGTGTGTGGAGTTCGTCTACACTGTGGGAGCGGGTGTCTCATGTGTGGAGTTTGTCTACACTGCTCAAAGGGAGCAGTTGTCATCTACACTGTTGCTGTTTGTGTTTTCCTTTTTGTGATTTATTTGACTCCTCAAGTGCAGTAGTACAGGGGTGGGCGATAAAACGAGTTCCGTCTGTATCTGCCTGTGAACCTCAACTGAGATCACTCTTCTTTTTGAGCCCACATGATTTTTCTGTTTTGACCAAGGAAATTGTGGGGAGAACAGGAAACGTGACCTTCAGGTTGAAGGCAGCACCTCAGTGCTGTGCTGGTATTTACTGCAGGGCCAATAGCTTCGAGCTCTATTTCAGCTCTATAAACAAACTTGGAGAGGTTTTGCACACTTTTGCACATTTCTAAAATGCACATTTTATTACAATTATTGAGAACTGAGCATCTGTTAAGAATATAATAATTAGAGGCAGTGTTGAGCCTTACCTACCAAGAAGCCATTAGTAACAAGGAACTATACTCCTTTCCAGACCTCACAGTCAGAATGATTTTATTCCTTATATTAAATAAAAGTCAAATGTTATACAATAAAAATTCAATTATAACTGAATTAGGAGATGTACCCAGTAGGTGGTTAAGCAAAACAGTCAATTTCCCATTCTAGCAAAGGACAATTATATTACACACTCAAAAGTTTCTCTGAAACACCCAGTGTCATATATGAAAAGTCTGCTTTAACATACAATGTCATGGAAACCTACACTGTAAACCACGAGAAACTGCAAACCAGTCTGATTGAAAACAAGGAGAACTAAGACACCCTCGATGACAGTTTTATTACTCGTGTAGTCACTTGCTCATTTTTTATTAGCTAGCAACTTTTATATGTGGTATTGCAGACACTCATGGTATTCTAAGAACCAGATGTTACTTTTCTCAAATTTACCATTCATATGGGGAGTCATGAGCTCTCTGAGCCCCGTTTTCTCACCTGTGTAACGGGCGTGATAGGGGGACACACCACAGTAATCTTGGCTACTATAACGATGGATTGCTACCGTGCCACCGTTTAGTCTTACATGGGAATACAGCAAATATAACTTCTCAAAGGTAAAATCTGAGAGACAGCATTACTTAGTATCCACAAAGTCAGTCTGGGAATCAAATGGATCAGTGTTCAAGTCCTAGATGTTTTGACACATCATAAACTATCTGAATTTCAGTTTTCTTCTCTACAGAACGGGGTTAATTATTATAGTAACAACCTTGTAGATTTGTTGTGAATATTAAATAAGTTCTCATAGATGTTTTAGAAACTATTTGCACCACATAGCAAGAATGGTGACTATTTTTACATGAATAAATCTGAACACTCCTTGCAACCCCCTCCTCCTGGGGAGGAGCAGGGGTTACAGCTACACCTACTTGGTAAGAGGAGTTATGAAACCTCTAAGGGATAATGTTATTCCCAGTCATTTTTGTTATGCAACCTCCAGAGGTCTAGGGAAGTATCTTTTTTTTGGCCGGGGCTAGGTTTGAACCCGCCACCTCCGGCATATGGGACCGGTGCCCTACTCCTTGAGCCACAGGCGAAGTATCTTTTAGTGAGGTCTGATTAGAAAATGGGAAGAGAACAGGAAGGAAGAGTCAAAGCCAGATACCAGCACTTTCAGTGGAAGAGGCAACTCAGAGGCAGCGGCTGCCAGGAAGCGTTCCCCTCACCCCCAGCAGGGAAATCCCAGGCTCACCATGCAAGAAGCAGGTAACTCACGTGTACTGGCAATATCCAAGCATTTTAAAGAAGCACAGTTTGACAGGTTTGGGTGGGGAGAAATGAAGTCTAAGGATGAGACTTATGGCCTTGGCCCTCAGTCAGTGGAAAGCAAGACTTTCTCAAAAATAGCGAGAAGAAATAAGCTTCAGGCTCAGAACTGAGGCAGAACAGGTGCCTATGATGCAGAGTGACTGTAGTGACTGCTCTCAGAGGGGCTCAGACGGGTGGGCCCCTGCTTCTTTCAGGAACAGCAACACTCGAGTTGTCATGTGGGGTTTGGAGGACGCTTATTAGGAGAGGAGCCATCTCTGAGACCAGGTCAGAAAGTAGGTGAGCCGGCAGGAGCCCGGAAGCACGGATGCAGGGCAGGTCTTGGCAGGTGAAAACATGTTTTGGGAGCACAGTTTTCAAGTCCCAGGAGTGCCAGGAAAACTCACTGAACTAAGGATTTGTACAGGCCTGGGGTGTGGGGGCTATTAACCAAGACAACAGTGGTGAAAATAACAATAACAAGTTAGGATGAACGGAATGTGAAAGTCTCAGGTGACTGGCTCCCACGGGTGGTGTCAGTTGCTGCAAGCATCTGCTGACTCAGCTCCACCCCGGCGGGGTCCTGCCTTCATTAAGCTCCCTGAGAATCCCCCCTGCTTCCTTCACAGCCCTCTGCTCACTCGTGATCCCTCTGTGACCTGTGTGAATTTCCTGTCATCATATGTAACTGCCGCCTCTACAAGGTCTGTTTCTCCATGTTTGCTGAACATACATGTTGTAACTACAGTGTCTGAAACCTCAGTAACTCCGTGCTGATAATCTCGTGACTGTGAGAGATTAAAAGTGAGGAAAGATGGAAAGACAAAGGAAGAGCGAGAAAGAGGAAGAAGGCCGAAGCAAGACAGGGAGAGGACTGGGGCCCAGACTCGCCAGGGAGAGGACTGGGGCCCAGACTCGCCGGAGGCGCACAGCCAGAACTCAGAGCCAGGACGGGAACCCAGGGATGTTTTAGCTCCCAAACGTGTGCACTTAGCTGCCATGTCATACGAGAAGTTAGAAAAGAAAACTAGCGTCCTTAGTATGAAAACGACTGGACCGGGAATAATTCCCACATACAGGAGCCTCGTATACTTTTCTCTACGGTAAAAATGCATTTCAGAGCAGAGGGTCGGTACCCACCAGCTGGAAGAGAGCTGGGTGGCGCTGGAGAGGGGCGCAGGCGGAGCTGGGGAGGGGCACAGGAGGACCTGGGGAGGGCGCAGGCGGAGCTGTGGAGAGGGGCGCAGGAGGAGCTGGAGAGGGGCGCAGGAGGAGCTGGGGAGGAGCTCAGGCGGAGCTGGGGAGGGGCACAGGAGGTGATGGTGAGGGGCGCAGGCGGAGCTGTTGAGAGGGGCGCAGGCGGAGCTGGGGAGGGGCGCAAGCGGAGCTGTGGAGAGGGGCGCAGGAGGAGCTGGGGAGGGGCTCAGGCGGAGCTGGAGAGGGGCGCAGGCGGAGCTGTTGAGAGGGGCGCAGGCGGAGCTGGGGAGGGGCGCAGGTGGAGCTGTGGAGAGGGGCGCAGGAGGAGCTGGGGAGGGGCACAGGAGGTGGTGGTGAGGGCTGCAGGAGGAGCTGGGGATGGGCGCAGAAGGAGCTGGACAGGGGCGCAGGCGGAGTTGAGGAGGGGCGCAGGTGGAGCTGGAGGAGGCACAGGTGGAGCCGGGGAGGGGCACAGGCGGAGCCGGGGAGGGGCGCAGGAGGAGCCAGTGAGGGGCGCAGAGCGGAGCTGGGGAGGGGCGCTGGCGGAGCTGTGGAGAGGAGCGCAGGAGGAGCTGAGGAGGGGCGCAGGAGGAGCTGGGTGGGGCGCAGGCGCAGCTGGGGAGGGGCACAGGAGGAGGTGGTGAGGGCTGCAGGCGGAGCTGGGGAGGGGCGCAGAAGGAGCTGGAGAGGGGCGCAGGCGGAGTTGAGGAGGGGCGCAGGTGGAGCTGGTGGGGGGCGCAGGAGGAGCCGGGGAGGGGCGCAGGCGGAGCTGTGGAGAGGGGCGCTGGCGGAACTGTGGAGAGGGGCGCAGGAGGAGCTGAGAGGGGCTCAGGAGGAGCTGGGAGGGGCGCAGGCGGAGCTGTGGAGAGGGGCGCAGGCGGAGCTGGGGAGGGGCGCAGGAGGAGCTGAGGAGGGGCGCAGGTGGAGCTGGGGAGGGGCACAGGAGGAGGTGGTGAGGGCTGCAGGCGGAGCTGGGGAGGGGCGCAGGTGGAGCTGGGGAGGGGCACAACAAGGGTCTCAGCGGAAATCTGGGGAGGATACAGGTAGTTTATTGGGAACTCTGGGGAGTCAGACCGAACGCAGGGAGGCCAACTCCGAACACAGCAAGATCTCTCAAGTGCTCGATGTTCCTCATCTGGCCTAGAGAGAAAGAGCCTCCTGTGTGATGACAGCCAGCCTAATAGACCAGGTGATTCAGTGTCAAAATGACTATCAAAGACCTGAAGTGCTTCAAAGCTATTAAAAAAACAACAACACGTGACATACTTATACCTCTAACATCTTTGTTTTTTTCACTTATCAACATGCCCAGGGGAAAGCCTAATGACAGAAGCACTTGGGTTAGAAAAAAATTGTATTCAATAGTGGAATCAAACCTTCACTCTGAGCCCCCAGACCTGGGCAGCCGCCATGCTGGTGAGTGCCTGGAGGAGGGGTCCCCAAATCCCTCCCAATCTCCATCAGCTTTCTAGCAAGTAAATATAAATTTAAATAAAATCAGGATATTTATAACTCAAACACAGATACAAGACAATTCTGCCTTCTTAAAAAAAAAAAAAAAGCCAGAAAGCTACTGACGTCCATCAGATTCTGATGGGACTGTTCACAGATGTAAACCAGAGCCTGACCAGATCCTTAACCCCTCCCGTAGCTTTCCATTGCCTCAGAATAAGTTCCAGATCCATCTCATGGTCATAAAACCCTGTCTGACCTGAACCTCTGTCCTTCCCACCCGTCCGGGCTCCGGCCTTCTGTTCCATGAGCTTCCCCAACTCCTCCCATGCTGTTTCTGCTCCTGCAATGTGCTGTGCCCAGATCTCTGTGTGTTGCCACAAGCAGAAGTCTAGGCTCGATGTCCCTTCTCATCAAGACCATTCCAGGTCACCTACAGGAGCATTCACCCAGTCGCTGTCACATGATTCTTCCTTTTTCCCATTGATTTTACCACTGTCTGAAGTTACCTTATTTATTCATTTGGTTTGTTTGTCTTGTCCGACTGCGAGTTTCACGAGAGCAAAGCCTGTGTGTGTGTCCAGCAGTGCCCACAGCTCGACCTGCGGCCAGCTCGGTATCCCAGTGTCCCCACAATACTTCATCTGGGTCTGAGTCTAAGTTGGATCAAGAGTATGACCAGCTCGGCTTCTCAACCTGCCGCCTGAGTCAAGTTGACCTGAAGAGAGATGGCAGCTAACTGAAGGGAAGGAGGCCAGAATTCGTCATTTGATCTGCCAATTTAGATGGAGAGGATTAGACGTTGCTAAAATTGTACACAGAACTATATTTGGTTTTCCGACTAGCCCAAGATAGATTTCAGTTGAACACCCTTTAAACTGTATTTTAAGTTATTCCACTATATATCTGTTATTAGCAACATTATTTTTACTCAGTTTAACAAAGTTACATACAGCCTTCCCAAGTCAAATAAAGAATTTGTAAATCAGGAAAGTCACTCTTCTGGTATCTGAAAATGAAGAAATCATTTGTAGGCACGAAAGGTGGAGGACGTGGGGAAAGGGTTTGCCTGTAACAGAAATTCATCATAAACCCTTCAAATCAGCATCTTCAAGATCCTCCAACCCAACTCCCAACCCTTCAATTGAAACAGGAGTTTCTAAGATACTAAAGATAATAATAACCTTAATATTACATTTTATTTATCTAAAAAATTTATAGTTTTCAAAATACTTTCATATTTGATGCTTTGATATTTACAACCCAGTGAGAAAGTCTGGAACATTCATGTCATTTATAATTTCTACAGATGGGAAAATAAAGAAGTGGTGACTTTCCCAAGAGACACATCCAGAATTGCAGAGAGGACATCAAAAATAGATTTCTATCCATCTCGTACGTTCTTGGCCTCCTCTGCAGAACTAATAAAGAACGGTGCCAAGACACGTTAGAAGTTTGTGAATTAAAATCAATTTCCTTCAACTACCTTCCTTTTCTCCCCAATGTTAAATGACGCATCTAAAGGCACACCTGGCTGGGGCAGAGGCAGGACTAGAAGCTGAGACAGAACTCTCTCCATCTGACCGAGGTCGCTTATTCAATAAGAGCCATGAATTCATGCCACACCATGTGATTCACTAATCTGAGAAATTCTAGCTCAATATACAAATCGAGTTCCAGCTAACGGCGTAAATGTCTAACAACAGGGGAACAGTAAAACATGGTGTGATGGAGTACCGTGCAGCCAGTAAAAACAGTGCTTACAGAGACTGTCCCGTGATGATGACAGCTGGCACTAACTCTGCCCCCAGTACTGATTTACATACATATTATGGGACAGATAGTTTATGTCATAATTAAATAACTGCGTCATAAAACTAACAGCTTCATCACAACCTTTTCAGAAAGCGAGGCACAGAGGCATTAAATGACGTGAATAAGCTTATCAGTTGGCAAGGACAGCAGGGCCAGGGTTTGGATTATTTAACTCTGCTGGGAAGTTTGTCTCAAAGCCTGTGTTCTTCACAAATACAGACACAGCCTGAGACAGTAGCGACAGTCTAGAGTGAAAAAGCCCGGTGTGTGCATGTGTGTACGTAAGCACACATGCATTTACGTATGTGTAGGTACTGATAACGTTTTTGATGTAAGTATGTATTTTGATCATGTGAATTTTGATAGTTATTAGGAGCTATCATTTACTAAGTCCCTATTTAATATGCTATGTACCAAGGTAAGTGAAGAGTATACATTCTCTCATTTAATTTCCCCAGCAACCTCAGGTGGTGGTATTTCACCCACTGTACTGATGGCATCACCGAGGACTAGGGAACTTCAGATTGTTTATCTCCACAGCCCACGTTATACACTAAACAAATTATAACAGTGGTTGGTTCTTTTATAACTGTAGACCTCCACACCCCCACCCCATACTCACACAGAGCACACCCTGGGAGCACATCCTGGGAGTACACACTGGGGGCACACGCACACTGGGAGCACACACTGGGGGCACACGCACACTGGGAGCACACACTGGGAGCACTCACATCCTGGGAGCACACACTGGGGGCACACGCACACTGGGAGCACACACTAGGAGCACTCACATCCTGGGAGCACACACTGGGGGCACATATTGAGAATACACAAATGAGTATACACAATACACAATATGCCATGACAGAGCCCTTGATTTGGGGGCAAGGAACAAACAAACAGAAAATAGCAATTTAGATTTATTGCGAGATTAACACTTTGTCTCAAGACCGCAGCATCAACTCCTGCCTAGTAGCCAGGCTGCTAACCTGCTGTACAAATTTGGGACTTACCATGCCAGTCTCCTCAATCAGATGAGCCAATTCCTTAAAAATAAATCTCTGTCTCCCTCACCACCTCTCTCTCCCATCTTTCTTTCTCTGCCCCTCTCTCCCTCTCCTCTGGCCCTGCTCTCTGTGTATGAGAGACTGTTACCACCAAGTCTGTTTTCTGTTGAGGAAATGGGCTCACCAGCTGCCCAAGGTCACACACATGAGGTTGAGCCCAGGTCACTCTGAGCTCTCAGTCTCTTTGATCTCTGCTATGTGGCTTACAGGTGGAGTGCTGATGGCCACGTGAGCACAGGGCAGGGTGCGCCTCACCCCACCTGATGGACATGGGGGCTCGATTGAAGGGACAACCTTGCTTGACCTTGACTGGCAGGACAGACTGTTGCCCTCTGGAGAAGGGAAGGAACAGTGCCTGGCAGGGAAAGAGCACGGCAAGGACTGGCTGGCAGGTTGGCGGGAAACAAGGGTGGAAGGCAGTGCAGCGCGTGTGGGCAGGTGGAGGTATCTGAGAAGCCTGGAGAACAGCTGAAGGCAAGTGAGGAAACTGATCTTTTTGATGGCCATGAGGAAGATGTATAGGAAGGTGGAAGCAGCAAGGTCTGATCAGATGCGTTATCAGCGGGAAAAAGGGGAGAAAAAAGACCCAAGGATGATTTAAGAAGAATAATCTACAGCTCTGGGGAACTACTACGTGGGACAGGAAGGGGGAGGAATCAGAAATGAATCCAAACACCAACTCCAGCTTGGCCTCTTGGTAGACACAGTTCTGTGAATTAGGGACACAGGGGGCTGAGAAGCCTGGTGGGTAAAGTCCACAGCACAGAGGCAGGGTCCTACCTGCTTCAGAGTTTAAAGACCACTTCCCACCATGACTACAGGGGCTAGTGCTGCAAGCTTCTCACGTGTCCCTTCCAGTCTTCGACTAGAGCATTTGTAAAGGCAGGCGTGCAGGTAAACCACCTGTGTTCCAGCTTCAGTCACTGCATTTCGACTTTGGGAAATGGCCATGGCTGGGAGTGTACAGTAACGTATCACCCATGCCAACCCTGTCCATCCACAGGAGCAGCCTGGAGAGAAAGACAGCTGTCGTCGATCGGTAGCACCATACAGGGTCAAAACAGGGCACTGAGAATGAAGGACAACAGAATATAGTGGTGAATTCACAGAAGGGTGAAGAAAGAGAGATCTGCCAGCCCTGTCTGCAGAAGAGATGCAGCCATCTGCACGGGAAGCCACACAGGGAGGGTGGTGTCTGCGCTGAAGGCTGAGAAAGCTGCAAGTGACCAGCAAATGGAGAGAATGGTCTGAGCAGAAAAGACCTGCCATGGGCACCTCACTCTTTCAGGCGGTTCCGTATCCATGATGTCATGGGATCTTCAGATGACCGCATGAGGTAAGGAGCCAGCATTATTCCCACCTTCCAATAGGGCAGCTGGAGCCACCCGTTCAGAGCTCACTCAAGGTCGCATGGCTGGGGGGGAGGCACAGGTGGTCTCCAGGACAGAGTCCTTCCCACCACCCTGTGCTCACTCAGCAAGAGCGAACTCAGGAGCTGCGGAATCAGAGGCGAGAGCTATAAACGGCCACACTGTGTGTGTGCTCAGTAGAACAACGACCCCGGGGACACATCCATTGCTGACTTTTGGCAGTCACCCAAGCAACCTCAGCACCTTTGAACATGAAAGACACTGTGGGTTCCAAGTCTTTGTCTATTCACATTTTTGGAATCATTACTAAAATAAACTTGACTTATACTCTTAAAGGAGAATAAAAGTCCTTAGTTAAGTTGTTGCATTTGGCCTTGCTTTCCTCAAGTATAAAATACAGTTGGACCTGTTTGGTTGATGTTCAGATGATGGCCACACGATCACGTTTTCATGATACGGGCCAAGGCTTTCACAGAATGCCACTGAACACCAAGCCATCCTTCTCGGGAGGAAAAAGGGGCTTTTGTTCATGGTGGGAGCCAGGCTTTTTGATAAAATGTTTTGTAGAATATAGGCTGTGAAAGTTTAGAGGCCGCTGGACTAGTGACATCACATCATGACCCTTTTCCTCATAAAATTCCAGGAAAACAATAAATGCCCTAAAAGGAGCCACAGGATGAAACATTGTGTGAGGCAGCCTTCTTAGGCTGACGGGATCTGAAGGATGTGACCTGGTAATAAAATTAACTGGCTTCGTTCTGAAGACTGCTTTGAAACCCTTTCAAATTTAGATGATCTGCTGTTTGCTGGTCAGCCAGAGAGCCAGGCCAAATGATTTTAGATCCCAGTAGTACTTTGCATTTTAAAAAGAGCGAGCACTTGACTGGAGACACGTCTGGCTGATAAACGCTGGTTCTGCTACCTTTAGGACGTAGGAAGGGGTCACCTTGAGCAGGTGACTTAACCTCCTGGGCCTTCCTTTCCTTCTGTTTAACTTAAGAACAGGAGCACAGTAGTTTCCCCTGTCCTCGGTTTTACCTTCTGTGGTTTTAGCTACTGGAGGTCAACTGTGGTCTGAAAATATTAAATGGAAAATCCCAGAAACAAACTATTTGTAAGTTTTAAATTGTATGCCATTTGAGCAGCATGATGACATCTCACTGTGGCTCCTGTCCAGTCCTGGGGCACTCTCGCTGGACATGCCCCTTCCTGGGGGCACTCAGTGGTCCTCGTGGCCTCCAGCCCAACTGCTGCTATGGCAATGTTTGTGTTCAAGGTCAGTGACAGCCCCGCCCTACACAGGACGCAGTCAGCACTCACGTCTCCTCATTTTATCAACTTGCTTGTTGTACCCGTAAACAAGGTATTTTGAGATGCACAGAGAGATACATTCTCTCCACATTCCCATACGACACAACTTTTATTATAGTGTACTGAGTATATTGTTTATATTAGGGTAGGATATAGTAATTGTTATTGTATATTGTATTATTGTTCTGTTTTATTATTAACTGTTGTTGTTAATCTCTTACTGCGCCTTATTTATGAATCAAACTTTACCATAAGCGTGTACATACACACATCTATGGACAAAAGCACACTGCACATGGTTCAGCACTGTCCCTGGGTTTCAGACATCCCCTGGGATCTTGGAGGTCCCCCTGTGATAGGGAAGGACAGCTGTGCTCATCTCTCCACCACAGAGACCTTGTCAGAGTGGAATACACACATGAGTGTGGCACCAGGTGCTGGCCACTGCGCTTCTGAGAATGGCGTCTGAAAGCCCTTGGTCCTCACTTTCACAGTGAATAAGACTCCCTGAGACTGAGTGGGGAAACCCCAGAGGCACCTGCTGGGTGAATAAAGCGTTTTCTAAACTTTTGTGTGTGCAAATGTCATAAGATCTTATCACGATGTCCTAAGTGGCCCTAACATTTCCCTGCTTATACTTTTATTAGAGAGGTATAACACTGGTAACTCTGAATGGCCTTTTAAAAATTCCTAAGATACTAGTCCTGATACATGAGTGGACCTGAACAAAATTAAAACGAAAAATGAAAGTTTCTGATATATGTCAAAAACATTGTGGGTGGTTGTGTAATTCTGATCTCGAAGTGCCACTCATCACGGGGTTCACGTCACTCCGTGGAAATGTGCAGGCCCAGAATGGTCAGTGAGCTCTCAGCTCTGTCTTGGGTCGGGCCCTGCTGGCTGTACCTAGAGGTAAAGGAATCCAGGTACCAAAGATAGATCTGCACTTGGACGCCTACTGGAACCCTGTTCACCCAGCAAAGATGTGAATCAACCGGAGTGCCCGTCAACAGAGGGTTGGATAAGAAAAGGTGGGGTGCGTATACACACACATCACACAGACACAGACACAGATGAACACTACTCAGCTGTAAAAAAGAAGGAGACTGTATCTTGTGCACCAACATGGGTGGAACTTGAGGCCATTATCTTAAGTGAAGCAACTCACTCATGGAAAGGCAAATCCTGCACGTTGTCATGCTAAGTGGACGCTAAATACAGTGCACACAGGGAATCAGAGCGCAGGACGTGGGCAGCAGGACTCGTGGGGTGGGGAGAGGAGCTGCTGGGTAGGCATGGCGTGCATTGCCTCAGCGATGGCTGTGCTGAGGGCCCGACTTCAGAACACAATTTATACATACAAATAAATACCTACGTACAAATAAAAGGAAATGGAGAAAAGCCATCGGGGCTTGGGGCCATGAGCTAAAGCAAGGACATGACACTCATCCATTTACTTAAATATGCCGTAAGAAGAAATCCAAGAGATGCCATCATAAGACACTCATGGAACCAAATCAGAGCCCAGGGTTCCGAAAGCCCACCTGTCATGTGATACGGGGCTCACACAGGCTCAAGCTGACTGACTTCTGCAGAAGGAAGCAAACCTTCCGAGCCCTGGAAGGAACTCATCAGCGCCTACCTGGATGTTGCCTCTCCTGATCCTCTTTGTAGTTCCCTGCCCTATTTCCCAATCCAGACACAGTGGCCCCCGTACCTGCACGCCAAGCCCCTTTCTGAGCCTGTGCACCTGCTGTTTGCCCTGCCTCCTGGACTCCTCCTCCAGGTGACTATGCAGCTGCCCACTCCCTCCCTCCCTGTGCTCAGTGTTTCTCGTTGAGGCTTCTGTCTCTGCTTACACCTGCAACCCCATCCGCCCCACTGCAGTCTTCTCCCAAGTACGTACCCCCATCTAATACACTCTGTATTTTATTTTTGTCGTCATCTCTCTCTTGCCCCAGACATGAAGTTCTACGTAGGCAGAAATGTTTATGGGCTTTGTTCATTACTGAACTTACAGCACAGAGAACAGTGCCTGACTCCTGGCACACATTTAAGACACACGTACAACTGTTGAGGAATAAATAAGAAGTCCTGGACTAGGAGCTACAGAGGAGGGGTGCACACATGCATTTTTGCTCTTCTAGTACAACAGAGATACAACACTAACTTCTGGCATAATGCAAAATAGCAACAGAAGAAAGAGCAATAAAAGGCAGATAGTTATGCATTTAAGTCATCCGTGTGTTAGGGAAAAGTATATTTTGAGGCAGAAGGAAAAGGGGGCAATCATTAGAATTCAGACTGTAGAGGGAGTTGATGTGGGGCTCCCAATCATTCTGTGAGTGCTAGAGACTGGGAGCTGGAAGGCCCAGAGGTCACAGCTCAGCCCTCTCACTCTGCACACAAGAAAACAGCTCAGATGTGACTCCTCAAGGCACACGGCCCAGCAGCACAACACTGACACTGCTGGGCTCATGTTCTTTATACCAAAGAGACTCGAACAGAAACTTCCCCGAAGAAGGCAGGCGCATGGTCTACAAACACATGAAAAAATGACCATCATCTTTAATCATCAGAGAAATGCAAATCAAAACTACTTTCACATATCATCTAACTCCAGTGAGATTAGCCCACATCGCAAAATCCCAAAACTACAGATGTTGGCGTGGATGCGGAGAGAACGGAACACTTCTACACTGCTGGGGGAATGCAAGCTAGTATGACCTTTTTAGAAAGAAGTTTGGAGAACACTCAAGGAACTAAAAGTATACCTACCATTCGATCCTGCAATTCCTCTACTAGGTATATACCCAGCTGATCAAAAATCAATTTACAACAAAGACATTTGCACCAGAATGTATACTGTAGCCCAATTCATAATTGCCAAGTCATGGAAACAGCCCAAGTGCCCATAAACCCTGAATGAATTAACAAATTGTCATATATGTACACCATGGAATACTATGCAGCCATAAAAATAGATGGAGACATCACATCTTTTGTGTTTACCTGAATGGAGCTGGAATATATTCTTCTTAGTAAAGTATCTCAAGAATGGAAAAAAAAGCATCCAATGTGCTCAACACTACTATGAAGTCAATATATAATCACCCACACATTCATATGAATAGTAAAACATAACTATAGTCCAGAAAGTAGAAGGGAAGAGGAGAGAGAGGGGAGGGGAGGGGGTGAGGGGATATGGGAGGAGGGAGGGTATATGGGGGGACCTCACCTAACATGCATGATGCATGGCACATTTCAAAACTATTAAGGAAAGAGTATAATTGTCTTACCACAACTAATAGGTAAGTGAGGTGATGGATGTGTTAATTAGTTTTAATGTAAGCATTTCACATCGTTTATTGAATCAATACACTGAACCCCATAAATACATCAATGTACTCAGTTATGATTTAATAAAGAAAAATAAATAATTAAATTAAAAACAACAACAACAACAAAAACCCAACTGCACATAATGAATGAACACATTGCACTCTACGAGGAACAAGGCCTCTAGTCAGGAACAATTTAACATCTAGAAAACCTTGCCTCCCCTGTCCTTACCACGGAACACACAAACACATCACGCCACATTACACCCATCTACATCCATGCATCTATCTAAAAGCTCTTTCCCAGATTCTAAGCCCACTCTCTGGCTCCAGAGCTATACTGTTTTCACACTGGGTCATAAACCAAAAAAAAGGTAAGAGGACCTGTAAGAGAGACGTGGGCCAGGAGACCGGGGCAGAGGGGAACGGGGGGCAGGAGTGCAGGGAACGGGGGGTGCGGGGTCACGTACAGGATGTCGGCAAAGCCGGCTCTGGAAATTTCATTGAACAGCTTTGCTATATAATGTGCCTCTTTCCATTATGAAATCATTTCCTTGGAGCTAATCACCCAGGTAATACAAGCTCGGGTACATCCTTTCAAAGGAACTCGTCTTTTGTTTCTCAGAATACGTTATCTCTATCCCACAATTCAGCCCATCACAATATATTCTCTTATTTTCTAATTGCTTCGTGTGTATAGGTATTTTTCTCCTGCAGCAATATATATTTGAGCATTTATTTTTATTATATCCACCATAATACCCCAAATGATGCTGAATAATGCCCAGCATGCAGTCATCCGGGTCATTCCTATCTGGTTTTGTCCACTTAGTCGGTAAATAAATGTGTTAGGCATTTGCTAGGTGCCCAGAGCTAAGGAGAGAGTGGGGACTTGGTGCAAGATCCCCGCCCTCCTGGGCTTACCCTGAAGGGAGATATTCAGCCCAGGCCCCAAGCCATACACACAGCGCTGAGGAGCGAGAGGGGCCCAAGAGGAATGCAGAAGCCCATGAGTGTGTTTGGGAGCCTGGGGTGACAGGACGGCTCCTGAGGAGGTGACAGTTTTTCTTGGACCACAAGAGAATGGGGACTCCACGAGCTGGGGAAAGAGTGCTCTAGGAAAAGCAACGGCCGGGAGGTGGGAAGTGCTCGTCCCAGTCCCAGCACTATGGGCACGCAGGTGGCTTCAGTGTGTGGGAGACTTTGACAGGTTGAAGGAGCAGCTGGCTCTTGTAGGTCATGGATTTGAAGAGAAATGGGAAGACATGGACGCTTTTAAACAAAGAAGTCACATGAAGTAAAGTGTTTAATTCTAGAAGTTGAGCATCTTTCTGACATCCTACTGACCAGGCCTCCTCAGGTCTGAAGGTTGTCCCCACATCTCTCCCACAGTACGCTGCCCACAGATTGGTTTGGTAGACAGCACAAGACATCTGCCTCACACCCTGCTCTCCCCCAGGACCCTGCTCCTATCGCGCCCCCCCCTTCTCTCTACGACCTCTTTCTTGTTCAGCTACTTTCTCCTCTGGGACTTTTCCAGGCACCTGAGCCCAGACCCACTATAATCCCTATCCGTTCTGTCCTCTCAGGGAATGCTCTCTCTCTCTCCCCCTCTCCTAATTCCATTTATGAGCTCCTGTAACAACCTCACCCACAACAGAAGTTCATACGCTTACACTGAATCCAGACAAGGCAAACCGCACATCTGGAAGTAAACTCAATCATAATTGCTCTATCTTTCCTAAGAAAGTGTGAGTAAATATAAGTAGGTTTCATAGAAGTACTGAGCACATTGGATACTTTTTCCTCCAAAAAAAAAAAAAATTTGAAAAATCCAAGGTTATGAGTCTCTAAAACTTCTGAAATATTTACAAATTTTCTGGAAATATTTACAAATTTTCTCTCCAACTCCTCATTGTCTTCTAATTAAAACTTCTTCCTCTCGATTAGCAACATTCAAAATTAAAAACATATGTAATGCCGTCATTCTCTTCTGGCTGATTGCTATGGTAACTATACTATTATTTATTTGTTTGTAATTAGAATCTTAACTAGATATTGGGGTAGTAGACTTTGGTGGACTAGTGTGAGACTCTCACCACCGTCATTAACATCATTACTCCTATGGGAAAACCTGCTCTCACAAGATTTCAGGAACATAAAAATTGGGAGTTGGTGACTTCCTGCAACATGTTTATTTGAAACATGAATAGCATATGTGAAAAATCTAGATGAAGGAATTACCCAGAGGCTTCCAGCCTGGTTTATCTAAGTTAATTTTTTAAAACTCCATACTCCTATTAGAGAGTTAAAGTTGACTCCTGGAATTTGGATGGGACAGAGACATCCAAAGAGATTCTTTCTGAAACAAAGCACTGGGGAAGGAGAAAAATTACATGAGTGATAGAACATATATTAGAATCTCATATGCATGCTGAGGTCTTCGGAAGTGATTTTACCATACAAGGAAAGGAAATCAGTAGGAGAGTTAGAAACGTTCCCTTTAAAACTTCTTGGCTAACTAATAAATAAGCAGCTCCTGCTTCAAAATGCTTTATTTCTTTTTGATTATATCAAAGAATTTACCAAATATTATAAGATTCCCTTTATAGATGAGAAAAAATATTTTACTGTTTATAAGGTTTATTGCAACAACAGAAACTTGTAATCTTGAATTATGCAAAATTTTCTAAATTATAATTTTGGACATAAAATGCATTAACAAGGAATTATAGGGTGTGGTCCTGTGAGTACTGATATTTAAGACAGAGAGAGAGAGAGAATGTGCAGTCACAGAAACTAGGGCCAAATTTTTAATTAGGCTAACATGCCCACCTTGATACAAAGCAAAAAGGAAAGGTTCCTAGAAGGTAAAAAATGTGCACTTTGTTGTGAAAGGGACTTGGGTTCAAATTCCATTCTGCCATTTTTTTTTTTTTTTTTTGCCTCAGTGTACTATTCTTTATTTTTGAAATTTAGAAAAAGTTCTGCAAAAGCATTGTATACATACCAATTAATTGCAGGTTATTATAAGTAGCAAATCAATAAAACTTATTAAATAAACCTGAACATTGCAGTTAAACCCCCTGACCACTTAAAAATAGGCTCGTTAATTTTTAAAATTGCTGTATGGAATGAAATCATTGGCACTCAGGAACTGATCTTTCTAAATAGCTCCTAAGATCCTAAATATGGAACCAAAAACACAAAACACCTCCAGTCAGCTCTGCATAGACAAGAAAAGTACTTTCCAGACAGTCTCACAAATAAACAGATAGCCTAGGAAACCCTGACCTAGTTCCACTTATTTTAGGAAGGGTGGCTGAAAGATGCCATCTTCAAATTATAATAATGACTTGTAAATAAAACCTTCCTCAAATCGTTGCCCAAACACACAGACCACATTGTAAGCTTGGCCAATGCATATATTCCTTAGCAAATGATCCCCTTTGCTCACCCTCTCTGGAGTCCCATTCACCCTCATAAGGCGGCACATCACGTGGCTTTCTCTAGGTAAGAAACAACTCCTTGCCAACCATTGCAAGAAAGTCCAGTCCACAGGAAGCAACAAATCAAGGCCCATAAATATATATGTACATATATATTTTTAAATAAAAAATGCGTGACATGAAGCCTAGTGCCACAAACACCTGATAAGCTGCTTGAGGTCCCTCAGACTGCTCTTGCAGCTTCCCACAACATTGAGACCAGTGGGGAGGTGGAACATTCCTCATCTGTGACCAGGATTTCCAACAGACATTTCAATGAATGGCGCCTATATCCGGTTCCACACAAACAAAACACAGTTTCCTAAGAGCTGTTCTGCTGAATATTTGTTTACTCTTGCTTTACACAAAGTAGACAAGTGGCTTTGAAAAGTGGCTGTGGCCATGCTTTTTCTGAGGAGCACGCTAAAACACTTCAGTGACACAGTAGTGCACACACACCAGGGAAAATGTACATTCTCTCCCTCTCCAGAATACGTTTGAGTGGGTGGCTGTGTATGTGTGCGCGAGACAAACCTAGTTGAGAAGAAACATCATTTTAACCACCTAGATGTTCAGTGGCACATTCTCAGAGTTCACAATGTTTCAGTCAAGAGCTGCTGTGACAGGGTTTTAGGGTGCCTTTTAGGGGGTTCCTCACCTTTCCAAGGTGATTGCAATAGATGTAACAGCCTGGCTTCTCTAGGGATGAGTGAAGTGGAAATAATAATGATACACACACCTTCAGGGTAAGAGCATTTCAGAAGTGAAATACTGGAAAGCGGTATCAGAAGCTTGAACATACATCGCCCAAAAGACTGGCAAAGAAGTGGGAAGATATATAATGGGCAAACTTATTTTTGGTTTAGGTTCCTACCTGCCTTTCTAAGGTCATAGAACTATTAAGCTAATAGGGCTAAAAAAGCATTTAAATAGGAACCATGGGTGGGAAAAAATAGTTTCATCTAAATTGTGAAGCCAGTGGGAACACGTGCTCAATTTCTCTTGCAAGGATGTGCTGGAAGGCAACCGTACCCAGGGTGTCACCTCTAGCTCACACCAGCACTAAGATAACATCCTTCATTAGGTAACTCTGCAAACCCACAGCAGTAGTGCTAATTCAGCCGCAGCACGAGTCTTTGTTACAGCTCTCATTTCATTTTAGGCAGCTCAGATAAGCTCATCACAGGGCTCTGAACTGACATTCTAAGATGGCACAATAGACCCTATTACCAGGAGAATTATTAATGAGCATCAAAGACTGTTACTACCTTCAAAGAAGACACTTTAGTTCCTTAGTTTGCAAGACAAGAAGTAAAATGGAAGATTTCCCAATTCCCTATGTAAGATCAAATCAGGATGTGTGCAGGTGCATTTTTTTAAGTGCTATATTTATCTGGAGAAATATAGCACTTCTGTGCACAAGATTTTTTTCTGAACAGAATAACCCACATGAGCTTTTAATTGAAAAGCACATAAGTAATACTCTTTCTGTTTGCCTTGTCTTATTATTCAAAGATTAAGTCTATTTTGAATTGACAAAAATGATTGAATCTAAGAGCCGTAGCAATCTCAATTCATTTAGGCCTGTATTTAAAGAACTAGCTTGAGAGCCCTTTGCAAACAAGACCCGGCTCCATAACAAAATGATACCCAATCTCTCATTTAAGGCTATTTTCTAAAATCCGTAGGTTTTGTTTCTAGAATTCTTCACTCCCTCAAATCACATTAACAACGTTTGACAGGATGACAGAGAAAGCAAACGGAATTAATTTCTGCCACTAAGTAGGGGCCGCAGTGTTGTTTTGGTGAAACCATCGTCTTCTTATTCCATTTTGGTAAATTTCTAAAGAACGGTTCAAGTCCATAGGACAGACCTTGGCTTAAGAGGTGGCCTCTCTGCCGTTTTCATGGCTGATTTGTGACCCATTATGCACTCAGTTCTGCATTGTGAAATCCATGCTGGGGACAAATTTCTGCCTGTCATCTTAGGAAAGGCCAGGAGTTTTACACCATCCTTAGTGTGAAAACAGAAAATCAAAGCCAGCATAGAGCTGCTTGCTTCTTTCTTGATCAGCTTACTGCTTTTTTGAGGCAATTCTCACTGTCACTATTTCAGGCCGGCAAGGTAATTTAGTGGAATAAAATACAGTTTAAACAGCACTGGGCAGGAAAAGTTCCTCCTTATACTTAATATTAATTGTAAAATGATAACCAGTAAGTAATCATTTGATGTTTGGCTGAAAACCATTGCACAGTGAAAGCGTTTGGGAAGCACAATCTTCTTTTAACCTGATAAGACCCTGAATCAGGGCCCAAGAGGCCTGGATGTTTTTCATATGGTCCTCATTCTGTGACGGTGACATCCCCAGAAAACTACAGTTTATGGACCAAATTTGCTGCACCCCTCATCCAAGCAATAGAATGTTAATTGCAGAGATAAAAATGTCTCAGGATAATAAAAAAAAAATTTAAACAGTTTACTGAAAATGACAGTATGGATAACTCTGCCAATGACCTCTCCTGTCTAATGTCAATTTCAGAAACCAAGTTTCCATTGTAAATGTTTAATCAGTGCAGTCCCAGGAATCCAGAACAGAAAACCTTATTTTTTCACCCAACTTATTCGCTCCGCAAGCTCTTTCCCAGCTGTCTCAGCTCTCTGCAAATGCTTCAGGCTGTGAGAGCAAAGCCGGGAGCTCTGTAGGTTCAGAGTCAGGCAGAAGCCCTGCGGTTTGAGTCCCCTCCTCCGAGCCCAGGTCGGCAGCAAACCAACCGCAGCATTCCGGCTCGCAAAGCCCTGGCCGGTTTCTAGGACCGCCACAGACACCGCTGCCGCGTTCTTTAATGCTGCAAACCCTGCAGAGCCAGAAAACCCCAGCGGAAAGCATCCTACCTTCCATCATGGTGGCAGAATTGCATTCCTCAATCTCCAAGGAGTCTGCAGAGACGCGGCAGGATGGGACTCCAGGTCCAGCGAGGTCCGCCCCGCGCCGCCGCGGAGGTCCGCTCTGTCCGCCGCCGAGGTCGGGGGAGCCGCGCGTCCGCCCGCGGGCCAGGCCAGGCCGGGGATGCTGCGGCCGCTTCACCTGCAGGCCGGGAAGATGCGGCGGGGGGGCGCGCGCCGGCCAATCCCGCAGCCCGGGCCCGCGTCACATGGCGGCCGCGCGCACCTCCCGGCACCAGACCCAGCGCGCAGGACTGCTCGCGTCCCCGGTCCCCGCCTGTCACCCAAGACGCGGCCCCTTCCCCACCGTGACGCGCTCGCCCCGCCCTCCGCGTCGTCGGCTGAAGCCGGAGCCGCGGCCCGCGCTCGGGAGTGACCGGCAGGCGCGGCCACCCGGCCCGGGGCTCGGGCGTGACCGGGGCACCTGAGCAGCTCGCGCGAGGCTTTCTGTATTTTTTTAGAAAAATTTCTTAATAATCCTGCTCAGACTGAAACCTAAGCAGCATCCCGGTAGCTCCCATCACCTCCTGCCCTGAAGGCCGCCCGGTGGCCTCGGCGCCCATCTGCGCGCCCTCTCCCCCTCTCCCTCCTTCCCTCCTTCCCTCTCTCTCCCCCTTTCTCCCTCCTTCCCTCCCTCTCTCTTTCCTCTCTCTCCTCCTCCTCCTCCTTCTCTCTCTCTCTCTCTCTCCTCTGCCCCATTCAAGTCAGAAAAATAATCAATCTAGCTGACGTCACATCCCAAACAATTATCCTCGAAAGGGTGATGCAGGAGAAATTTCGTCCCAGCTGCCTCCGCCAGCGCCAGGGAATTAATTGAGCATGACAATCCGAAGAGCTGGGGACTGTCCCTGAGACAAAGAAATAAAAGCGCCCACTCCGTGGGGCTCTGGAACCAAACTGGCAACGTTCGAGATCATTTCTGGGGCGGGAGGCGGGGACGGAGGGAGCCGGCGGGGAGCAGAGGCCTGGCCGGCCTGGACAGCTGGGCGCGCCCCGCTCCCGCCCCCGCTCCCGCTGGGCCCGCGGGTGGCCGCACGCTGGACACCGCGGGCGCCCTGGACCACCGGGTTCGAGTCGCGCTGCCGCCGCGCCGGCCGAGGGTGGCTGCTGCTGCCCACTGCAGTCGCCGTGCAAACCGGACTTTCTGCTATGTGACCGTTTTTCCGCTATGCGCCTCCGGCATCTGGAGTCTCCTTCCAGCCTCTTCGCCCAGCCGGGGGGAAATCAGGGGGGGCGATCATGATGGGGTCGGCAGTGTTTGGGGGTGGGCGGAGCCCTGGCCACGCGGCGTCCGGGGACAGGGGAGCGGTCTGTCACCCGGGCGGTTGAGCTGAGTCTGTCACCCGACCGCTCCACAGAGACCCTGGGTCGCAGCGACCCGGTCCCCTTCAGCAGGTTCAGACAGCGGAGTAAGAAGAGGGCAGGGCTGCCTGTTAGAAGGGACGGAGAGGCCGAAGAGCGCGGGCTGCTTGGACCCCAGGAGAGACGCGAGCAGACGCGGCTGTTCTGCGCTGGGAGCAAAGCTGTGCAGGTGCAGACAGAGCTACTGCGCGCCATCGAGGGAAAGGTGCTGAAACAACTTTCAGGAAGATGTGCGGCCTGATCAGGGCTGAGTCTCTCTTTCCATTGTTGCTCATTTATATTGTCATCACACACTTTTAATAGTGTTCAGCCTTTGACATGGTCTAGATCCTTCTGCCAGAGCAGATAGAGGGTCTGGGTGGCTGAGAAGGACTGAAGGAAATACAGTGGCGGGTTCAAACCCGGCCCCGGCCAAACTGCAACCAAAAAATAGCCGGGCGTTGTGGCGGGCGCCTGTAGTCCCAGCTACTCGGGAGGCTGAGGCAAGAGAATCGCTTAAGCCCAGGAGTTGGAGGTTGCTGTGAGCTGTGTGAGGCCATGGCACTCTATTGAGGGCCATAAAGTGAGACTCTGTCTCTACAAAAAAAAAAAGAAAAAGAAGTGACTGACGGGGCGGCGCCTGTGGCTCAGTGGATAGGGCGCCCGCTCCATATACCCAGGGTGGTCGGTTCAAACCCAGCCCGGCCAAACTGTGACAAAAAAATAGCTGGGCTTTGTGACTTCCTTGCAGTCCCAGCTACCCGGGAGGCTGAGGCCAGAGAATCGCCTAAACCCAAGGATTTGGAGGTTGCTGTGAGCTGTGACGCCACAGCACTCTACCGAGGGTTAATAAGTGAGACTGTCTCAAAAAAAAAAAAGTGACTGACTCTGCCTTAAGAGTCAAAGCAAAAAAATACTTCCTTGGCAATTTAGAAGCTTTAAAAAAAAACGTATTTCAAAGGCCTCTAAATTTCAAAATGAAAATCTCCAGAGAGATAAAAGTACTTCTGACTTTCCCTTATACCTCTAAGGCAGTTGAATGTGAAAAGGGGAATAAAACCCACCTTGAGTACAACTTTCACTGCTCTGAAAACTGCAGGGGATGACCACAAAGACAACTGTGTGCACGTGCATGTGCCCAGCAAATTTATCTTTGGTAATGATTAAGAACATGGGTAGATATGGTGTCGATCCGACTGGAATCCAGTTTTGTGTCTGCTACTTAATGAGCTCTGTGACCCTGGGTAAGTTATGTAACTCTCTGTGCCTCACAGTTTTCCTATCCCCGAGATGTAGATAATAATAATACCAAGTTAATTGGGCTATAAATTTAAAATCGCATTAATGGTTTATTGTGTGCCAAACAGTGTTCTAAATACTCTGCCAGTGAATTACTTAGTATTGTGTTGGAGCTGCACTCTGTGTTAGCTATTTGATGTCGGTATTATCACCTCCAAAGGGCTGGCAGGTGTATCAAAGATGTGTGCCACCAAATGGAAACTGCGCCATATGCAGGAGACACCTTAGCAAGAGACCAGGCCAGGCACAGGCGGTGTGCTATGGTGGAGAGCTCTGAGAGGCTGCAAAGGAAGAGTGATTAGAACCCAAAGGGCTTCTTACAGAGAAAAGATTTTAGAGTTCAGAACAAAATTGGAAAGGGCATGGAGTGTCCAGGCTAAAGGAGACAGGGAGCTCTAAATAAGAAAAAAAAAAAAAAAAACTATGTAAAATTGAGCGCTGAGAAGAGGGAGGGGCCATCACCAGAGAAACCTGGTCTGCCCTCCCTGTGTAAGTTTTACAGTGGATTACAACAGTCCTGCCGGCCAGGTAGATTGGTATTGGCACATACAAGTTCTGGATTAGACTTGCGGCAAGACAACCAGATAGGGCCAGTTCAAAGTAGTCAGCAGATATTTGGAGGAAAAACAAAAGTGTGTAGATATGATTGGCAGAGGAGGACCTAGAAAGGGATGTGTAGTTAAAGACTGTGAGGCTGACTGCAAGTCTGGTCACACTTCAGTGCAATTTCATCTGCTGTTTGTGTGTTATAACCTTTAAAAAGAAGATGCTGTGGTGGCGCCTGTGGCTCAGTCGGTAAGGCGCCGGCCCCATATATGGAGGGTGGTGGGTTCAAACCCGGCCCCAGCTGAACTGCAACCAAAAAATAGCTGGGCGTTGTGGCGGGCGCCTGTAGTCCCAGCTACTTGGGAGGGAGGCTGAGGCAAGAGAATCGCTTAAGCCCAGGAGTTGGAGGTTGCTGTGAGCTGTGTGATGCCATGGCACTCTACCCGAGGGGCATAAAGTGACACTCTGTCTCTACAAAAAAAAAAAAAAAAAAAGAAGAAGATGCTGTTACCTATTATAGGAGTACCTACATTGCTCATGTATGTTATCAGAAGGGATTAAGTATTCTAATTTTGTTTGCTTCATAGGTTTTTGGAAGAAAAATCGTTTTGCTCAGGAACAATGACAGTACTTGAGATTGTGGCCCAGATTTTAGCATTTCATGGTACAGTTTTTGCTTACCAACTAGTAAAAAAGAGAATTTATAGCTTCTAAAATAATGGATTATTTTTTGCAAGTATGAAATGGAAGTTGAAGGATTTGTGGAAAAGATGAGGTAAGTCACTGATTTGCATTAAAGTAAAGGATTGTCCAGGAGTTCAGATCATACCAGGCTCTCAGAGAGTTACCACCAGTTCAAGAACAAAAATTTAATTGCTGAAGTCACTAGACATTCAAAAAATTTTTTTTCTGAAATAACATTTGTATAGTAGTGATGACCTATTATACATGTGTTTTAGAATAAAATCCTATTATTTTCTTCCTATAAAAGTTGTATTTTTTCACTATCTCCCAATTTTAGTGTTAGTGGGGGAGGAAACCTCTTCATACTTTGCAAAGAGAAAGAAGAATACTGAGGAATTAATCACAAAGGAAGGGGAAAGAAAATTAACAAAGGGAGAAGTTTCGAGTATGGACCCGGACGTGTGTGTATCTGTATTTATGTCTCTCTCTCCAAGGCAGTGAGGATAACATGACAATTGACTCTGGCCGTTCTGCTGTCACCATTGGGATAATTTAATGAATGTAGAAGGAAAAATCTTGTTCAAGCCCAGGAAATCAGCAAGATTGACGAACTGGATTTCCCTAGGCTGATACAGATGGAAGAGAGAGATAGTATCTCTCAGGTGTGTGTGTCTATAAGTGTGTGTGGGTGTATATACACACATATGCCCATACTCACTATGCTTATGGTTAAAATAAAAGAACTTCAACATAAACTAATATGAGCAAAAAGGGGATTTACTAGAGTAGCTCACGGAGTTACAGAAAGAATGGAGCAGGTGATGGAAGGCAGGAGGCAGGACGCGCCAGGAACTTCCTTACCAGAGCCCAGTGTCCAGAACTCTGTCCCAACACGCCAGATTCTTTCCTTACTAGTTTCCCTCCACATAACCAGGGAGCAACTAAAAGCATGGCCTAAACTCACATCTTTATAACTTGACTGTCCCAGATCTTCAAAGATTTTCTGGGAAGGACTCTGACAGGCCTAGCCTGGATCTTTGTCCCACTTTGGACCAATCAGTGGGACCGTGTTGATGAGGTTTGGACCAATCAGTGGGAACGTGCTGGTTGCTGGTGAGGTTTGGACCAATCAATGGGACTGTGATGATGAGGTTTGGACCAATCAGTGGGAATGTGATGATGAGGTTTGGACAGATCAGTGGGACCATGATGATGAGGTTTGGACCAATCAGTGGGAACGTGATGATGAGGTTTGGACCAATCAGTGGGAATGAGGTTTGGACCAATCAGTGGGAACGTGATGATGAGGTTTGGACTAATCAGTGGGAACGTGATGATGAGGTTTGGACCAATCAGTGGGAACGTGATGATGAGGTTTGGACCAATCAGTGGGAACGTGATGATGAGGTTTGGACCAATCAGTGGGAACGTGATGATGAGGTTTGGACCAATCAGTGGGACCATGTTGATGAGGTCTCTTGATGGTTTGTTTAGACCAAAACTTACGTGGAACTTAGTCACATGCTCACGATAGTGACTAAACACAGGAAGGGAAAATGAAAACTTTTTATGACTAACAACCTTGGACAGGATGGACCCCTAACACGGATGGAGGAGTAGACGAGATTCCCCGGAAGAAAGGGCACAGTTACCAGAGGAAACGTGGGGAAACAGACCACGAGACAAACGTGACACGCCACGTAGACATTACCCAGTGTTCTTAAAATCCAGCTTCCAAAGGGCTCGTGGTTGCGGAGAGGGCGGAAGGCCTGGAAGGGTCTCCCGCTGCGTCACTCACACGTGCTCGCTCACCTCCTCCGGAGGGAACCCTGTCCTCGCGGCCACCTGCTCCTCGGCGCCGGCTGCTCGCGGCCCACTGACCCCAGGGGGCAGCCGCCTGGACGGCCGCGCGTCTCCCCTACCAGGAGCCAAAAGGATCTCCGTCAGCGGGGGGCGCCGCTCAGTCCAGACCTACATGGACGAAAACAAGCAACAAAGACTGAGCCCAGGGGGAGAATCAGCAGTTTCAAGAAATAACGTAGCTCACTGCAGCAGAGGTGACGTATACAATGGGGGAGGCGTTTTCAAAAAATCAGTTTTTTAGTTATAGTATAATTTCGAGGATATAGCAGCAATGAATAAGAGCAGATTGCTATGATAAAAGGGCATGTTGAGAGTCTAAATACATGCATGTGAAAATAGTAAAAACATTCTTAGCAAACATTTCTAAACGTTACAGCTGTGATCAGTGGTGTAATGAGCAGGTCGGGACTGAACACTGACAGCCAAGCGGTGGTGTGAAGAGCAGAGACCTTGGGTGAACTCGGTGGGGTTCCTCCTCCCCTTGAATAAGCAGTTTACTCATATGTGGCTTTAACAGGTCTACAAAAAGAGGAAAACCGCTGTAAAGATTTACTTTATGAATTGTGAAACTATGACAAAAATAATTAAAATTAAATATAGTTCAATTTCACTTAGGAATATTGGTGCCAAAATTTTAAATGAATTGACAGCAAACAGAACTTTTCAAAAGCATTATTTATCTATATACCATAATACTTGTATCTTAGACTTTATTTTAGGAGACAGAAAAATAGTCCAGCGTTAAGAAATCTACTTATATAATCCACAATATTAAGCTATCAAAAAGAAAATTAAATATATTTAACAAAGTTACACACATATCACTCATTAAATAAATGAAAATCTTAAGGAGATAAAAATTTCCTTAGGATGATGACATATGCACATACCTATCCAAAATCTACCACCTTGTGAAGTGGAGACATAACGTAAAAGTTTCCATTGCCAGGAATACAAGTCAGGAATACAACTCACTTGCCGTCACTGTGTCGGGGACAGGGACACCTGCTCGTCACACCGCTCTCTCCACCTGGGCACGCTGACCACTGTGCTCTTCAGCCTCCCTCCTGTGGATGGGTCATGTGACTACGTTAATGGCAATGCAATGTTTCAGGCCTGGCACTTACAAGCACACTACATACTTTCCAGACCTTTCTCTTCCTTGCAAAAGTCAGAGAGCTGCCTGATTTTCATCAGACTTTGAATTGGTGGAAACTAAGCTCCTGTTGTTCGTCTCTGTGCTGTTTGTGTCCATCAATATAACTATCTATATGTGCATCAATGCATCAATGTCTCAGTCTGTTACAACAAAATACCATGAACTAGCTAGCTTATAAACAACAGACATTTATTTCTCATAGTTTTGGAGCTGGCAAGTTCAAGGCCAGGGTGCCAGCAGGTCAAGTGTCTGGCGAAGCCCGCTTTGTAGTTCATGTAATCTAATCTGGGTGGTGATCACCTAATCACTTCCCAAAGACCCCACCTTCTAATACTACAATTTTTGAGGTTGAGATTTCAACATGTGAATTTTAGGAGGATATGAGCATTTAACCCCTTGTTACATGTGTGCGTAAGCTTTTATAGATGATATATTAAAATGTATATTCTTAAAAAGAGCCAGAGGAAGAATAATTCAAACAGGAAACTCCAAGTTAAGTATTTTCTAGACTCTAGCACTGCAATGTACAACGCAGTAGCCACTTGCTATAGGTGACAATCGCATTTGAAGCCAAGAAGCTGCAAGTCAGCACTGAAAGTGGGGAGGGGGGGCAAAACGATGACCATGAGGCTGTCTGAGACCGTATGTTTTGAAAGTGCTGTGAGACCTTTTCTCTTTAAAGGTCATTAATCGAGGGCCCGGCATCGTGGCTCATACCTGTAATCCCAGCACTCTGGGAGACCAAGGTGGGCGGATCGGTTGAGCTCATGAGTTTGAGACCAGTCTGAGCCAGAGCAAGACCCAGTCTCTAAAAATAACCAGATGTTGAGGTGGGCACCTGTAATCCCAGCTACTAGGGAGGCTGAAGCAAGAGAATTCCTTGAGCCCATTGCTGTGGAGTTTGAGGAGTTTGAGGTTGCTGTGAGTTGTGATGCCATAGCACTCCACCCAGGGTGACAAAGTGAAACTCTGTCTCAAAAATAAATTAATTAATTAAATAAATAAAAAAAAGATCACTAGCCAAAGTAACAGTCAGTGGGTCAACTTAGTTCAAAGATATGGGCAGAGTAAGAGCAATAATCAGAATTTCATAAGATAAAGTCATTCCTTCTAAGAATCAAGCCCAAAGAAGGTCATTCTCATCTTAAAATATTTTTTTCCCCACTGACATTTACTACTTTCTTTTTAATGTCTATTACAAACTAAATAAATCCTATGCTAGACAGGTGTTTTTTAATCTTTTTTATCTCACGGCACACTTGAATCTACAGCTAAACTTCCACGCACACTTAAATCATGTTGATCAAAGAAAGGAGTAAAAGAAAGAATATGCTTACTGTGCTTTGAACTGCTTTTGAAAATAACTTAATTAACTATTTTCAAATATTTTTGCAGCACACCTAAGATCCTCTCCTGGCACACAGGGTGAAAATCCCTGTGCTAGACTCAAGGGAAAAAATTAAAAGGAAATCAAACACTGAATATATAATATGGTGTACTAGCTGAAGAACTCAAGTGATTTAGAGTTAACGCATATAAAAAAGAAAGCCTTGATTCTTGGCAGATTTCATTTCAAAAGGATAATGTGCTGAGGTTTAGATTAGGAGACAATCAACCTTTGACAATGAACCGGAGAGGCATACACCACCACTAATTATATGGCTGTCAAAAAAGGATTTCTCCCTGTGTATTTTCATTTTGAAAATATAATTGCCTGAGCTTAATTTCCCGAGTTTAACTGGGGATTGATGTTGAACAGCAAGCGCTAAGATGTCTGTGGTTCATCGGTTCACCTTGTGATGGCCGTAGCTACCAAGGACTCCAGTGCCCCGACCTCTGGGAGGGAGGGGTACAGGCTTGGATGGAAGCTTTATTTAGCAAATCCTTTCCATTCAAAACCCATAAGCTTGTCTTTGTCAGCAGGTGTCCAGAAGGGGCCATGTCAACCGATCCCATTTGACGGGGACTTGCTGTGTGTGGAGGGAAGAGGGGAGACTTGGGAGCTTCCTCTGCAGTCAGGCGTTTTGTGTGTGTGTGTGTGTGTGTGTGTACACGCACATGCGCACATACCTGTATGTTTATCAGCTGTAATTGTGCAGTGTTTTCATGGTGCATAGTCCAATAAAAAGTTAGACCTTTAATTGCTCCTTGGCGGCTTTGTGATTATTGCCCAGAATCAGAACAGCATTCAGCCAAATGTACTGCAGAATCTCCCACCAGTACAAACAGTATGACCAAAATTTTTTGAGGGCTGCTAATTTCAATGGATCAATGTGTGTTCAAGCTATTATATTCATCTTGCGACTTACTCATTTAAGGCTTTAACATTTGAGAGTAGCTTATTGTTTACACATGAAATAGTAGAGATGCTTACACTATCGCTTTTTTTTTTCTCCCTAAGAAAATGGTCGTGCCCCTGTTTAGCCCCTTCCTTGGGTAGAGGATGTGATGGAATGTTTCTAACATCAAAGGGACAAATTATTAAAATCTCTAATCTAATCACTGTACAGCTGGCAATTAAATCAAATTATTACACCTTAAAATAAAGTAAGAGAAAGGTCTTACTGAACAAATCATTTCAATTTTAGTGTTGTTTGATAAATAATGACAGGAATGTAAATTCTATTAAGTGAGAAACTCTACACTCTAAATTGAATAACACCCAGTGGATTTGAGAGTGAGAAATATATTCTCTCTGTGAACCAAAGTAATGTAGTAATTGCCAATTTCATTAAGGCAGTGGCTGGTTATTATGCAGTGTGTTAATTTAATATAATGGGTGACAAGCTTTGCCCTAGTTACACTTCTTATTTATATGACTGCGGGGATGTTTGTATCCCCTTGGCAGACCATGCCTTGGTGTGTATCCCTTTGAATTGTCGTTGTGGGTATCTTTCATCTGTAGCTTCAACTGCTCTGCTGTGAACCTACCGACAAAAGCTGGAAAGATTGCTAGGAATTGCGTTTGCTCTGACCAGAAGGTGTAGCCTAGAATTATTTGTGTTTGCAAGGCGGCATTCCAGAGCACCCCTGCCATCTTATCCTCTGATTTCCCCTTAGTTTTCCTGCTGGCTTCTTCACAGGACCTGTTTGTCTGGGGCTCTGATCCTTTCTCTGGTTTCACCAATTTCCCTTGTATGGTTTTCCACTTGCTGCTTTACATCATTGGACACAACTGCCACTGAGCCACGGGCGCTGAGGCCACAGGCGCTGATGGAAACCAGCAATGGATGGTTGCTCTGAGTTGTCTGCTGTGCTCAAGTAAATAGAACAACTGCAAGCCGTGGTCATAACTGATAAAAGACATATTTGGGCTTACACAAATATGGGAGTAACAAGGAGAATATTAGTCTAGGTGCTGAAGCTTGAGACTCTATAATTAGCCGTAGGTGTCAGACTGCAGCCCAAGGACAGGGAAGAAGGGCCCAGCCTCAGGGAGCTTCCGCCCTCTGTGAGTCCTCTCAAGGAGTCTGGAGGCCGCCATCTGTAGTCACAGTGACCGTCACCAGACTCAGTGACTTCAGTTCTACCTTCCACATCTCACATGAGCTGTTCTTATTGGAAAATTCTAATCCAGAACCATGTAGGCAAGGAGATTTTAGGAAACGTGTTCCCCAGGCTCAAGAGGGAATTGTGAAGATGCTGCTGATTTGACAGCCATCCAGCAAAGTCTGCCTCTCTGGAACGTGACCTCTATCCTCCTTTTAAATCCTAGGATTTAACTCCTAGGTAACGAATTTCATTGCACATTGTAACTGTGCTTTAAAAACAAAGGACTGACAAGCCCTCTTCCCAAAGGAGAGATTTGAGTCCCCTGTGTCACTGTCTCCAGTTAATGTCTTATCCTCTTTAAACTTACTCCTTTGAAATCTATAACATAAATACTGAAATACATGAGTAAACATTATTACAATATCTTATCTTAGATCATATAAAACTTAAGATATAAAAATTTATTCACTAGTGTACATCAAGTATAAACAAATGAAAGCGATAAGACAAGTGTAGGGATGGCCCCTGTGGTTCAAGGAGTAGGGCGCTGGCCCCATATACTGGGGGTGGCAGGTTCACGCCTGGCCCTGGCCAAAACTACGAAAAAAGATAGTCTCAAGAAGATGAGCGTAATATCTACAATTACTGTCTCTACAACGGATTGTTTTGCCATGATTTGTATTTGCAATTTTCTTTCTTCTTCCTCTTCTTCTTTTTTAATAATGAACGTTTATTACATGAACTAAGACAGGAGAGAGGAAGGCTTCTTGCCTGTAGCACAGTGGTTACAGTGCCAGCCACGTGCATGAAGGCTGGTGGGTTCAAACCCAGGGCCAGCTAAACAATGACAACTGCAACCAAAAAAAAAAAAAAAAAAAAGATAGGTGAGAGGAAGAATTATTTGCCTTTCCGGGCCTTGGTTTTCCACAGATAGAATTCCAGCTCTTTGCCTTCTAGCACATAGCCATCTGCTCGGCCACACTGGCCTGGTCTTGATGCAATGGACACAAGAAGACTGCTTATTTTGGCATTCTTTTTCCTTTCATCATATTTCTTCTGATTTTTTTTGAATGTTTTTTGTTTAAAATCTCTTCTTCTTCTGGAGTCAGCTTGGCTTCTTTTTTGCAGCCCAGGGGCAGTGCGCAGGGGGGCTCACACACTGTCGGTGTGGTGTGCTGTCAGTAAGCATGATGTGGTTCTTCACCAAGGTCTTGGTACGAACCAGCTCATTACTGGATGCATTGTAGACGACATCAATGAGCCTTGTTTTCCTAGTACAACACTCTGAGCCCCAAGAGAAGTTCCTCATGTTCAGCCTCTGGGCACCGTATTTCATGTTACCTCCCAGAACATGATCTGTACATATTCGGCGGGGGCCAAACTTAGTGTTAGCTGCGGGGCGTCCCAACTCACACTTCGGCTTCTTGTGGCAGGGCTTTCTCTTGCCCCCGGTCTTGCAGCGCTTGTGCCAGTTGTCCTGAGAGATGCCCATCGCTCGATGCTGGCTAGAAAGAGCTGTATTTACAACTTTCTTATTCTAGTAAACTTCCCTTCGTCTCTGTCCTGGTGAGTGGCTCAGCTGGTTGTAGTTCCTTGCCCAGTGGCGTCACCCACGTCTTTCTGAAGGGTGTCTGTCTCTGTCACTGGCCGTCCTGGCTGCAGTAAGCAACTACAGTCTCCCGTGATCTTTTGCCACAGGACTCAGAAGCTCTAAGACAGGGGTCCTCAAACTTTTTAAACAGGGGGCCAGTTTACTGTCCCTCAGACAGTTGGAGGGTTGGACTATAGTTTAAAAAAAAAAAACTATGAAAACATTCCTATGTACACTGCACATATCTTATTTTGAAGTAAAAAAACAAAATGGGAACAAATACAATCACACCACCTCATGTGGCCTGCGGGCCACAGTTTGAGGACCCCGGCCTAAGAGGTGTCCTGTACAGCCTTCTGAGTCTCCTCATTCCCTCTTCACCCACATTTGCAGTAGCAACTTAATCTCCTCTTTGTAATCAGAGTGAATTTTCCCAAGCAAGTGCCCTACTTTGCTTTGGTCTAGTGGCAGGAGGTGCCCACAGCAGCCAGATGGCATCACAGTTACTGGTTACAACAGCTGCTACTGGGGCCCCTGCTCTGAGGAAGTTAGATCTAAGAAACAGCAAGCTGGAGCCAGTTCTATTTGTATCACATGGTCCTTAAATCATACACCCTGGCAACAGGTGGAATAACACTGCATTCCACCTTGGCACTAGGTGGAACACTGCCCCCGATTGCTGATTCAGAGCACATGCGGCATGCGGACGCCATCTTCCCAGCCCTGCACTCTGTCCAGCAGCGAAAGCCCTTTGCCTTCAAAAGGCCATGCCGGTGTTATGTCAGGCCAGATCTGGTCACATGTGGAGGTCGTCCATTTGCTCATCGCACCTCCCAGGCCGTGTTGAAGTGCTGTCCTTATTGTCTGTGGTGTGGTCATTGTCCTTCAGAATCTTTCCTTCTCACGATACTGCAAATTCATTCATTTGTGATGCTCCTGATCCTCTCACCGTTCTCTGATTTCAAACGTCATCTCTCTTTTCATTTTCAGTTGTATACCTACACTTCTCACCACCAGCCTTCCCCAGGTGGTGACCAGGAAAATATAGGACACTAACCTGGGAGCGTTAGGGAGCCCTTCCCATTCCTGGTCAGGGATTTAAGGTGGTTTCCATTAACTTGTTTGAATGTTTCCCCCTCGGCACCCCCAGCTGGATGTGGATGTGGAATGGGGGAGATTTGGACTTAGCCAGGGTTGTGGTTTTGCCTGCAAGTAAGAGAAACGAGGAAGGAACTGAAATAAGTGACTGTAAATATTGACCTTGGAATTTTCAAGCAGGGTACGAAGCAAGAGAGGATATTGAAGCATTTAGGTGTTGACCAAAAGGGAAGAGGCCAAAGCACAAAGTGTGATTTGAGAGATCAGTAGAGCCAAAGTGAGACAGCTGCCCAGGAGACCCAGACCCAGGGAACCTGGGATGTGAGCACTACTTGGCTTTTATAACAGCAGGTTTTAAAGGCAAAAAAGGGGGATGTGGAGTGGGAGTGGGCTGATACAAAGCTCTTTGTCAGGAATTCTCATTGGTTTATAGAAATAATATTGACTAGTGATTGGCTATTCATTTCTTCCTTTTTTTTTTTTTTTAGGGACAGAGTCTCACTTTATGGCCCTTGGTAGAGTGCCGTGGCCTCACACAGCTCACAGCAACCTCCAACTCCTGGGCTTAGGCGATTCTCTTGCTTCAGCCTCAACTAGCTGGGACTACAGGTGCTCACCACAACGCCCAGCTATTTGTTGTTGCAGTTTGGCCGGGCCGGGTTTGAACCTGCCACCCTCGGTATATCTGGCTGGCACCCTACCCACTGAGCCACCGGTGCCGCCCTTCATCCTTAAACTATATAGTGTCTGGTTTCTGGTGCCACATTGTTAGGTTAACTTTTAGCTACTTGTGGCAACAGCAACCAATTTCAAGAGGTGAACGCCTTGTTCACAGGGGGAGTGATGTGACTGCTGTCTCATTCTCATGCCCCTCTGGGCCTGACAATTTGAAAGGGCTTGCTATTCTCAGATGAAAGTTCTTTTCTTTCCTTGTTTCCTACTTTTGATCAAAAGTCTTTCTTCTTGAAAGCACTGGTGATCAAAATCTGAGTGCCAAGTCCTGTCCCATGCTGGAGTGGGTGGTGCAGCATGCAGACGAGAGAAGGAGACATCTCAGAGGTGAATTTTTAAGAGCCCTAAGATTCAAATTGGGATGACATCACCAAGAGATGAGGTCTCAGTCAGACCGGCCACCTCCAGCTGCTGTCGCTTACTTAATAATCTCCAATCTTCAGAGTACCATGAATTCAGTTTTCTCAAAATAATTAAAATGACAAATATGTAATGTTTTACTAAATTGAATAGTAGAAATGGGACACACAGGAGAATTATAACCAAAAGGAGAGTGTGTCTGCCAAAGCCCAAAGCGAGCCTGTCCAGTGCGGAGCCAGCTGTGAACTCCAGGAAGACGGTTGACCCCAAAGGGAGCCTGTCCAGTGCAGAGTCTGCTGAGAACTCCAGGAAGATGGTTGACCCTAAAGGGAGCCTGTCCAGTGCGGAGTCTGCTGAGAACTCCAGGAAGACGGTTGACCCTAAAGGGAGCCTGTCCAGGCAGAGCCAGCTGAGAACTCCAGGAAGATGGTTGACACCAAAGGGAGCCTGTCCAGGCAGAGCCAGCTGAGAACTCCAGGAAGACGGCTGACCCTAAAGGGAGCCTGTCCAGTGCGGAGTCTGCTGAGAACTCCAGGAAGACGGTTGACCCTAAAGGGAGCCTGTCCAGGCAGAGCCAGCTGAGAACTCCAGGAAGACGGTTGACACCAAAGGGAGCCTGTCCAGTGCAGAGTCTGCTGAGAATTCCAGGAAGACGGTGGTGATCCTGGTCCTTCTTTAGGGGTTGTTGTGGCCGAGCGGCCTTTCTGATTTTTATTAGATGAGTTTCTACATCACGGGAGTGTTTGTGCACACACAACAGGAGCTGTTTGGCTCTGGGCACACCTCCCTGCTCAACTAGTGTTAATCTAACGCAACGTGGTTGCCCAGCACAACCATAGCAGGTGAATTAACAGCTTTTAGTTGAGCTGTGAATGAGGCCACAGTTTCATCAGTGATACGCCTGAGGTTTTAGGGAGATTTCTAATCATGTGACATCTCACCAAGGAAAAAGTGCACTCCCCAGAGCGCTCAGAGTAGTCGTTTTGACGGCTGTGCAGACAGTGGGGGGTTCCCCACACCAAACCTGCATCGAGTAGATCAGCGTCGCGGCTGGAGGAAGGATGAGGAGGCCAGTTCAACACCGGCTCCTGCAGTGCTGCGTCTGTGAGTGAAACATCGGCCAAACGCCCTAAAAGGCATTGGCCTTCATCTTTACATGCCGCAGACAGTGACAGGCCCTTGGTCGTGATCCCCTCCAAGGACAAAAACAAATCTGGAGCGGCACAGATGAGCTGCTCGGCTCTGGGGTTAAACCAGGTCAGAGCTGGGGCCAGAGGGCAGGAGGGACTTTTTTTAAAACTACATCATGGTTTTTATCACTATCATTTAAAAGTGAGGTGGCAGCTAATTTGACGGTAAGATTCTAATGGATTCACTTGAAACATGGGACAGGCAGGTTAGGGTGAGTCAAACAGAGCAGACAGACGGGTTTTGCCTATGTGAGTCCTGAGTTACGTTGTGGGTACAATCAGGAATACTGGCGAAAGTTAGGGCAGGATACTCCCCTGGGTCACTGTGGTCAAAAGTGTTCAGGGCTGCAAACCCAGCACGTCGTCAAACTTCCCACACCGGCAATGGTTTGTGAGACTTAGGTCAGAGAATTATCTCTCCATGCTACCATTGAATTAATTGAAGACAGTAAAAATAGAATTTTGATCATAGGCATTTTGCTAAGGTATATACAAATAGAACTAGTATATCTTAAGAGAAGTGTGTGTCTGTGTGTGTGTGTGTTAAAGAGCTGCCTGGAAAGTATCCAGCCACATATGTCCATATGTTTTTCATATTATACAGCTTGATAGCTCTGTGTATATGTATGTATGTGTGTGTATATATATTATAATAACTTTACTAAAGCCACCAAAAAAGGATCCCTACAAGGTGAGGAAGGCCTAAAAACCTAAGTGTTCAGTCAAAAGAGAAAAGAGACCGAGTATTTCATGGGTGGTAAGTGCTGGAACCCTGAAACATGCGTGATGCAGGCCTGGTCTGTAGCTAGGGTGGACGCAGACCACAGCAGACCTCCGCTGCTTGTCGTCCTGGTCAGGAAGACCTTGACTCGTCTTTAATTGTAGATCTCCTGGGACAGAAGAGTTTATTCTGTAAACGGGAAACGTGAGTCCATGAGTCAATGCCCTTAAATGTAGCAGCACAGGGACTGGTTGGCAATACTTGATATGATCTGTTCCAATGGGGTTAGGCAGAACCTCTTACTTGATGCTGTTTCTGGTAAATGAAATCTCCAGTTTATAGACCATGATTTTTGACACCTACATCTTCTAGGAGTTTGCTGTGAAATGCATCCTTTATTAATTTGGAGGTCTTGGTGACATTTTTATGGGACCCTGGCAGTAACGGAAGAAGGCACCTTTCAGACATGCAGGCTCCTGACCCCTTTGTCTAGCCTCCTGGCCCTCTCTGTTCTCACTTCGAAAAGAGAGAGCTGATATTTTCCAAATGGGGTGGATTGGAGGTTAAGAGAACCAACGGGAAAGCCTTTGGCCAGAGAAGATTAAAAATTTCTGTTAGCTTTGCCAATTGAGTTTTTATTAAACCACTGAGTGTTCCACCAGTCTGGACAATTGAGGTCAATAGACACAATGGAAATGTTGGAATAGAGGCCACATTTACAAGTGGATCGAATTACCTGACTGTAAAGTGTGTTCCTCAGTAGCTTGGGGGATATAAAGCCTGAGCGAGGTTTGAACTCAACACCCTGATTCACAGACTGGCGCTCTGACTCCTGAGCACAGAGCCGGCTATGGAGCTTGGACAGAACTCTCCCTATGAAGGAATTACCTCTTCCAGTAACAATTTATTTACTTCTTGGGCTGTAACTCTTCAACATGGAAAGGCTTGTAGCAGTGAGAGACATGTAAATTAGCACCATGACAGATCTGTAGCTCAGTAACCCTGAGATGGGGGCATCTGGAGAAAGTCCAATTGCCATATCTCAAAGGGTCCAAAAGGTGAAGAAAAATGTCCTTGGGACCAGTGAAGGGTTTTTTCAGGATTATGTTTGAGACAAGTCATACAGCAAGAATAAAACTTTTGTGCAATGTTAGTAGGTAGATTCCAATAGCACGGCTTTCCCCAGGCTGTTGTTTTATGTGGATTCCAATGAGTCAGCTCAGGAACGTGCCATAGAAAAGGTGTAATGACAGCCCTAAGGGAAGGACTGGTCTACCAGTAGCTCCACACCGTGAGCCTGTTTCTGGGAAAAACTTTCCTCCGTTATCTCTCCGGAGATCTGTGTCCTCTTGGGGAGCTCCTGCATGAGCCTTCTCCAGTGAAGTTTTTGTCTGGAAGGTCATTTCAAGACACCCGTCATCTGCTGTCACCTTCTGCAGCATCGATTAAGTGGTTGCTCTTCCCCAAAGTACCCAATTCTGAATGACCAGAAATTTTGCTAATGGTCAAAGATTTGGGTTTTGGTATTACCTCTAAGAGCTTGGAGCCTTGACCGTTTTTGATGGGCTGACCTGATGGGTTCAGATGCCACTTGGATTCCAAAGCATCCCCAAATCACGTGCTGCCCCAAACCCGTGTCTGCTGTCGGTTGTTAGCTGTTTGTCTTCTGCCCATTGACAAGTGTGAATTAGGGCAATCAGTTCTGCCTGCTGAGCTGATTTTACAGCTGGAAAGGATTTTACATCTGGAAGAGCATTACCTGCTATAACCTCAGTTAAAAACGCCGAGGCATAGCCAGCCCTGAAATTTCCAAATTCATCTTTTCAGTAAGGACAGCCAGTGGGGTAGGACAGAGATAAGCTGCAACATGGGCAGCAAGGGCCCGAATGATACTTTCTGGGAACAGTACAATTTGCTTTCATTGTGTAAAAATTTACATCGACAGATATGAGGATTTGCAGAAGTCATGTTGCAACCCAAAACCATCTCTCCAAATTTTCATGTTATTGACATATAGGAGATGTTACTTTTTCTGAGTGCAAAATCTGGAAGATACCTGGTCCCTGGCCGAAAGCTTTGTCCAAAATGTATGCAGATGATCCGGTGGAGGAGTGATGTTGACTCTGGAGATCACACAGATGGAAACCGGAATCAGACTATGAAAGGTCTGAAGTCATCCCATTTACAAATTTAGGAGCGCAGACTGCATTCCTCCAGAAACTGGTAAAAGAGGAGACAGAAGGCACCAGAAGGTGCACCTACTGGTTCCGACCCACACGTGGTGGCGACAAAGAGAAAGCCCATGGTAGCCGCCTCCCGGTGTTCAGTGAGATGGGCCTCTGGGATTCCCTGTGGAAGATGGCTCAGGCTGCCTGCGATTCTTCCAAATGTGGAGCTGAGTGAGCTGGACGGCATGTGGCTGTGTGATGAGCAGGTCAGAACGGAAGGAGGGGCAATAATCCATAATAAGCATGCTGGACAACTGGAGGTTTCAACCAGGGGACCCTCAGAGCTCCGCTCTACGTCTGTAGTTCTGTCATCCTAAGACACTCACATTTTAAGCTTGATTGAAAGCCGCCTCAATCTCCGCTCACCATGGTCTGATGTTTTGTTTGGATGCTTCAATGTTCATTATTAGATATCAACTTAGATGGACTCTTTCTCAGTATAGTCCTTGATGTGCATGGTTCCCACAGGCAGAAATGTCAGTGACCACAATTTAGTTAAATAACACCAGTCTCCTAAAAGCACAGTTCCAATTTCAGTTACGGCAGTATATTAACTGAATAAATGCGTGAATGCGACCCTCTCTGCTAGCTCTTCAGTCCCCAGGTCAGTATGTAAATGACACGTGGGCCTCACGATTGGTGATCAGTCACATCAGTTCATCCCTGCACACCTGTCATTCAGTCCACGCACAGCTACGTGTTCGGTCGTGTTGTCTCTTTGTGAGGCGCTGGACGTTTCCCAGAGTGGACATCAAAAGATCTGAACACCAAAGATGAAATGAAAAATGCTGATGCTGGAAGTGCGGTCTGGACAGAACATGACTGGGGCTGTAGGAGAAATCCTGCTCATGGTTCTCCGACTGCCGCTGTTCCAGGGACTCAGACACACATCCATCAGGATGCAGCGAAGGCAAACGCACCCACACAAGTGGGGACAGTGGGTAGGGTGACAAGGACAAAGTGATGGCAAAACCCTTCACACTAAAGGCCATATAATGTGACATAGAAATAGAACATTGCAAGCACACACACAAAAATGGGAAGCTGGTCCAAACTTAAAAGGAATATAACAATTGCCACGGTATAGAAAAGATGTTTACAAAATACCACAAGTTATCTGATGAAAAAAAGCAAGCACCATTCAAACTGCTCTGAATTAGGTTTTACAGTGAAATAAAACACTTTGATTCTCTATGTTTCTAATGTTTTAAATTACAATGTACTGAATAAATTATTTGTAAACGTTTTGCATTTTCTTCTATATTTGTAAATGATGTTAAGAGTTTTTAATAAAATATTTCGACAGATTTTTAAAGGTCATGGAATGCTGGTGACTTTCCCCACTGGTTATTGAGATCGCTCTGCCATGACCATTTTTTAGGTCTCATGGTACTGTCTGAAGGGGGACCAACGCCACTTCAGCAACAACTGCTTTTGGTACAATTGACTAGCTGAGGGTTAAGCTACTTTGCAAATAATCTACATATCTCAGTGCTAAAATCGATTTTTCTTTTTCCAACTTATTCATCAAATAAAAAATTAAAATATTTTAATACTATAAACCTTTCATTATTTATTTCATGCATTCTCAGTAAAAACTGTTTTCAGGGACAACAAGTTATTCTTTTTATATCTAAAGCAGCGTGGATATACAATACCTAAACAGACACTCCATCGGTGATGGTAAAACCTGGGGCTGACTGTCAGGATTAAAAGATCCAGAAAGTTTCCTGAGGGGAATGATAAAAATGAAGAAAGGAGAAACGCCGGTTAAGACGTGGAGTGTGAATAAATTTTTGGAACGTCTTGAATCTGGCTGTCGGCATCTGCACAGGATGAGGGTGACATCTTCTCTCTGCACATTTCTTTCCTGGGTTCGTTCTTATTTGCTCTATATGTATAGTAGCTTTGCTCAGTACGGTATCATTGGATAATAGTTTCTTTTACTCATTGTAGACATAGCTTGTTAGTGTATATTACTTTTTATTTCAAAATATTAAAAGGCTACAAATGTTGGTGTTAAATGGGTAGTTTTTATAATGTTTGAATCAGGGACAGAAGTGTGTGCGTCACCCGCGTCATGTTCATGGCACCTGTTTGGTAGAGTTAATCTTCCCCTCTTTGCTCTTTTTCCCCTAAAGTCAGCTTCCTGGCACTTGTCTAAGCGCTTTTTCACTAGGCCATCGCCACTGAATTAGTTTTTTGTTGGATACGGTGCTTCAATTTAATCAAATTAGCTTTTAAAATTTTGAAATATTTTGTAGTTATTAAAACTAAATTTAAATTAACTGTTTTAAAATTGACTATTAAGATTTTAAAAAAATTTTTCATTTTCCCATCTTTTTAAAATGATTGGTTTGACTTTGAGGGATTGGCATTAATCCAATCAGAGAATTAAATGTCATTTTAGGTTTTAATTGTTCACTGACACAGTTATTAGAAGTACAGTTAGCTTATCAATTCCTTCATCCATGTTTCAACTGAACCCTAGCCAAAAAATACTCTAGCTTTACACACACGTTAGTCAGATGCTAATTTTTTCTGAACTAAGGAAATATTTTGTTATTGAGGATACAAATACTCCAATTGTAATTCAATTTTAATTAGATCTTAGTTAAATTACTATTACCATTTTTTTTTCTCCTAAAGTTAGTATATTCTTAGATTCTCCATAGGGTCAAATTATAATCTTAGTTTATTGTGTTTAAAATAGGACTATCTTTTTATCGAATTTGTGACTTTGAAATTCAAATTGGTATTTCAGCTTTTCTTAGTAGCGTACATCTGTGTTGTTTTTCAAGGATGGTAATAATTTTTCAAGAGAAAATTTGTTGAGCCATTTTGCTAAGATTGTTCATCATTCCCGTTTAGGAGATCAAACTAAATGAGCATACAAAAATGTTTTCAGAGAAAATCATATCTGATTTACAGAAGACTGTAATGAAGTCTGTGTTTTGGAAAAACTTTAAGAAAATCAGTAAGCCAAAATAAATTGACTTATCTATAGGTGTTTCTCATAGGTACCGTCTCGGTGCAAGAAGCTGGTTGTCATGGAGATACGGCCAGGATGGCTTCTCCCTATCCACAGGCGCAGGTGGGATTAAGATCATCCTGGAGCAGCAGAGTTTGGGCTTGAGCAGGGGGGGGTCTGCAGTGAGGTGCGCTGTGATCCTTAACACATCTATTACGCCCCCACACTTCCCAGTTAAGGACCCCAGTCTATTTCCCTGCTCTTCATGAATAAATGGGGAACACGAAGGTCCACGGGTGGGGTGCCATTGTCAGACTTTCCTCGTTTACTTGTATGGCTTTTGGTCCCTGTGGTGGCCCAACCAGATAACCAGGTTGATCCATGGTAAGGAAAGAGTATAAAGGTTGACCATTAAAAAAAAATCAGGTATCCAATTGTGACAGTGTCCAGCCAATTCCAGTTGTTTCTTTGTGGAGGGTCAGGGAAGGTGAGAATGCCTTCAGTCCTGTCTGTGTCTGTAAACTGCCCTTCCTCAGAAATCAAACGTCCTGAGTATCTTACCTGCATCGGGCAGGACTGGAGCTTCTCTCTGGAAACTCTATGTTTGTTAGATTCCAGCTGTCATAAGAGATATATGCTGTGGTCCCTTGAAGCATGTGTGTTCAGGGAACAGAGGATGAGATCGTCCCCACATTGGATGAGTGCAGACCCCTGAGAAATGCACCAGGCCAGTCAGACTTCAATATTTGTGAAAAGTGGGGCCCCTAGTGCACCCTGCAGAGTGACAGTCCACATTCGTGGGTGTTCTTCCCCAGGAAAGGCAAATGCGTGCTGACACGCGGTCTCCTGGAACACTCAGGGGGCACTGCATTTTAGCAGGGACCACTGCAGCAGAATGTGGGGTTTGGGGCCACCTATGTTTTGAGACCACAATATTGCTGATAGCTCTCAAGTCTTGGGCAACATGCCAGCCCCTCCCATTTGGCTTCCTTCTGGGAAGGATTAGAGCAATATGTCAGCTGGCGAAGGAGTGACTGACCCTTTTCTATATATAATCTTTTACTATAGGTCTGATTCCTTCAATTGCTTCAGGCCTTAAAAGGCATTGTCTAATATTGGGCAAAGGTCTAATTGGGTTTAATGGAGGTGGCTGAACATGTCTTACCAATGTCACTGGAAGGTCAGGACCATAAGTGGCCCAGCAACGCTTGCGATAAATCATCGTCCGAGTTTAGTAAAAATTTGTTCCATCTGGGTTTTTATAATTTCAATAGTTGCAGTCTCACTCTGCGGTTGTTCCGTCAAATTTATATTCTATTATAAATTTAGATACACTTCCCCCTTCTGAGAGAAGGAAATGGGTGCATCGCGAAGCTGCAAAATGTCTCTGCTGAGAGCTAGCTGGGAGCCAAAGGGACAAGCAGGCAGGAATGAGGATCCTGGAGGTCGGGGGCCGGGACTCGCAGGTCCGAGGCTCACTAGACATCCCTGTGTTACTCCGGGGAGGGAGCAGGTTAAGAGACAGCCTCTAAGGACAGAAAAGGCGTAGATGGGCTTGTGTCTGTTCTCCATCTCTGAAAACTTCCCTTTCTCCTAAGGTACTAGAAGAGACGGGAGGTCACCTTTCGTCCTTTTGTTGTCCCTGCTGTCACTTAAGATTTTACAATGTTTTTGAAATGGCCTGGCTTTTTGACACTAGTTAGTTGTTATAGTTGCAAATTCATAATCTTCTAGGCCTTAGTTCTTTCATCCTTCTGAGTAGTTTTAGAAAGTGCATCTGCTGAGTTTACTAATTCATGAGTTTGTGTATTTGTCCAGTTAAGCTGGTATCTTTTAACTAAGGTGGCCAAGTTCTCATTTAAGCCATTGAGTGAAGCTGAATTTACTAGGCAATTATTCCAGTGATTTTAGAGCCCAGCACCAGCCTTTCTGGAAAATGGCTTAAAACAGTGGTTCTCAACCTGAGGGTCACGACCTATAGGAACTGTATTAAAGGCTCGCGGCATTAGGAAGGTTGAGAACCACTGGATTAAAGGTTTCTTCAAATCATCCAAAACATCCAAGTACAGAGTTCTGGCCTTTGAGCATGTTGCTGACATCTCTTATCTACATTTTTAGGAAAAACAAGGGGAATGGCATCATGAGGAGACTTGGCTAAAACATGAAGCCTGTCACAGTCTGTCTCGGCTCCTGTTTGAAAATTCTCTCAAAGATTCTTTCAGGCTGTCTTTATCTACTTTGGTGGCCCTGCCTTCTGACACCAGGATATAAATTAATTGATAAAGTTCAGGATATCCAGGCTCATAGTTCCAACAAGGAAATCAAGTTCTTTCACAAACCCTGCAAGCTCCAGGTCAGGGGAGTCTTTACAATGTTCTTACATTCAGGATTTGTCCAAGGGGCACACGCAGCAGTGGGTTCACCTCTGCCTGCGGGTTTTACCCTGAATGGGGCTGCCAGAATAGGAGTTTCAGGAAGGGGGTCAGAGACCTGGGGAGTTTCCTCAGCAGTGGTGACGGAAGGAGAGGCAAGTCAGGATGGGGGTTCAGTAAAGGGGGAATCTGAAGGCAAGCGGGCATGAATTTTCTGAAGGGGGAATCTGAAGGCATGAATTTTTAATTCAGAACTAGTTTAAGATGCTTTGTTTACATCTTGGAGTGGGGGCAATTTTCTACAAATTTCTTTCAGAAAGTTCTAGGTGCCATTGGGAGTAAGTTTCCAATTCAATTTGGTTCTGAAACCACCTTTATCCCAGAGTGTCTGCAAATAAATCATCTTAGGCGTTTCAAAAAGACTCCCGTGTTAGCCACTGCTGCTGTGACCATCCTGGGTTGGGGGGTTGTCTCCCAGACACTGGCAGGAGGGATTCCCCTAAGTGTTACATCTGTGTAAATCTAGCTTGTGTTTCTAAAGGCTGGTATTTGTTTGAATGGTGCGCAGCTTTTGAAATTTAATTTCCCATAAATTAGGAGTTTTGCAAAGGGACTAGGGCTGGGAATGTGTTTAGGGTTGACTGGCTTCTTGCCAGGACCATTCCCAGGTGTCACCACCCGTCACAATCGCTCTCTCTGTGTCGCAGACGGTCTCTAACCACGTGGTGGCAGCAGAGAGTTCAGGGTCCGGAGACTGAGTGCACAGTTTCTGGAGCGGCTGGGAAGGCCTGTGAGGCCCGCAGGGGCAGGGACCCTGGCGCCTCTGCAAAGTCTCCAGTCTCTTGGAGCTCACGATGGGGCGGAGGAGCAAACCACCTCTTTTCCTTGGGGCGAGAAAACTCACTCTCATGCACTTCTCGGCAACTGACAGAAATCGTTCAAAAATGAAAAACTGTCTGAAATTTCGAGCAATGGCTGCAATGGGTCAGAAGCAGAAAAGGCAGAAGTTTAGAGAGCTCTGCCCAGCTGTGACCCGCATTTTCAGTCCGTATGCAGAAATGGAAAAGGCGGGAGTTTGGGATTTTTTTTCTTCCTGTAAAAAAAAAAAAAATCTCTTACTGGCCAGGTGCTGAGTCTGGGAGGCGTCGGTAGTGTCAGAGTGTGGAGAGTGAGTCACTCACCATCCTGCTCGGAGGGCCAGAAAGGTAAGAGATTGAAATGCAGAATGTGATTTAAAAAGTTTAATTGCTCCGAAGTGAGAATGGGTGTCGGGAAGACTCAGCCCTGAGTAGCCCGGACTGTGTGCTCCTTTCAACCTTTGTCACAAGCAGGTTTTTGAAGGCAACAAAAGAGGACAGGAGTGGCTGGCAAGGCTGTTTGTAGGCACGCTCACTGGTCTCCAGAAGAGATGCTGAGTGGGGACCTCCGGACGGCCCCACCCAGGGCATGTGGGCTGTGGTGTCCAGCGCAGCCTGTTGTGCTGCTGTGTAGCTGCTGGTGGTGACAGCAAGTGGTTTCAGGGACAGACACACAGCTCGGGGGCGGGTAGGGCACGGCTGCTGCCTCTTCTTCACAGTTCCTGGGCCAGTGATTCTTAGGGGATTACTATTCTCATAGACGATTCTTTCCTTTCCTCCCTGGGACAGTAAAACGCTGATCAATTGAAGGACGGTACCTTGAAGAGGCTGCCTGAGTGCAGGAGGCTCCCTCACCACCCTCGGCCCCCTCGCTCTGCTTTCTCACAGCAGATGCCGAGACTGCACAGTATCATAGATAGACACGCCATAGCTCCGGGTTTGGTTGTTTACCTTTGACCTTCTTCCCTAGACGGTGAACTCCGTGAGAGCATGAGCCCTGTCTGCTGCTTCTCCAGGATTTGTGCTCATCCCTGAACTGAATAGGCGTTCACTCATTACTTGTTGAGTAAGCTGAAGAGGCAGAGTCTGAGGCCTCAACCTTAGGGATTTCTCCTTAGGAAGCACGGTGGCTGTTTCTTACCAACGCTGTTGTTGGCCTGATGCTAAACAGGAGGACGTTCAGGGTGCCCCTCCCTCTGTCACTGTGTTAAGAGGCGAGGTGATCTAGTGGGGAAGGCCACAGATTCCACGGGTCTGCCAGGGTTTGGATCCCGGCTCTGCATATGTACGAGCTGTGTGGTCGGGCAGGGTATCTCCTGTCTCTGCTCCCAAGTTTCATGGCCTCTCAGTTGTCCATGAGGATGGTGGCCCTTCCTTCACAGGGTCATGGTGAGGACTGAGTGAGTTCCCACATGGAAAGTGCTTAGAGTAGCTTCCGGCCCCCTTTCAGCTTGATATAAATGTTGTCTGTTAATATTAACCACCATCTGCTGGGCCGCTTTGTGTTTGATAAGAAGGAATTCTATTAGACTTTTAAAGTTCTTTTAAAATTTTATAATGTGAATTCCTAGTTATTTATTGATATGTGTATTGGGTGAGCACCTTGCCCCTTGAGAGCCAGGTTTACTACTTGTGTAACATAATACCTGGTCCATTTTATATTTCTATACATCCTGGAGGGAGGGAAGGGCTGATAATAGGGCCAAGGACACTTACAGACTTGGACAAAAGTACACCAGGGCTTACTGTTATTTGTGGTGATCATTGTGGTTAATAGCAAAGTTTGACAAAAAATATTCCAGGAACCTGGCCATTCAGGATGCATTCTATCTGCTTCTCTCTGAACTGTCAGCTCCTCAAGTCCGAGAACCTGAGTCTTCTTTACAACACGCACGATGTCTGGCTTGTTGGTGAGAACAAGGCGCATCCCCAGCATGCTTCCTCTTGCAATCAGACCCACTGGTAGATCAGACAACTCTCTGGTCCAGCCAAGTCATTCATTTTCGATGCAAAGCACTGTTTTTGAGGGAAACCTCCTTTTGCTAACAGATGGAAGCTAAAGAACCTGTCAGAGGAAACAATGTGGCATTTGACAAAACGCTTCCGCAAAGTTCAGATGTGCTCCTGTGTGCACTGTCTGCCTTCCTGATTAAAAACAAGACAGAATAGGCCTTCAACATTATTTTTCCTCTTGGATACCAGCAAAATCTGTGCCAGGCCCCCTGCACAGAGACTCGCCTTGTTTGTTAGGCCGTAGCAGCACTACCATTACTATTGTTATTTTTGCACTGCTAAAATGCTATAGCTTCTGTTATTAAACACGTGTCTGCTCTTTTAAAAGGTTTTTTTTCTTTTATTTGACATAGATTCAGGTGAAAGTGAATTAGCTGAGTGCTGTCCATCACTTCAGGAGGGAGCTCTCGCAAAACAGACTGTGAATCGCAAACACAGGCACACCATCTCCATGTCTTTGCCTGAAACATTGTGAATTCCTGCACAGGACTATTTTTTTAAACATCTATTATGTAAAGCAATATTCGAAGTGTTTTGCATGTAGCAGCTAATTTAATCTGTTCCACAAGCACAGAGCTCTTACTTGGCGGTCACAGTGAGTGATGTTACCTGCCCAAGCCACCAGCTGAGAACTGGGGGAGTTGGGCTGGGGGTGGGGGCAGGGTGGCTCCAATGCTCACCTTCTCTGTTCTGAGGAAGGGGGTGTTTCAGGTTCTATTTATTTATATTGATTTACACATTCTCAGAAATGCTACTCACATGTGAACATCACTGCAGTCAGCTGTTGTCCTCAGGGTGGCAAACTGCTGCTTGTCTGAGGCCCCCAGTTGCTGCTTTCACCCCCATGTATCTGTACTCGGAAGCCAGCCAGGGTCTGGAATTTCCCTAACCTCCTTCCTCTCCTCAGAATGTCCTGCCCTCTTGAGACTCTAAAATATTGGCAAAATAATCCAGTGTAAAGGTTAATGGTTTCTCTGTAGTGAACATCCTCCCCTTGTCTAAGTCCATAATGCTTGGCCTTAATGAAGAGAAGTTTAATTAGGCCAATGAGGTAGTTCCTGTCTGGCAAGTAGAGCTCAATGCCCCTTCTGTTAACGCTAAAGGTCAAGTTAAAAGAGAGTCAGACTGCACAGAGCAGGAAAAATGGGACAGGCAGGGACAGGAGCCCCTGGGCAAGGCGGGCGTCCAGGTGAGTCTGTGTATCTCTCTGTCCTCGGATGAGGCTGAAACAGACTCAGTGGCCTCGCTTGCTCAGAGACCACAGGTAACTGCAGTTGAGCAGCACAGCCCTCCTGAGCAAAATCAGACTTTTAGTATATACAACATATAAGGTGTGAGAGAAAGGAATGTCGGCTGACGCTGTACTCTCCGAAGCATTCTTTGTTAAATGGCATGTTTTGGCCCAGGGACTAAGTGATCATTTTCCATCCCTCTTTTTAATTTTGTTACACTTTTTTTTTTTCTGACAGTGAAGGCAAAACCCCCCCAAAACAAAACAGTAGAACCTCTGTAAGGTGACCACCCGAGGGACTGTAACAAACTGGCTGACACACGGAGAAGGTGGTCAGTGTAAGGAGCTAGGCTGGCTGTGCTGATGTGTACACGTGGTGCCTGTCAGGTTTGTGGAAATTAGGCCAACTTGAGGAGGTGGTCAGTGTGGGGAGTGGATCGGTGGGGGAAGGAGGTCAGTGCAGGCAGGGGGTCAGTGTCAGTGTGGGGTGGGGGTCAGGGTGAGGAGGGGTTCAGTGTGGAGTCAGTGGAGAGAGGTGGTCAGTGGGGGAAGGTGGTCAGTGGGTGGAGGTGGTCAGTTGCGGGGAAGTGGTCAGTATGAGGAGATGATCAGTGGGGGAAGGGGATCAATGTGCAGATGTGGTCAGTCGGGGTGGTCAATGTGGGGAGGTGGTCAGTGTGGGGAGGTGGTCGGTGTAGGGAGGTGGTCAGTGGGTGATGTGGTCGGTGTGGGGATGTGTCAATGGGGGGAGGTGGTCAGTGCAGGGAGGTAGTCGGTGCTGGGAGGTGGTCAGTGTGGATGTGGTCAATTGGGGGAGTCAGTGTGGGGAGATGGTCAGTGGGGGAAGAGGGTCAAAGGATCCTCCTGCCTCAGCCTCCCAAGTAGCTGGGACTACAGATGCTTGCCACCACACCTGGCTAATTTTTTTCTGTTTTTAGTAGAGCTGGGGTCTCACTCTTGCCTAAGTTCAAGAGATCCTCTGTCTCTGGCTCCTAGAGGGCTAGGGTTGCAGGAGTGAGCCACCATGCCTGACTTAAAATTATATTTCTAATGTTTGTGTTATTCATCATCAGATTATATTTTATCTGGAAGCTCCTATAGAGTAACCAGTGTGCTATTTTGCCAGAAATTATAATCTACATCTTTCTTCGATAAATTAAAATTTTTTAGGTCAGGCTGAGAGCTTTGGTTGTCTGAAATTCTAAGGAACTCTGCACATTTTCCAAAAGGATAACGCACATTATGATCATCCTTGCCCAACTGTTCCAAGCTCTGATGCTCTAATGACAGAAAGGATGGTCAGGGGAAGGAAGTGGCTTGTCCAAGTTACTTTAGCAACTGAAAAAACAAAAATAGGGTTAGAACTTATCACCAGAAACCAAGAAAGTTCTCAGGTTTATCCAGCAGTATGTAAATAGGGCTCAGAAAAAAACAGATCAAAGGTGAGGGTGAAGCCAGAGCTCTCCCAACAGCAGACTGCTTGGCCTACGTGAGTAATCTGGGCTGTCCAGCAAAGACGTTTTCTCCACCCATGTCCTTAGTACAACCATGATTTTCTCCATCCTGAGTTTGATCAGCACCTGCAAGGTGGAGTCATGAGAAATTGGAAGAAAAGAAAATTTACCAGTTGAGCAGCCAGCTCTTTTAAGCCCGGCACATCGTACGTAGCTTGTTCTCTTGGAGACATCACAGGGTATCCACTTCTATCCCAGGAATCTCTTCAAGATTCCATGAAAGGGATGAAGAGTTGCCTAATGGGTATCAAGTACACTGTTCAAGTTAACGGGTATACTAAGGCTGGACTCCAGCACTATGAAATACATCCATGTTACAAAACAGCACCTATACTCCCAAAATCTATTAAAAAAAAAAGATTCCTCGGGAATGACCTGACTCTAGATGCTTCTTTCTTTACTGCTCAGGAAAGCTTTGTGTTTAAATTCTCAGACTGGTAACATCTGGGGAGAATTTGCAGGAGCCCCCCCCTTCCCCAAAATGTTGATGTTTATTTTCTCGGCTCTCAGCTATAAATCTCAAATTAAGGAGTGAAGGGACCTGTTTTAGAGGACTGTCTTGGAGGCCCAACTCACTGTTTTGGTAGCAAAGCAGACTAGCGTTAGCTCTGAGAGAAATGAGGAGAGAGCGACTTCTGAAACCAGCGTGCGGGTTTTGTGATACGCACCTGCTGGGTCCCAGGCCTGTGAGGCCTGACAGCCGGGGGGCCCTGGAACCGGCCCTGACGGTGAGGGCCTCGCGGCGAGGGGCAGGACCCGCCGCTGGGTGGCGCCCCAGAGCCGCTCATCGCCGCTCACCCTCCAGCCTGAGCCGCGGTAGCCGGGCATCATGGAGCCTTGTCTTTCTGAAAAAAGCTGGAAATATTTCTGTTTTATCTTTGAGGGTGGTGACTGTTCGAGCAGCACGTCTGCTACAATCAGATGCGCGCCGATTCCCGTGGCTCAGGCCCCAGAGACAGTCGCACCTGCGGAGCGCGGAGGGCGTGTTGGGCCCAGCTCAGGACTCGGCCCCGCCCCGCCGCCCTGCGGCGCTTCCCCGGAATCTACCCCGGAGTCTCCGGAGGCGCTTCCAGCTGCGGCTGTGTGCGCGAGCCTGTGCTTGTGTGCGTGTGCATGGGTGTGTCCACGTGTGCACGTGCATGGGTGTGCTCGTGAATGTGTGTCCGTGTGTGCATGTGTGTCTGGGAATGTGTGCGTGTATACGTCTGTGTGCCTGTGTGCATGTGGGGGTCCGTGGATGTATTCGGTGTGGAGGGTGCGACAGTCCCCTCAATGCCCCTCCCAGCCCTCACAGTCTGTGGATCTAAGTCCCTTAGTGTTGGTGGTGGGTCCTGGTCTGCCTGTGCACACACCAAGAAAATGTGCATCTCTGGGCTCCGGGAAGGACAGGCCTGCGGTCCCGGCTCTCCCCCAGCACCCTCCTCTGTCTCCCGGGGTCTGTGTTGTTACTTATTGTCACCCTGAGCTCTGGCTGACCCAGGGAAGTCAACACATCAGGCCAGAGGCATTTGGAAAAGGATCGCAGAGACAGGGCGTTTTCATGGCAATGTAGTTAAGTGAAGAAGAGAATATATACCCACCTGCTACAGTGAGCTTATGTACACAGAGAAACAGTGACTGCGTGTCACCGCCCTCACACACGAGGGCGTCCACCCAGCAGACCGTGCCCAGAGGCAGGGGCCGAGCTCACAGAGCACACGGTGGCAGAGATGGGCTGGGAGACAATGGCGGGAGAGGGCTCCACAGGCCGTTTCAGGCATCTGCTGTGTGCTGGGCTGTGAGGGCAGGAAGGAGAACTTCAGGGACCTCAGGAGCTGAGCGACAGGGACATGCTGGAGAGCTGCCAGTTTGGGAGGGACAGGGTGCTGGGGCGAGTCAGGGAAAAGGCACTGACTTTGGTGGGAGACTTGCTGGAGAAACTACTGTCCAGCCAGATCTCAGTGGGCCCAGAGAACACCACTGAGGTCTCCAAAACCTTGGCTAATGGGGTTTTATCAGTGATTTTATGGAAGTTTTGATTGGACTTTTTTTTTTTTTTTTTTTTTTTTAATTTGGCCAGGGCTGGGTTTGAACCCGCCACCTCCGGCATGTGGGACCGGCGCCCTACCCGCTGAGCCACAGGCGCCGCCCATGATTGGACTTTTTTGGTATACCTTTGGTATGTGGTTGCATACAGTTCATGATGTAGTAGTATTAATAATAACTGCTCTTCATTAAGTAGGGTACATACAATTCTATATTTAATCCTCAAAGAAATCCTGTGAGCCAGACAGGTATTAATATCCTGGTGTTGAAAATATTTTTATGGAAAATTTCAAGCTCAGACTGCTTTTCTTTCTCATGTACAGTTTCCCACTGTACCCACCACCCAATGTGAATAGTTACTGACTCAGCAAACTCTGTTCACCAGTGGCCCCCCCCACCACATGCGAATGTTGGTTGTATGTTGAAGCCAATTCCAGACAGCATATCATTTCCTCTTTATATAGCACAATAATTAATATAAAAGATAACAGATAATTCAAAAAACATGACCATAAGTCTACTTCCGGCCATGGTGGAGTGGCAAAGACCAGATTTACCCTTCTGCCTGAAACAAGAATAAAAAGAAAAGAGAAGACGTATGTGAAACTATGTTTCTGAAGACCCTGAAGGCCAGGGGTGCCGACAAGGATGCCCGGAAGATGAGGATAAAGAGCGAATCCCTGCCTCAGCTCCCCACTCTGAGAAAGTCCAGGTGTGGGACAGGGAGAACGGGCCGGAAGCCTATTGTTGGGTTTTCTGGAACTTGATAATTCGCTTCTAAAATTCAAATGGAAATGCAGATGACCTAGAATCACCCAGAAAAATTGGAGAAGAGGAGCAGCCCTGCCTGACCTGAGGGTCCAGTGGAGGAGCAGCCCTGCCTGACATGAGGTTCCAGTGGAGGAGCAGCCCTGCCTGACCTGAGGTTCCAGTGGAGGAGCAGCCCTGCCTGACATGAGGGTCCAGTGGAGGAGCAGTCCTGCCTGACATGAGGTTCCAGTGGAGGAGCAGCCCTGCCTGACATGAGGTTCCAGTGGAGGAGCAGCCCTGCCTGTCCTGAGGGTCCAGTGGAGGAGCAGTCCTGCCTGACCTGAGGTTCCAGTGGAGGAGCAGCCCTGCCTGACCTGAGGTTCCAGTGGAGGAGCAGCCCTGCCTGACCTGAGGTTTCAGTGGAGGAGCAGCCCTGCCTGACCTGAGGTTCCAGTGGAGGAGCAGTCCTGCCTGACCTGAGGTTCCAGTGGAGGAGCAGCCCTGCCTGACCTGAGGTTCCAGTGGAGGAGCAGCCCTGCCTGACATGAGGTTCCAGTGGAGGAGCAGCCCTTTCTGACCTGAGGGTCCAGGAGAGGAGCAGCCCTGCCTGACCTTAGGTTATAGCAGTGTTATACACTGTGCAGTGTTAGAGTGAAGAGGGGCAAGTAAGTCAGCAGTCAGAACAGGGAGTTCAGAGATAGACGTACACACACACATATGTACACACTTATGTACACACACACATATGTACACACTTATGTACATACACACATAAATTACACACATAGACATATATACACACATACACCTCCATATATATGCACACGTACAGACAGATATACGCACTCACATATATACATACACACCTACATATATAGACAGAAACACACATAGACACATACATATATAATACATACATTACACATATATAGGCTGTCCATAACGTTCATGTGCAATTAGTTACATTTTATTAAATGCAAAGTGCACATGAACGTTATGGACACTTTGTATTTACGCACTCACATATACACAGACACACACGTACACACATATACACAAATATGTACACACATACATATTTATATACAAACACACACACTCATATATACATTGAGAAGTGATTTTTAATGAAGCTACAAGGGAAAGTGTGGAGAAAAGATGATAGTTTCTATAACAATACCAGAACAATTAAATATTTATATGCAAAAACATGAAGTTTGATAGCTACTTTGCAAAATAAACAGAAATGGACCATAAACTTAAATTTAAAACACTAAAGCTACACAACCGGGAACCTTTTGTGGTTTGGGGCTGGGTTAGGCAAAGTCTTCTTAGGCGTGATCCCAGGAACCTGATCTATAAAGGAAGAAAACTGACAGTCTCGACTTCATAAAAATTTAAAACTTTTAAGAGAGTAAAAAGACAAGCTACAGGCTGACAGAAGATTTTTGCAAATCATGTATATGATAAAGAACTTGACCACATACAGGCTGAGTATCTGTTATCCAAAATGGTTAAGATCAGAAGTGCTTTGGATGTGAATTTTTTTTTTTTTGGAATATTGTATGTGTGCATAATGAGATATCTTGGGTCTAGGAATCTTGAAATTCATTTGTGGTTCATAAACACCTTATAAATGCAGGCCGAAGGTAATTTCATACAGTATTTTTAATAATTTTGTGCATGAAACAAAGTTTGTATGTATTGAAGCATCAGAAAACACAGGTGTGATGTGCTTGGGGCTCTGCAGCACTGTAGCTTCCCTGTACACTAGAGCAGCTCAAGCGATGGCAGCAAACAATTCTGGGGTGGAGGGGAGGCTGTTTACTGTTTGTTGTTTGATACAAGTTTTCCCCTTGTCACCCTGGCTGGAGTGCAGTGGCATCATCACAGCTCACAGCAACTTCAAACTCCTGGGAGCAAGAGATCTTCCTGCCTCAGCCTCCTGAGTATCTGGGACTACAGGGGCCTGCCACCAAGCCTAGCTAGTTTTAGAAAGGGAGTCTCGCTCTTGTTCAGTTTGGTCTCGAACTCTTGACCTCATGAGATCCTCCTGCCTCAGCCTCCCAGAGTGCTGGGATTACAGGCATGAGCCACTGCTGTATTTTTGGCTAAAAGTTATTGTATACCATATTTTATTTCATTTTCTAGGTGAGAAGAAACGTCAGAAATAGTTGAGAGACCAGGAAGTGGAAGCTGCAGGGATGGGAGACGTTTGTTAGATGGCTTTGTACATGTTTTCTCCAGTTGTTCGCCTCAGTGACAGTGGTTTTTTTTTTTTTTTTTTTTGCCTTTTAGTATCTCTTTAGTTTTTTAATTACAGATTATTAAAAGGAGGATCAGATGCACCAGGTAAAAGACAGACCTGTAAACAGGTCTACAGTAATGGAGTGAGTGGGAAGTGAATTGTTCCCCCGTCTTATGATGAGGTCTCAGTCTTTTAATTCTCATATGCCCCTGGATTCTGAACTCTTATCAGTCTTCCTCCCACCCCCTTAGGTGAGACAAAGTGACTTGGGGAGGCTGGGGTTGGGTACTTCTTTACCCCCAGATTGACTAGGTTCTGGTACAACTCCAGCAGATTAGACTTTAGTTAATTAGTTTCTCCTGTGGACAAATCTTGTTAACAAGAACAGAATACTGTGCTCAAAGGAGTAGGGCACTGGTCCCATATACTGGAGGTGGCGGGTTCAAACCCAGCCCTGGACAAAAACTGAGAGTAGATGATTTGTAAAGAGCAGACATGGTTCTCGATGCTGGGATGTCCAACAGCGGGGACCAGCGTCTGCTGGGGGCCTTCACATCCTGTTATGCTCTAGTGGAAGGCAGAAGGGAAGGGAGAGGAAGGCCAAGAAAATCAGTGACAGTGGTTTTGTTTCAACCTCTCTCTCTCTCTCACACACACAGAGCCATGTGCGGGCCAGTCAGTCATGTCCTGCATATACGATAGTGGTCCCATAAGATTATAATAATGGATTTTCACTGTACCTTTTCTATGTTTAGGCATGTTTAGGTGCATAATACTCACCACTGTGTTACAATCCCCACAGTATTCAGCACAGTAAGGTGCATACAGGTCTGCAGCTGGGAGCCGTGTCACCACCACGTGCGCGGTGGCTGAGTCATTCAGGTGTGTAAGTACATTCCGTTCATGTACATTCCGTTCACACAGCGGCAAACCACCCAATGATGCTTTTTTCAAAAGGTAATCCCGTTGTTAAATAATGCATGACTGTTTTTTAATATATATGTACTATTTAACATACATAATAGATGTAATATTCACAGGGTATATGTGCAATATTTGTAGCACATGTGTGCGTGCAGTATCTATGTGTGTGTGTGTAATATCTATGTGTGTGCGTGTAATATCTATGTGTGTGTGTGTAATATCTATGTGTGTGCGTGTGTAATATCTATGTGTGTGTGTAATATCTATGTGTGTGTGGGTGCAGTATCTATGTGTGTGTGTGTAATATCTATGTGTGTGTGCATGCAGTATCTGTGTGTGTGTAATATCTATGTGTGTGCGTGTAATATCTATGTGTGTGTGCATGCAGTATCTGTGTGTGTGCGTGTGTAATATCTATGTGTGTGTGTAATATCTATGTGTGTGTGCATGCAGTATCTGTGTGTGTGTAATATCTATGTGTGTGCGTGTAATATCTATGTGTGTGTGTAATATCTATGTGTGTGTGTGTAATATCTATGTGTGTGTGCATGCAGTATCTGTGTGTGTGTGTAATATCTATGTGTGTGCGTGCAGTATCTATGTGTGAGTGCATGCAGTATCTGTGTGTGTGTGTAATATCTATGTGTGTGAGTGCAATATCTGTGTGTGTGTAATATCTATGTGTGTGTGTGTAATATCTATGTGTGTGTGTAATATCTATGTGTGTGTGTGATATCTATGTGTGTGTGTGTAATATCTATGTGTGTGCGTGCAGTATCTATGTGTGTGTGTAGTATCTATGTGTGTGTGTGTAATATCTATGTGTGTGTGCATGCAGTATCTGTGTGTGCGTGTAATATCTATGTGTGTGCGTGTAATATCTATGTGTGTGCGTGTAATATCTATGTGTGTGTGCATGCAGTATCTGTGTGTGTGTAATATCTATGTGTGTGTGTGCAGTATCTATGTGTGTGTGCATGCAGTATCTGTGTGTGTGTGTAATATCTATGTGTGTGTGTGTAATATCTATGTGTGTGTGTAATATCTATGTGTGTGCGTGTGTAATATCTATGTGTGTGTGGGTGCAGTATCTATGTGTGTGTGCAATATCTATATATGTGCGTGATATCTATATGAATGTGTGTGTAATATCTATATGTATGTGTGTATAATATCTATGTGTGTGTGTGTGTATTTTCAAGATGCTTCACCAAAGAAGATGCACAGAAAATAAGAGTTAGATGCTCAGAACCATTAACCATTAGGGAATCAAGTGAGCCCTCCAGCAGATGTCCCTACATAACCGGTTAGAATGGCTAAAGATGGAAGAAACTGAGGCTATGGAATGCTAGTGAGGAGACAGAGCTTTAGCCAGAACTGAACCCCAAAAGCGCTTCTCAAAACTCACTTCTACTTGTCTTGCTTTTCCAACGCCACCAGAGTATTTTATTTCGTCTAAACACCCACATCCCTAATTTAGTGAACCGAAGCCTGGGGTAAATGCGCTGAAAGGAGGATGTGATCATCTGCCGTGCGGGTTGGGAGCACTGAGCTGTGCAGAGCCCAACGGGACCCAAGTTCTGAGAGTTTCGGGGCATGCGAGCTTTCACTCCAAACATGCTGAGGTGAGGGCATTTCTGCCTGGACAGCAACCTCCCCCAGAGAAAGGCAGAAAGGGAAGCTCCTGAGTGGGGATAGTCCAGCAGGACACATTTCCTTCCTGGAGCCCCTGTTTGCCCTGTTCCCCTAGTTCAGATATGCACATGGACTGCAGTGCGACACCGCAGCTCAAGTGTCTGTTAGGAGAGGGAGGAAATTGGAGGGTGGTTGTCGTGTCAAGAGAAGCCCTGGATGTTGTTTTCTGGTGACAGTGACTCAGAACTGTACAGGGAAATTCAGGGTAGCATTTTCAAATAATCAGATCAATAAGTCCAGTATTTAAAACATAACATGGACTTAAGCTCTGGCCAAAAACTGAACACTGCAATTTACCAGGCCATGAGTAATGAGCATTTGACTTCAGTAGATGCATTTTTAGCTAGTGAAGTGCACATTTAGGGTTTAAATCATGCAACTGAGCATTGGGAATCACTAATTATTCCGGATACAGGTCCTGCCATGCCACACCGCCCTCCACCTTCTTCCTTGGTCGAAACTGTGTGGCCGCCTTGAGTAGTCCCCTTTGCCATGTAGCGCCTGAGGCTTCTCACGTACGAGGCAGAAGCTAACGTCGTTATGCTCAGGGAACTCAACAGAGGTCTAAGATGCGTCCCTTAAATGAATGTACAGCCGGCTTGGTGCGGTTACCGGTTAAGTGCTATCACAGGCCACATCAATGACCATCATCTTCCAGGGCCTCTAAAGCTCACAGAGGATGCAAACCATTTCCTGACTTCAACTGTGAAAACCAACTTCCTCGTTTCAGTAGAAGTGAGACATTAGCAAGGGGTCAATGCCGTAAAAGTGTGTGTTTCCTAACACTGGTGATGCTCTTCAAAATTTCTTAGTGCTTTTTCTCCCTTCAAAAGTTGGAGATGAATTCCGTGGCCTTCTGGTTGTTCCTGCTGTTTCACATTCAAGCAAAGTGTAGCTGCAGTGACAGGGCGACAGCAGAATTGCCTCTCCTCACTGAGTCCTGGGGGGAAGAAGGCCATCGAATTCTCCCTGAAACCTGCTGTTGGTATCAGGTGGCAGGTGTGATCTGTGAAATTGATGGGGAGGCGGGGACAGCCATGCTGATGACAGGGAGGGACGGCTGGGTCTGGTTTCATCACTAATGACCTGAATCCCCCCAACTGTAGAAACAAACCTCATACCAAGAGAGTGGAGGGTGCAGGAATCAGAGAGGGAGGAAGTGGAAAGTTCCATTAGTCTGGGAAGCTGGGTATAAATAGATACCAAAAAGCAGGATGGCTTCAACTTCCACAGAAATTTCAGGGAAGGAGAAAGAATGAGTAGAAAAGCCATCAGAGCAAGTCCCTGCGTGTCGAGAGACCCATTCCCGCCAACCTTGTCCTGGTTGAGATCGAGGGGGGTAGGGAGAGGGGAGTTGTCGAAACATGAGTCACAATTCCACACTTCAAAGGAACAAAAAAGCCATTTCCAAAATATGGAACTTTAAAATAAGTAAAAAGGAAGGAAAAGAATATGTTCACGAGGGAATACTAAGCTCATTGGCATCAAGTTACGTGACTGCTTCTGAGACACGCTCGCCCTCACAAGCAAATACCCTCAGCCCAGGTGCCGGCGGCCTGCAGGACGCCCCACCACGCTCCTACGCAGGCTGCAGGGTTGCCATGGCACTTTCAACATTTTGGGCCCAGTAATTCCCTCTGTGGGGGATTTTCCTGTACGTTGTGTGGTGTCCAGCAGCTTTCCTGGCCTCTATCCATGAGAGGCCAGTATGGAGCTCCCCAGTGGTGACAACTGAGGTCCCCCGGGAGGCAAAATCACCCCCAGGTGAAAATCCCTGCCCAAAAACTCTGCACCCATTGTGCACGTACAGAAAAGGAAAATATTTGTATAAAATGAAAAGTAAACTGGAGGGGATCTGGGAACAGTTAAGCAAAGCTCAGTCAGTGAAAAAAGTCATTGTGCTTTATATTTATATACTTATAGGAAAAGCAAAATATAACATATTTAGAAAAATATTAAATTGAAATATTAAATATAAAAGTTCTAATAGAATTATTTCAAAATGTTAAAGTAGAAATTTGAACTTATTCCCGTTGACGTATCTTTTTTGCCAACTATGCTCAAAATAACTGAGAAAACTCTGATCAACACTTTGTAATGATGATTATCTCAAATTCCTAGCCGTGGCTTTCAACAAGAACCTTCATTCACACAGGCAAATGATAAAGTTCTAAACCATTGGTTTACGACCATTTGAAGATTTGCAACATTTGAAATGAAAGAATCTAATAGCTAACGTGTCCTTTTCTTGTACTGACAATTTAATGTTTAATTTTATGTGAAAAGAAAAAATGTATTTCAAACTTCGATGTATCTTGTGTTTCAAAATAATAATGAAAGTCTAATTTGTGTATTACACATAGAGCCATTTCCCCGCAGCTATAGGGAAACTACTATATGGGCTTCTTGTCCACCCTCTGCAGGCGGCAGGAATATCTGGTACCTGCAGAGACAGGGCTTCTGTTCCCTGGCATGGGCAGACCGGAACCCCCGGCTGCATCTGGGCAGAGCTCAAACCTTCTGGGCCCTGGATACAACTCCCCCCTGGTCCTCAGGCCCCATCTGGAATGGTCAGTGGTGTGCTCTGAGCTGGCTCCCCAGGCAGCAGCCCCTTCTCCCCTGCATGCACTCAGGGCATTTTGGTGGGGAAATGCCTGGAAGGTGTGACTCCTCATGTTACTGCCTTCTCTGAGGACTGTAAGGGTTCTTAGGATGCTCAGGCCTCTCCCTGAGGAAACTGTGGAGGGCTTCTCTTGGCCTGAGGCACACTCCAGGTGCCAGAGACTCAGTAATCACAGCACGCCTACTGCACACAAGGTGGGAACTCTGCCCTGGAGACTCTGCCCAGTCTTGGGTGAGTGAGAGTGTGGGGCACAGGGGACAGGTGACTCACCCCAGATCACGCACTGAGTTAATGATGGAGCTCGGCCCCCACCTAACTCTTCCGCCCCAGCTCCACAGCCACGTGGGGCTCTTCATTTTGTGCCTCTGATCCCCTTCTGTCTGCCTGCCTTCCAAGCACACACCTACCGTGTGCTCCCTGCTAATCAAGTGGTGAGGGCGGCCCCCCATGAGTGGGACAGAGTCTCTTGAGCTTTGTGGTGCATAAGAATAGATGTGTGTTTGTGGGGAGCAGGGAGAGAGAAGAGTGAAGATATTATCAGGAAGGCGAGGCAGCGTCTCCATTATACTCCCTCTGCTGTCTGTGGCTGAGCCCTACACTGAACCCAAGAGCGTGGTGACCTTGAAAGAGACACAGGGGTCCAAAGCTTACAAACACCTAAGAGTTTAAAGCAACAGATTATTTTACCTACAAGTGGAAATGATCTCAGATGCCTGTGGGGCCTGCAGCTGTTTTCACGTCCTGTGTGCGTGAAGAGTCTCACAGAGAGCTTGTTCAACTTACCTGTGCGGGCAACTCTAAGCCAGTTGATTACACTAAAGACATGGTGTGTGTCCTAGCGAGAGCCCTGGAATAGCTAATGGAGAAATGCTGAGATAGGGGCAAGACCCGAGAGCTTGATTGTGCTGTATAATTTGGACATTGCAAAGGCTGAGAGGAAAACACATTTTTAAATTAAAAAAATTCTGATTTCTCTAGAGAAGTGTTTTCACATTACAGATTATTTCCTAAAGCCCAAACAAACACACACAGATCTCTTGCTGCTCCCCTCTGCTTTATATCTACCTTGAAGCTAGAACGAGGGGGGTCTTGTGTTCAGACCATTGATAGAAAGACCCTGTCATGGGCGGAAGAGCCAAGTCACGAGCTGTCCTGGTCCCACATCTGTGACCTTTGTTCGGCTTGCCAGATACAAATCGCAGGTAAGGCTCCCTTTGTTTGGGGGTAACCTGGACACGTTTGTGCGATTTCTCTGCTCTCTATACAAGGAGAGGGAGATAGTGGGGCAGCAAGGTCAGGGCAGAGGCTGGTGACAGGGTTCTGAATGCCGGGCATGTGAGATGGGGAGTCCTACCCAGAGATGATAATCTCACTCTCTCCTTGTAAATGCCGCTCATGTGTTTTATCACATTGTGCATGTGTTGTGTGTGTGAACCCCCCTACCATTTTACCCTGCCACCCACAAGCACTGTGCTGATATTTGCATATATTTTCCAATCTGATCCTCAAAGCTTTGTGAGGGAGGGAGATTTAGAGCTCTAACATGTAATGCTTGGAATCACCAAAGTCTTCTCAGCTTCTGGTTTGTTTTTCTTAGCCTAGAAAATAGTGAGACTTGCACGACCAACCTCTTGGCCACATGTATCATACTGAACTTGTCCGCGATCACAAGGCTAGGAAGAAACCAGAGCCTTGATGTTTTTCCTCCGAGTCTGCTGTGTGCTTTTCTAAGTAACTGGCTTGTTAGAGAGGACACAGAGCCATCAGCTGGGGACTCACGCATTCAGCTGTGTCCAGGGCAACAAAGCCAAGATGAGCCCTGCACTGCAGCCGCCTGCGTGGACCAGTCCCCTGTGCGATGGTGTGCTGGGGGTGCCCTCAGGACGTCTCCCGGCCATGGATGTTCTAACTGAGCACAGGTTTGGAGTCAGGATGTGGTAAGAATACTGCATGGGCAGCAGCGGCTTCCCAGTCGGGCCCTGCCTGGCCACAGCAGGCAGACATCAGCCTGCTGGAGTCCGAAGGCCACCACATCTGCCTCCACTGGGTCTTGGGTACAGTCTCACTGCTTTTAAGTGAAGAAATGGGGCCTTCCTTACAGCACCCTGTTATCAGACACAAATTCGGCCCAGTGTGACAGGATCAGTCAAGCTGCAAATTGGAGGTTCTTATCCTAGTTCTGAATAGCTGTGCGACCTTTAAGTCACTTGACTTCTAGGGAACTGAACAAAGAAAATTTGACTTGGGGGTGTTTTATGCCCTCCCACCTGCCCTTGGCTTATATGTTGGCTTCCTCTCAACCTAATGCCCATCACCCTCTCGACCCGCTCAGTCTTAAAGCCCAGCTTCTGAACTCACCTCCTTTAAGACGGTCTTTCCCCACCACCCTGCCTGACTGTGATGTCCTCTTTGCTCCTAGACGCCAGTCTGGCAACGCCAAGTGACCATTCTGTCTTTCCTGTCTGTGCGGCGTCCTCTCTGCCCTCGTGGCAGGAACTTAGTGGTGTCTCCCAGTGGCCAGGCACTGCTGTAACTCCCACCCCACACCAGCTTTGCAAAGTATTCAGTGCAGATTAATCCGTAGGTGTTTTTTCTTTTTGAGACAGAATTTCACTATGTCACCCTTGGTAGAGTGCCGTAGCGTCACAGCTCACAGCAACCTCAAACTCTTGGGCTTAAGTGATTATCTTGCCTCAGCCTCCCGAGTAGCTGGGACTATAGGCGCCCACCACAATGCTAATCTGCAGTTTTCTCTTACAGAAGCCTTTACTGGCTCAACAACAAAACTGGTGTGCACTTGGGTGAGACAATTAGCTTCTGAAATTTTTCTCTGTTTGCAAAATAGAGTAATCAAAACAGGATACTCCTTGTCCCGGGATGTTATAAGAAACAATCTTTTAAAATGAATAATTGTTGACTAAGAAGCAAACGGGCCAGGTGCACCTGCCTGCTTAGATGGAGAATGCTTCCTTTAAGTAATTATGCAAGCTTCCCCCTCTGCAAAGGATTTCCTGACATCCACAGATGGACTTGTTTTTAATAATTATATTTGTTGAACATTACTAAGAATTGGACACCCTATTAAACACTTCATGTACATTATTTTACTCAGTTGCCAGGCCACTTCACACACTAGTCATTACTAACCTTACTTTATAGATGAGGAAATTAAGGTTTAAGAGATTAAGGCATATAATTTAACAAAAATCACATGCTAGTTTGAGAGCTGGAGTTTGCATGAAGGGCATTCTGGCTGCTGCGTATTAGTCCCTGGCCCTACTTTGTTGTAGAGCACCTAGCTTTACAGGACCCCTCCATTGCTCTGCTGGGGAGCGCCCGGCTTTACAGGACTCCTCTGTTGCTCTGTTGTGGAGGACCCGGCTTTACAGGACCCCTCCATTGCCCTGTTGTAGAGCACCCGGCTTTACAGGACCCCTCTGTTGCTCTGTTGTAGAGCCTTGGCTTTACAGGACCCCTCTGTTGCTCTGTTGTAGAGGCCCGGCTTTACAGGACCCCTCTGTTGCTCTGCTATGGAGCACCCGGCTTTATAGGACCCCTCTGCTGCTCTGTTGTAGAGCCCCGGTTTTACAGGACCCCTCTGTTGCTCTGCTGTGGAGCACCCGGCTTTATAGGACCCCTCTGCTGCCCTGCTGTGGAGCACCTGGCTTTACAGGACTCCTCTGTTGCTCTGTGGTGGAGCACCTGGATTTACAGGACCCCTCTGTTGCTCTGTTGTGGAGTACCTGGCTTTACAGGACATCTCTGTTGCTCTGTTGTAGAGCACCTGGCTTTACAGGACCCCTCTGTTGCTCTGTGGTGGAGCACCCGGCTTACAGGACCCCTCTCTTGCCCTGTTATAAAGCCCCCGGCTTTACAGGACCCCTCTCTTGCCCTGTTGTAGAGCCCCCGGCTTTACAGGACACCTCTCTTGCCCTGTTGTAGAGCACCCGGCTTTACAGGACCCCTCTCTTGCCCTGTTATAGAGCCCCCGGCTTTACAGGACCCCTCTCTTGCCCTGTTGTAGAGCACCCGGCTTTACAGGACCCCTCTCTTGCCCTGTTGTAGAGCACCCGGCTTTACAGGACACCTCTGTTGCTCTGTGGTGGAGCACCTGGCTTTACAGGACTCCTCCATTGCCCTGTTGTAGAGCACCTGGCTTTACAGGACCCCCCTGTGCTGCAGAACAGTCACATGAAGAGACTGTGTGACCTTTGGAGGGGAGTGCATGGCTGTTCTGCATGTCCAGTGTGTGGCCCAGAGCAGGTGGTCAGTGAAAGCAAAGCGAACACAGAAGTGAAGGTGAGAAGGGTATAGAAGCACTATACCCAGGCTCGGTGACTGGAATGCCACCACCAACGCAACTGCAGAGGCTCAAGGTGGGAGCCCCCACCTGCTGTCAACTAAGGCGTCGGCGGAGGAGGCTTCTGTTGAGGTCGTAGTGACTCCTCCCCCAGAGTCCTTTCCTCAATACCCTTGACCTGCACAAGCCCCTCCTTCCTTCCTGACAAATAGGATGCCAAGTACAGGACACTAAACCTCTTACCAACTCAGATAGTCACTGTGTCACCTGGGTTCCTAGCTGCAAACTTAGAAACAACTCTAATTTAAGCAGAAAATAAATTTACTAGCTCACAGAATTTCCAGGAGGGCCACAGAATCAGGCTTAGGGGTTATTCAACCAGAAATACCAAAAAGCCTCCTTGTGGTGAAGCATCCACACCGCTCCACGGCTGGAAGCAGATTCCTCACTTTGGCTCATCCCTGAGTCCTGTCCCATGCTAACTCCAAACTGGACACTCCAGCCCCCCATTTGTTAAAAGTTGGAATCCACTTTAGTTGCTTTCTTCCTAATAAAAGAGTGTGAAGCTGCTGGGCAAAGCAAAGCTTCACGTATCCATGTTCAAGCTTCGAAACCTGCAACTATAAAACTGCTGGAAAAACCACCAGGGAGAAACCCCACCAGGTGGGTGTGGCCAGAGATGTCCCTGGCGAGGAACTCAAAAGCACAGACCATAGTAAAGTAACCGGCCTGGGCTGAACTATCACAAAAAGTTTCTGGGGAGCAAAAGAAACAGAGTGAAGGGGCAACCCACAGAGGGGGAAGAAACATTTGCGAACCATACGCATGACAAGGGGTTAATATCCAAAATACGTAAGGAACTCAATTCAATAGCAAAAGGAAAAAATTAAAACCGGGTAAAAGATTTGATCAGACACCTCTCAAAGGAAGATAAACTGATGGCCAACGAGTTCATTAAAATCATCAAAATTGTGAATCATTGGGGAAATTAAACTTGAAACCACAGTGAGATACAACCTCGCAATCAAAAGCATGGAAAATAATAAGGGTTGTCAAGGATGTGGGGAAATGGGGACCCTTGTCCACGTTGGGGGAAATGTAGTAGCATAACAACTGTGGAAAACTGTATGAGGGATCCCCAAGAAACACAAAACAGAATTATCGCAGGATTCATGAATCCCACTTCTGGGTATTTATCAAAAGGAATTGAAGTCCATATGCGATGGGACGGTGCCCTCCCAAGTCCACTGCAGCCCTGTTCGAGGCAGCCGAGGTGTGGAACCAGCCTACGTGTGTATCGGCAGGTGAACGGACGAGTGTGTGTTTATATATAATATTTATGCACACACTGGAATGCTATTTTGCCTTAAAAAGAAATTCCTGTCACTCACAATAATGTGGATGAAATTTGAAGACCTCACGCGGAGAGAAACCAGCCAGGCAGGGCCAGACAGACGCGCACAATTTCCCTCACGTGTGGAATCTAAGAAGCTGAACCCACAGAAGCAGCGAGGAGGAGCGCGATTCCCTGAGGCTGGGAGTGGAAGAAGTGGGAGCTGCTGGTCAGGGGTGCAGAGTTCCGGTTAGACACGGGGAGTGACTTTGGCGATTGATTTCTCAGCGGGATGACTATAGTCACTAGTAATGCATATGTCAGAATAACTCAGACAATAAATCGCAGTGTCTCACCACAAGACAGTGGTAAGTCAGGAAGGTGATGGCTATGTTAATGATCTTGATTTAATTATTCCATATCAAATATGCATATCAAACTATCACATTCTACTGTATAAAGAATACAATTATGATTTGTCAGTTTAAGATAATGTTAATAAAACATGTATGTATATAACAAAAAGGTTGAGACGGAGACTTCTGGCTTCTCCCTTGGCAGAGCAGACGTCACAATGTAAGTCATTCTCCCAAACGTAAGGAAGTAGTTAGAAAATGCTGAGGACGCTCTGAAGTGGAACAGATGCTGATATAACAGCATCAGGAGTGGAGATCACTCGGCCTTTGTCCTTGGCATTTACACACATCCCCCTTTCTTCCTTGTCACAGCCCCACAGCTGATGGCACCAGTGTGCCTGCTGTTCACAGGTGGATGGTAAGACCAGGACAGGCTGGTTTCCTAAGGCTGTGGGTCTAAGGCATCGAGTCTGAACTCGCCACCTTCCTGACCTCCCCCTCATCATATCAGTCTTTGTGTCTCATTATTCCTAAGTTGACACTTCTTCCTGTCCAGGTGGCATGAGCACACAGCTCTCACTGTCTCGTTCAGGGACGTGCCCATTGTGTCCCCAGAACCGGCTGTGTCCCTTCACCCAGGACCAGACACTGACCGTGAGCTGTGTGCTAGACACCTGCATCTGTCTATCTGAGGACGAGGCCTTGGCTCTGTCTAATGGGCTGGGCACTGCGACTGGGCCCTGCTTAGGGACATCATGGGGACAGGACAAGCAGGGACCCTGCCTCCTGGGAGTTACCTTCTGCCTGAGAGAGACAGACAATCAAAAAATAAACCTGTGCATGGTGTAACTGCAGGCAAGGAATAATAAACCAGAGGAGTGGGGAGAAAGCAACTGGCGTGTCAGCAACGAGGAATAGGTGGCGTATGAGACTGAGAATGGAGGAAAGATCTGCCTCTTACCCCAGGAAGATAAGGGAGCCACATCCTAAGTGCTGGAAATAACACAGGCAAAGGTCCTGAGGTGGGCAGGAATTGGGCTAAATCCAGTGAATAAGACGGAAATGCTTAGGCGTGAGTTTACAGGGACAATGAGGAGCCAGGCGCGTGCGACCTCGAACCTTCCCTCTGCCTCATTCAGGTTTTGTTCAATACGACACAGCATTGTGAGGTTCTGAGCAAGGAAACGCCATGGTTGGAGTCAGTCCCGACTAGATCGCCAGCAGCCATGTGAGACGGGGCAGGGTCTGGAGCAGGGGAGTTGTGTTGGGGCTGTGTTAGCAGGAAAAGAGGAGAGAGAAGTTGGACTGGGATGATGGTGTGGAGGAAGGAAGAACTGGCTAGATTCGGCTAGAGAAGATAGGTTTCCTATGCATTCAGTGAAGTCAGGGAAAGAAAAGTGATGTAAGCACCTGAGTAAAAGGAGACGCCATTTCTTGAGATGTAAAAGACGACAGGAAAAATGTTGGAGGAAGAACCCAGACTTCATGGTACTCTGGACTCAGCCCCTTCATGGTGCTTCCCAGACACCTGGGTGAACCTGCTCAGAGGCACTGGGTATAGAAGCCGGGGTTTCAGGACAGGGTCAAGACCAGAAGTACACACTTGGGCAGCCTAAGTACACACATGATATTTTAAGCCTTGAGACCAGATGGAATCACCTTCGTTGAACTCAATACATTAAGTATGTTTCAGGGTGGAGACGGGGCTGACACATGGTTCTGACTCAAAGCCTTAAGACACATATATTTCATTGCTTAGCTGTGTGACCTTGACAAGTGCTTTGTCCTTCCTGAACTTAGGATGTAAAGAGGAAAAAATTTCACTGATGAAGAGGGGGAGACTGATGGTGGGAAAGAGCCTCTGAGAGGAGGGCGTGGCAGGCGTGCCAGGCAGAGCAGGGGCCGCGCGAGGGAGTGCCGTGGGGTCCCGGGACCCCTCCCACCTCTTCCACCTCGTTTGCTCACCATCCCCCTCTGCTCAGTGAGGGCGTCTTGGTTTCGTTGACCACATTTTCAGAGATTACTCATGGAGTACATTTTACAAGGCCTCTTGAGAGAACGCTATTTCTATTTGTACCAGGAATAGTCATCCTTTCTTGAGAAATTTCCAATGAATCCCAAGAAGTCTAGAATCCCACAGCTTGCTCACGTATGAGGCTCTTTTTGGGTGTCTCTTCTGGAGGCTGAGAGCTTCTTTCCAAGTCTGTCTCGCACCCCAGTAACATTTGTCTGTCGTATTTATGTGCTTCTTGTTTACGTTTCTTTGTGGTCTGTAAATATCTCTGACAGCGACGTGAACTCCTACAGGGAGCAAGGCAGGAAATAAACAGCAAACAAACGCAGCGACGGAAGGAATCTTTATTTTAAATCATCTGTCCTGCCGTCCTCGTGAGCCCCTTGGTGGACATGTGACTCCATCACTGCAGGGGAGATTCTGTCTATGAAGAGGCTGTGCCCCAAGTTTCTAGTCCATCTTCTGTTTTCCAGAGGAGAGAGTGAGTGAGCTCAGCCCTTCTTCCAGTCACTTTGAGAACAAGAGCAGGATTAGATTAGCTCCTGTATCGGGAATAAGAGAGACTGACCAGTGCCCAGCCCTCTTATCACCACCCCGTGGGTGGCAACCGGGGCTGACGAGAGCCCCCTTTGGCTGCAGCAGGGGTCTCAGCCTGGCTAAGTTGTACTCCTTGGGGGGCACCGACAGTTTCAGGCACGTGTGCATGAGGTGGGTCGAGCCCCAGAGCCGTGTCACATGAAGGAATGCTTACTGAGCCCCAGTAAGTTCCCATCTAGAGTGGAAAGGTCACATCATGGAGCCTTTGGCATCGGCCGTGACAGAAGACATCACCACTACCAGGCTGAGCAAGAACAGTGGAGAATGGTAGCCTGGAGCTCCACTGCAGAGCCTGTATGAGAACGTTGCTCCTGGGGACCCTAGAGCAGTGAGGTGGAGTTTGGGGGGCTGTAGTCACTGTAACAGCAGACAGGGGAAGGGCCCGAGAAATACTGCTTTGCTAACGAGTTGCCGAGACCCCTGATTATTTGGCCTGGAGAAATGCTATTAGTACACTATTTTTAGAAAGGATTGAATCATTAAAAGCATAGAACATATTTATCTAAGTAAAATTCTAATAGCTTCCACAAATGCTAAAGTAAACCTCCCTATACACAGGGAAGCCCTGTGAATTCAGTCACTGCTGGAAATAGGTCACGTGCTAGGGGGACAGAGATGTACTTCCAGGCATCCATCAGTCAGTTGAGAAAATTTATTAAGAAATGATTACAAGCTTGCCCAGCTTGGGGTGGATTTATTTATAGAAAATAAAATGTGGTTGCCATGGAAACTGCTGATAACTCCCCGTCCACCAGCCCAGGCGCAAACTGATGTAAAAGGCCTCTGACTAGATCATTGTCTCCAGGCAAAGGCCTGCGAGCTCCGAGCCTACTGCAAACCAGACTTCCGGCTTTGTGCATCAAGTCCTCACCCCACCGAAACATGCTGTGCGGCCCGGGCCCCCATCTTCACACTCACCTCGGCCTGGCTCACACTGCAGGCTGTGGGGAGGGCAAGTGGGTGGCGGCAGGGGGACAGGGCGAGCTGTCGCACACTCATTTCTTGGTTCACACCAAAGCATTTCCCAGGAGGAGAATCCCAGAGACAGATGGCCCCACAGCACCCGGGAGGATGGCCGCAGCTCTCACTTAAGGTGTCCACCCACCGTGGGTCCCAGCTCTGCTGCCCAGTGGCCCTTTGACACCTGACAAATCCCTCAGGCCCTCAGTCACCTCTTACTTTAAATGGGGATGTCAGTTACTAGATCATAGACCTGCTTAAAGATCACTTGAGATAACACCTTGGAAGAGTTTGGGTTTTTTTTCCCCAAATAGGAATTCATGCTACTCTCTTCACTTTGGGGGAAGGGGATCAGGACTTAGTTCGGGCATTTCTGCAGCTTCCTGAGCTCTGAGAGCTCAGATCTGGGCACAGCGCTGGGCTGTGCAGGGCTACAGTGGTTGTCTGTTGTTGAAGACACGGAGGACTGTGCCCACTTTGCTTGGAATCTCTTTGATCTTGACTCCAAGAATTGGAAGGAAGGCTGGAGGTCATCCAGTCTGCACCTCTGCCTCTGGTTACGCAGGTGAGACTGGTGCCGTGTGAACGCTGCCACGGGGATGTGAGTGTTCCTGGACCCCAAGACTGGTCTGCTGGGCAAGGGATGAAGGAGCCAACTGGGCACTCACAGTGCAGGCCTGGCCAACGTCGGATAAAGCAGGGTGTTATCTGCGTGGACATCATAAGGCCCAGCTCCGTACAAATAACTCCGCTGCCCTTAACTTCCTGTTAGTTTATGAGACAATGTCTCCACAAGGCTCCTGCTGACAATATAGATGTGGTCCCAGAGTATGGAGGACCCGCTGGACGGGAAGGTGCCACTGGCTAACTATTAGGGGCTGGGGGATGGAGGGTGGAGTGTTTCTCCAGGAGCATTAACAAGCTGGGCTCAACAGAGTAGTGCCAGGGAATAGGAGACCCAGAGACAGAAGCTGTGAGATGTGCGTCTGGAGATGTGGCAAACTCCACCCATTTGCCTCATTTTTTAAACTGAAATTTCAATTGAGATAATTATATTGTAGACGCACACGCAGCTGTGAGGAATGATGCAGAGACGCATTATGTATACTTTCTCGCGGTGGTGACACTGTGCAGAGCTACAATATCATGTCACGACCAGGATGTTGACATGAATGGAAGCCACAGACCTGCGGACTCCCCAGCCGTCCTTCATGTTGTGTGTGCCAGGTTCTAAATCATTGTTTCACTTCCATGGGTTCACGTATCATCGGCACTGAAAGTCTGACTAATTGTTAAGGTAATTAAGAATTTCAAAGTACAGCTCTCCTGATTTCCTCATGTAGCACAGTCATGGGAGGGGGTCCAAGGAGGTCCTGTAACCCCACAGCGCCAAGTGAGGAGATTAAGGCCCACGCTACTTGGGTGACTGTTCACTCAGATGCTACGTGTGGAAGTGCCACTGCGGTCTGTCCCTTCTGAATCCTAGCTGAATTCCCTTTCTGTTAAGCCCAGCTGCCCCTCTCTCTTGGACAACCTAATAACAGAACAATGACAGCCCAGTACAAGTGGCCCTAGCAGAGGGGTGTCAGCTCTTTTTGGGGTGACTGTTCTTTTATGGAGCTATCACTACATAGAAGGTATTGTGTTAAATACCTGAGAAGCATTAGTCATTATCAGTTATCACCTGCAATTACAGATGTGGGAAATGAGCTGTAGCGTCCTTGCTCTCATGGGCCAGTGAGAGGTAAAGCAGTGGCTCAAATCCAAGTCTGTCTGCCTTCAGAACCTGGGCAAGCTCAGCCTGCTCACCGGAGGGTCTCTGGGGTTACAGGTGCTCTGGCAGAGCCCCACGCTGGGGTCCTTCCCCAGTGCTCCCTTAAGTGGCTTTCTAGGCTGTCGGCCCAGGGGAGTCAGTCTCCCTGCCTCCGGGGCAGCCGGCTCCATTTCAGGACTGTTCTCAGGGTTGTATCTCACAAGGGAGAGAATTTCCTTCTTCCAGCAGCAAATACAGGAACAGTTTCATAGGAAATGAGCACTATTGCCCCCAGGAATCAAACAAACTTCTGCAAAATCTATAAAACCCTAAAATATCTGTTTGGTTTTTCAAGGAAATCTGTGGGGCGGTTGGCCTGGGGATATTCCCAAAGAAATAGAGATGGTGCCTGTGTAGACAGTAGCCTCGGTGTGAGTCCAGAGTCCAGGGGATGGGCCCAGCAGCCTGGCGTTGAGGCCTGGGGTGGAACTGGAGACTGCAGTAGCTCAGAGTGGACCTCCTAGGGCCAGGAGGCCTCGGCGGACGCCTGAGCTGCAGGTAGGAGGCTCATTTCCCAATCACCACACTCCTGTGAGCTCATTCAACTCCACTGTTCCGAGTAGAGGAAATGGGTCCAGTATCTATCTCAACATGTACATGTGATACTATTTGAGACTTTCTCGAATTCTCATCTTTGTGAATATCATCATGGCCCGTGATCTCCTATGCATTAATCTGCAAAATGAGACTAATAATACACCCCACAAGGACTTTTGTGTGAAGATCAGATGAAATCCTGGACTAGCTGGAGACAAAGCTTTTTAGAGAAGTGGCCTCCAGGCAGTCAGGCAGGCTCGCTCCCCCAGATCACCTGCTTCTCATCGTGGGAACCAAATTTGTGCCTCGGCGAAATTTGAAAATGGTGGCATCACTCAGCCTTCAGAGGGAAGCTGAAAATAACCAAATCCTAAGGGTAAAGTTTGTGTGCCATGGTTTTCTATGTCAACCAACATATTCAGAATACCTTCCATATTCTCTGAGTTAGAAGCCCCAGGTCTTTGCATGTCAGCACCAGTCCCAACTTAAAAAGATGAATGGTCCAAATAACTGTGCCTCATTTTCCTTCCAGTTAGTAATGAGCTCATCTCAGGGGCTTAATTCTCCCTGCTTTCAATTATTATCTGGGAATAGGCAGGAATTATTGATTAGATCCTCAATCCTTGTCCCTTATGCCATCGGCAGAGTCAGAAGGAGATGCTGCCTCCCTGGGGCTGGAGTCACGCTGGGGACCAGGGGCCGGGCTGGAGTACAGATCCCAGCTGGGCGGGATGCCAGGATTGTGGGCAAACATCATCTTGTGTTTATCTCCCAGGGGATCTGCAAGAGGCAAGAACTCCACTTGTTTGATTAGAGAACGTGAGTCTTAACACTGCAGAGATAATGAGTGAGATTGGTATCACAGATAACTTGGGGAGTGATAGGGTGGTCCCACACATACTGTAAGCATCCGTGGGTGAGCCGGAACTCTGCATGTTACTACTGGCTACGTGAGCCCCTGAACTCCCCACATGGTGGGTGATTAACCTCCTTGGAGGGTGCCCAGTGCAGATCCCTGGGCCCTCTGAAGATAAGACAGGGGAAGCAATGACGGGGTTGGGGGAGAGGCCAGAGGCTGCGTTCCCGGGACCATTAGAGGGCCAGCAGAAGGGCTCCAGAATGCTGTTTCTTGCAGGAAAGACGTGGCATTATCTCAGAACCATCTGGTGGCAGCAGGAACCAGAAGGCGGAGGGCGGCTGTAAGCAGTGGTCACGTAGGCTGGCCTTGCTGTTTGCAGACGCCCACGGTCAGTGACTTCCTGACAGAAGCAGGTCGGCTAACAGACTCAGGAAAGAATGGAGCTTCAAGGAACGAGAAAGGATCTCAGCATCTGCAGGGCAAGAAAAGTCTGAGCTGTCACTTGAAGCTTCCTGTGCACCGGGCAGAGTCCTGGGAACGGGGAGTGCTCGAGTGCACTGGACCTTTCAGTGTGAGATTTGACTGGATTCAGGAGGGCTGACCCTCCAGGAGCCTCATGCATTGCTGGTGTCCCAGGGCTCAATGTGACCCACATGTACGGCCCCTGTTTAGCCCCAATCAGTGGTAAAAGTATGGCTGGACTAGGACCCACCTTTCAGATATCAAGATATTTCACGTAAGGGATGGCTCTCTGGCTCCTGCTGATGAAGGTGACCCTAGGCCCATGTTCTTACACAGCAACATGTGGCTGGAATTCAGTGACCACTGTCCCCAGAAGCCAGGCCCTGACTGCCTCTCCAATGCATTCTCTATCCGTCCACTTTACTCAAAGCCCTTCAAGCTGCTGTCTTTGTGATTGCTTTTTTTTTTTGAGAAAGAGTCTGAAGCTGTCACCTTCGGTAGAGTGCCGTGGTGTCACAGCTCGCAGCAACCTCCAACTCTTGGGCTTAAGCGATTCTCTTGCCTCCGCCTCCCAAGTGGCTGGGACTACAGGTGCCCACCACAACGCCTGGCTATTTTGTTGATGTTGTTGCAATTGTCATTGTTTTAGCTGGCCTGGGAGGGGTTCGAACCCATCAGCCATCAGTGGCTGGCACCCTACCCACTGAGCTATGGGCATTGCCCGTGACTCCCTTTAGAAAAGAACAAGAGAGAAGGCAAGGAGGGAGAGCTATGACGCGGTGGGGCTTTGTCTCTGGCGTCTGGCTGCCCAGCGGCATTTAATCAGTATTTGCTTAATAACAGAGAGTGAACGGATGCGGCTCACTGGATGCAGAGCACATTTGCTGTCAATCCAGCCTGCCTGGTCTTGGACAGTGCCTGCTCTGTCTAAGCCTCTGTTTTCCTCCTCTGTAAAATGGGGCTAAAACACCTGCCTCATGGGGGAGCCTGAGAGGGTGAATGCAGAGCTCTCAGGGCCCGCACAGAGTGCACGCAGCAGATATCTGCAGCAGCCTGAAAGAATGTTCAGTGACAGGGCTGTGATCTGTGGGCCTTTGGCTGGGTAAACTAGAAATTCATTAGGTTAAGCAAGCATGAGAATTGTGGCGGGTTAGAAAGGAACCACAGATGGTAAGAAAACAGCGATTCTCAGGTTCTCATGGCAGTGACAGGGTGTGGAGTGGGGATGGAGACTGACTCCTCCCCGGAATTATACCAGCTCTCAGGGCAATGGCAAGAATTGCAGCAGGGGACAGAGGCTGCTGGTGAGCTGTGGGGACAAAGGTGAGCACAGGCTTTGGAGACAGGCAGATGTCTGGTGTGTGCTTTGCTAGACTGCTGAAGCCATTGGAGACCCTTGTCTCCTCCATCACAAAATAAAGTAAATGATAACTGCTCTGTGGGGTTCACTCTGATCAGTTAACACAATCCATGTGACATGCTTAACACGTGGGCGAGCATGGTGGGAGACGCTCAGCAGACGGTGTGAGACGGTGCCTTGAGGCTCCTTGGGTGCTGCCCTTCATTCTGTCACTTTGCTGTGTGATGCTGGGCCATCCACTTTCCTCCTAGTGACTCTTCCTGTAAAGCAAGAACTTCAGCTTATGAGGTAGGTGCTGCCATGAGTCACTGAGAGCCCCTCGCAACAGAGGCATTTGATGCCCCCGTGGCTGGACGTGCTGGCTGTGGATGGCACCCCGGTGCTCCTCTTTGAGAACCGCTGTCTCTTAGCCGGGGATACCCACCTTGTTCCAGGCCCTTCCTTGGAAGCCAGACTGTGCAGGGGTAGGAAGAGCAGAGAGATTAATCTGGGGAATCTCTAAAGGGCCACTCCAGCTTCAGAGTTCCCTTCAGGACCAGCTGGAACTTCCATGTCACACCAGTCCTGTGTCTGCTCTGCCCAGCCCTGTCTCCTCATCCCTTCCCAATGCTGTCCCTGAGAGCACTGTCCAAGCAGCTCCAGCCACAGGTCTCCCTCGGGAGTCTGCTTCCAGGGCACTGTGGGTCGTCCCCGCTGCCGTCTCTCTGAGCTCACACTTCTTTCGGCTTGCTGTATGTAGGTTGGATTATAAGGAACTGGCATGTATCACAGAAGAGGAAGGATTTCTTCCTGGGAAACCCTTAGTATAGGATTTTCAGAAAACTCTCTAGTGAGGATCTTAAAATAACAGGAGGACACAGAATTCAAGCCAGCGGCAGACGTCACCTCCTGGGGTGGGATTTTGGAGCTTGGGGAGAAGGACTCCACAGGTCCGTCAGACGTGCCTTCCAAGGGCCTACAAGGACTCGTGGAGGGAAAATCCTGCCTTGAGCCTGGGGTGCAGACGTCAAAGCTCTCCAGATTTCTACCCCCCAGTGCTACATACAAGTTCTGCAGAACCAATATCTTCTCGCCAGATAAGGTGGTGGGTGCTGCCACCATTCCAGGGAGAGGAACCTGTGAAATCACTGGCCCAGAAGGGCTGGTCCCGTCCTGCGGCTTCCCCCTCCCTACTTGAGTCATTTCTGCACTCGGAATGGTGAGCAGAGCCTGCCTTTCCCTGCAGAGATGAAGAGCATCTGGACAACAGAGCAGGAAGCCTCAGACGCCCCTTCAGTGCTCTTCAGAAAGGGTGCTCGGCCTTCCAAGTGTGGGCCAGGCCCCTCCAAAACCAGTGAGCAGAAGGAGCCAAGGCCACAGTTGGTGTCTGAACATGCTGTCCCGGGACCCAACACCTAGCATCCTGTGAGCCCTTGTCTGGTTCAGAAGCAAAGCTGCAGGGAAGGAGGCCAAGTTCATTCCTCACAGAGACTCCCTGAGGGGGAAAGAAAGCACCCTGGCCAGGCTCATGGGGGCCACGATGGGGAGTGGCCTTGGGGTCTGAGCAAGTGAGCAGAGGAGAAAGAGGTCTTTCCAACTCTCTCCAGGAGTACGTGTGCACTCTCTTGGGGCAGGGTGTCTGCCAGATATGGGTGAGGCATTCAAAGGAGGCAGGGATGCGTCTTAGAGCCAGAAAACTGACTTAGTGCAGGGCCGGCCCTCTACGAGGTGACACACTGAGCGTCTAGTGCAGGGCTGTCCCTGGGCAGGAACCCAGGACTGATCTGTCTGCACCTTCATTCTCCAGGGCGGCGGGTTCAGAGGCACCAACAGGAAGAGTCTGGGCTCTTGGTGCTTCAGGCCAGGTGTTCTCAGGAGCTGGTTTAGGAGGTCCTGACCGATGTAGGGCAACTCACACGTGCGGTTGTCACTGTGTCCAGACTGGGTCACTGCCTGTGTCTGAGTCTGACTGGCTGTTATCAATAGAAAAGGACCGTCCTTCCCTTCCCACGTGCCAAGCCAGCTTATTCCAGTCCCTCTTGATTCCAGTGGGCATCTAGTTTAAAACAGTGCAAGGAAGCCCCAGAGTTGTTTTCCTTCGTTATTAATGCCATTATCACAATACATTTTGATTAACTGAGTCCCTACTGTGCTAGTGAGCGTGGCACCTGTGTCAATCAGAATTAACCTTATCGGGTGGGGATGGTGGAGGAGAAAAGGAAAGTGAGGTGGGAGCAACACGGCAGCCAACAAAGCTGGTTCCCAGGTGCATGTGGGACCCCTGGGATCTCCCAGAAATCTCTGGGCACTCTCTCCAGGACCACGGGCACTCCCTCCAGGACCATGTGTGATGACTCCCTCTAGGACCATGTGTGCACTGTCTCCAGGACCATGTGTGCACTCCCTCCAGGACCATGTGTGCACTGTCTCCAGGACCCATGTGCGCACTGTCTCCAGGACCATGTGTGCACTCTCTCCAGGACCCATGTGCGCACTGTCTCCAGGACCATGTGTGCACTCTCTCCAGGACCCATGTGCGCACTGTCTCCAGGACCATGTGTGCACTGTCTCCAGGACCATGTGTGCACTCTCTCCAGGACCCATGTGTGCACTGTCTCCAGGACCATGTGTGCACTGTCTCCAGGACCATGTGTGCACTCCCTCCAGGACCATGTGTGCACTGTCTCCAGGACCATGTGTGCACTGTCTCCAGGACCATGTGTGCACTGTCTCCAGGACCATGTGTGCACTCTCTCCAGGACCCATGTGCGCACTGTCTCCAGGACCATGTGTGCACTCTCTCCAGGACCCATGTGCGCACTGTCTCCAGGACCATGTGTGCACTCTCTCCAGGACCCATGTGCGCACTGTCTCCAGGACCATGTGTGCACTGTCTCCAGGACCATGTGTGCACTCTCTCCAGGACCCATGTGTGCACTGTCTCCAGGACCATGTGTGCACTGTCTCCAGGACCATGTGTGCACTCCCTCCAGGACCATGTGTGCACTGTCTCCAGGACCATGTGTGCACTGTCTCCAGGACCCATGTGTGCACTGTCTCCAGGACCATGTGTGCACTCTCTCCAGGACCCATGTGCGCACTGTCTCCAGGACCATGTGTGCACTCTCTCCAGGACCCATGTGTGCACTGTCTCCAGGACCATATGTGCACTCCCTCCAGGACCATGTGTGCATTGTCTCCAGGACCATGTGTGCACTCTCTCCAGGACCCATGTGTGCACTGTCTCTAGGACCCATGTGCGCACTGTCTCCAGGACCATGTGTGCACTCTCTCCAGGACCCATGTGTGCACTGTATCCAGGACCCATGTGCGCACTGTCTCCAGGACCATGTGTGCACTCTCTCCATGACCATGGGCACTCTCTCTAGATCATGCAGGTATTCTCTCCAGGATTATGTAAGTACTCTCTCCAGGGCCATGGCACTCTCTCCAGGACCATGGGCACTGTGTCCAGGACCACCTGGGTCCTCCTGGGCAGTGGAGGTGAGAGCAGGCACCATGTATGTCAGGGAGCCCTTCTGAACTCTCTCCTTGTCAAAACTTTTGTGTTGTGCTCTAAAATACCTTCCATATCTTTCTCCACACCTCTGGGCCAGGATTTCCTTGTGCCAAATAAGGAAAATTTCAATTCTTTCCCCTTATCATGGTCCTAGACTGGGAGTTTGTCTCTTCAATTCTAAGTATGCGGCTGTGTAGGAGAGGGCCTCTGCTCTGAGAAACCACTGAGAACACCCATCACTGGCCACGAGAGTCCAGAGGAACCTCTCCAAGAGCTTCCCTCAGAAGCTTGCTTGGAACTTTTCTACTGATGTTCATTCCATTCTGTGAAGCAGCAGGATCTCCCCAGCCTTCCTTCTGGAAACAGCCCTGAACACAGGAATTGGCTTCCTTCCAGGCCTTCTTCCTTCCCTCTTTTCTTTCTTCCGTCTTCCTTCTTCCTGCCTTCCTCTGGTTCTCCCTCCCTCCTTCCCTTCTTTCCTTTGTCTCTGCTCCCTTCCGTCTTGTTTGTTTAATTGCTTCCAGGTCTCAGCTTTCCACCCTCTGCCTTGTGTTTTGGTCTCTCCGAGCCTCACCTTTTCTCTCTAAGGTGTCCATCATGACTTCTATCACCCTTTCAGCCCTAACGCCCAAGTTAGCATTGCCCCCAGGACAGTGACTAGGTGCTTGGACACTGGTGTCAGTCAGGACTGGTTTGGAGCCCATGTTTGCCACTGACCTCATGACCTTAGGCCAGAAAGGCAGGTGCCGAAGGCTTTCTAACATGGAGGCAGTGCCGACCTCCATGGTGAGCAGGCACTGATGTGTGAACGTGCGCGGTGCACCCATGCTCCGGGTTCTGCAGGCTCTTTGCCCGCTGACTCCCTGCATCAGGGATGTAACCAGGAGTATCATTCTGCTCCTTTTCTGCAGTCTCGTTGAGAGTACTTATTTGCTCATTTCAGATGTAATCCCATCACTTCCTATTTTTGACTCATCTATAAACAGCACAGGTAGCTTCTCTGTTCTCATTTAATATGTTATTTTAACATATATTGTAAAGGCTACAGGCAAGAATAGAACACCAGGAAAATAGTGATAACCTTTGCGTGTTAGAACATGAGAGAGTTTTTGAGATATTTGAGTGGTTGGAATCTCTGAGGGTGGGACCAGATGTTGAAGTGTTTTAACAGGTGCCCTGTTTGTTCTGACAGTTGACGGGGACGTGCATCCCACGTCCAGGAGTTCTGACTAGACTATCTACCTGAATGGATCTGGGTGAGGTGACAACACACTGTAAGTCTGCTTGTGTGAGCACTACACCCATATTTTTGGTGATTACCCAACTGTCAAATCCCTTCTGGAATCAGAATACACCATTTAGCACGCTCCTGTTCAGAGCACCCTAGTTACCCTGACAGAAGAATGCTAGCTCCTGCTGTTTCCATGATCATATGTTAGAAATATGCTCTAGGGTTTTTCCCAAATTAATTGCAAAAATTAGTAATTTCTGAAATTCACCTTTTTTGAAAATTAGAAACTATTTCCAGTCTTCTAGAATCTTACTCCATACTCTTCAAGTAACATTTAAAATGGCCTATAATCCTAGCATTTCGGGAGTCTGAAATGGGAAGATTGATAGAGCACAGAAGTTTGAGAACCCTGTCTCATTAAAAATTAAAAAAAAAAAAATAGCCAGGCATAGTGGTGCACTCCTGTAGTCCCAGCAACCCAGGAGACTGAGGCAGGAGGGTTACCTGAGCCCAGGAGTTTGGGGAGTGTGGTGAATTATGATCAGGCCACTGTGTATGCCAGCTTGGGCAACATAACAAGACCATTTTGCTAAAAAATTAATATTTTTTAAAATTACATTAAATTTTTTTAATTTTTAATTTTAAACATTAATTAATTAAATTTTTAGCAAAGTGGTCTTGTTATGTGAGCCACAAAATCACCAAATATGTAAGCCAAATGTATTTAGGCTCCTTCATCACACCTGCAAGCACCTCAATTCTGTTCATTATAATCCATGTGTATTTGCAGGCTCAGAGTTAATTATGTGATCTTAATGCTCTTTTTCTGCCCCTGGCTTCTTTCCAGTTGTATTCACGGATTAGTTATTCCCTCAGTCATGCTGCAGACCAGCTCTGCTCCCAGACTGCTGGGAAGATAACCCCCTGGAGGCTGCTGGGACTCTGTTCCCCGCAGCTCTCCCTGAAGAAACCTCTTCACCACCTTCTCCTCCACTGCAGCATCTCAGCTCTCAGCTCGGTGTGAATTGTCCAGTCCTTTCCAGTTTGCAGGCTCCTGGGTGGATGGTCTAAAATTTGCTTCAGGGTCTAATATCTAGTGCCACAGTTCAATGCTCTCTTCTTTTACGTTTGGGGTTAGTAGGAGGGTACACATGATTGGGTTACATTATTCATGTGTTAGGTGAAGTCCAAAGTCTGAGATGTGTTGTGTCGCTCATCCAGGGAGTGTGCCGTATGCCTGCATTGCACCCGATAGGTGGGAACAGACTTACCCCTTCTTGAATTTAATTGTTATTTTCTCTGATGTGGGCCTGTAGCTTCCCGATTGGAACTGAGTACATGGGATGCTTGCTTTTCCATTCTTGACATACTTTACTTAGGAGGATGTTCTCCACAACCATCCAGGTAAATACAAAAGATGCAAAGTCTCCGTCTTTTTTACGGCTGGATGGTATTCCATGGTGTACATTCACCACAGCTTTCTGATCCATTCAAGAGATGATGGGCACTTGGGTTTTTCCCACAGCTTGGCAAAGCTGAATTGAGTTGCCATACACATTTGAGAGCAGATGTCCTTATGGTTAAAATAATTTTTTTTCCTTCTGGGTAGAAACTTAATAATGACATTGTAGGATCAAATGGGAGGTCAACTTTTATTTCTTTGAAGATTCTCCATACTTCTTTCCAAAAAGGCTGTCCTTGGTCGCACTCTCACCAACAGTGTATGAGTGGACCCCTCTCTCACACCCACACCTGCATCTACAGCTTTGGGATCTTGGGATGTGGGTATTCTCACTGGGTTTAGGTGATCTGTCAAAGGGGTTTTGATTTGCATTTCTCTGATGATCAGGGATGATGAGCATTTTTTTATGCCTTCATTGGCGATTCATGTATCCTCTTGGGAAAAGATTCTGTCACGTCACTTGCCCATTGATAGATGGGGTTATTTGCTTGTTCCTTGTTGATTTGCTTGAGTCTTTTGTATATTCAGGTCACGAGCCCTTTGTCTGATTCATAACATGTGACTATCTTCTCCCATGCTGAAGGTTGTCTATTTCCTTTGTTGATTATGTTCTTAGCTGTGGGGAATCTTTTCATTTGAGTAGGCCCCATTTATTTAATCTTGTTGCTGCTGGGTTTGTCAGTGGGGTCCTCTTCATGAGTGTGGAATGCCCTCTCCTGCTCCTGAGAGTGCTGATAGCCCCTTTACCAGACCTGTCAGAGCAGAACAGAGCCTGCCTCTTTGTGTTCTAGTGAAGCTCTTATTGCACAGCGTTCAGACTTAGAGCCAACATGTGTTCTCCAAAACACAGCTCGCTGCCCTGGAAGGCTGATTCAACACAGCCTACGTGCTTATCATCAGGAACCTGTGAGTTTTCACTATACACAGAAAACAAGTCAGAAATTGGATGTGAAATAAATCAGCTTTTCTAAGTTTTCCTTTCTTTTCACTCTAAACTTTACATATTCCATAATTATATTCCCCCAAATCCCTTTGAATACTGGGGAAGTTTCTAATTACAAAGTCCATTAGGTACTGGATTGTTATCCATTTTAACTCCTATAATTCTCATTAAACCCTCTCAAAGGTAGGTGTGGTAATACAGCTTGGGAAGCTGAATTTTGAGTTGCTAAGTAAACTGCCCAAGTTCTGACAATACCATGGGGCAGACTCGTGACTCCAACCCAGGCATCTGATGACCCAGGCTCTGTTCTTCACACAGCCTGAGCTGGCGCTCCAGGCTCCAGCCCAGTCCACGCCTGTCATTAGTGGGTAACATTCCTGTGGGAGATCCTACTGGAACATTCCTAGCAGTACTCACTCTCGCAGAGTGTTCAGACGCTGTCCCCACAGAGCGCTCACACGCCGTCCCAATAGAGCGCTCACACGCCGTCCCAATAGAGCGCTCACACGCCATGCCCACAGAGTGCTCATGCTGTCCCCACAGAGCTCTCACACGCTGTCCCCACAGAGCGCTCACACGCCCTCCCCACAGAGCTCTCACACGCCCTCCCCACAGAGCGCTCACATGCTCTCCCCACAGAGCGCTCACACACCGTGCTCACAGAGCGCTCACACGCTCTCCCCACAGAGTGCTCACACGGCCGTCCCCACAGAGCGCTCACACACTCTCCCCACAGAGCGCTCACACGCTCTCCCCACAGAGCGCTCACACACCGTGCCCACAGAGCGCTCACACGCTCTCCCCACAGAGCGCTCACACACCGTGCTCACAGAGCGCTCACACGCTCTCCCCACAGAGTGCTCACACGCCCGTCCCCACAGAGCGCTCACACACTCTCCCCACAGAGCGCTCACACGCTCTCCCCACAGAGCGCTCACACGCTCTCCCCACAGAGCGCTCACACACCGTGCCCACAGAGCGCTCACATGCTCTCCCCACAGAGCGCTCACATGCTCTCCCCACAGAGCGCTCACACACTCTCCCCACAGAGCGCTCACACACTCTCCCCACAGAGCGCTCACACACCGTGCCCACAGAGCGCTCACACGCTCTCCCCACAGAGCGCTCACACACCGTGCCCACAGAGCGCTCACACGCTCTCCCCACAGAGCGCTCACACACCGTGCTCACAGAGCGCTCACACGCTCTCCCCACAGAGCGCTCACACGCCCGTCCCCACAGAGCGCTCACACACTCTCCCCACAGAGCGCTCACACGCTCTCCCCACAGAGCGCTCACACACCGTGCCCACAGAGCGCTCACACGCTCTCCCCACAGAGCGCTCACACACCGTGCTCACAGAGCGCTCACACGCTCTCCCCACAGAGTGCTCACACGCCCGTCCCCACAGAGCGCTCACACACTCTCCCCACAGAGCGCTCACACGCTCTCCCCACAGAGCGCTCACACGCTCTCCCCACAGAGCGCTCACACACTCTCCCCACAGAGCGCTCACACGCTCTCCCCACAGAGCGCTCACACGCCCGTCCCCACAGAGCGCTCACACACTCTCCCCACAGAGCGCTCACACGCCCGTCCCCACAGAGCGCTCACACACTCTCCCCACAGAGCGCTCACACGCTCTCCCCACAGAGCGCTCACACGCTCTCCCCACAGAGCGCTCACACACCGTGCCCACAGAGCGCTCACATGCTCTCCCCACAGAGCGCTCACATGCTCTCCCCACAGAGCGCTCACACACTCTCCCCACAGAGCGCTCACACACTCTCCCCACAGAGCGCTCACACACCGTGCCCACAGAGCGCTCACACGCTCTCCCCACAGAGCGCTCACACACCGTGCCCACAGAGCGCTCACACGCTCTCCCCACAGAGCGCTCACACACCGTGCTCACAGAGCGCTCACACGCTCTCCCCACAGAGCGCTCACACGCCCGTCCCCACAGAGCGCTCACACACTCTCCCCACAGAGCGCTCACACGCTCTCCCCACAGAGCGCTCACACACCGTGCCCACAGAGCGCTCACACGCTCTCCCCACAGAGCGCTCACACACCGTGCTCACAGAGCGCTCACACGCTCTCCCCACAGAGTGCTCACACGCCCGTCCCCACAGAGCGCTCACACACTCTCCCCACAGAGCGCTCACACGCTCTCCCCACAGAGCGCTCACACGCTCTCCCCACAGAGCGCTCACACACTCTCCCCACAGAGCGCTCACACGCTCTCCCCACAGAGCGCTCACACGCCCGTCCCCACAGAGCGCTCACACGCTCTCCCCACAGAGCGCTCACACGCCCGTCCCCACAGAGCGCTCACACACTCTCCCCACAGAGCGCTCACACGCTCTCCCCACAGAGTGCTCACACGCTCTCCCCACAGAGCGCTCACACGCCGTGCCCACAGAGCGCTCACACGCTCTCCCCACAGAGCGCTCACACGCCGTGCCCACAGAGCGCTCACACGCCGTGCCCACAGAGCGCTCACACGCCCTCCCCACAGAGCGCTCACACGCCCTCCCCACAGAGCACTCACACGCTCTCCCCACAGAGCGCTCACACGCCGTCCCCACAGAGTGCTCACACGCCGTGCCCACAGAGCGCTCACACGCTCTCCCCACAGAGCGCTCACACGCTCTCCCCACAGAGCGCTCACACGCCGTGCCCACAGAGCGCTCACACGCCGTGCCCACAGAGCGCTCACACGCCCTCCCCACAGAGCACTCACACGCTCTCCCCACAGAGCGCTCACACGCCCTCCCCACAGAGCACTCACACGCTCTCCCCACAGAGCGCTCACAGGCCATCCCCACAGAGTGCTCACACGCTGTGCAGGTAGCCACCTGACATCTCTCAGTCTGCAGGAGGGCTGAGCTGCCATCCCTTCGCAGTATTTGGGCACCGACCACGTGTTGTTAGTTGCATAATACAAGGACAGGGTCTTGTAGTAGCCATAACCCAAATTGCTTGAATTTTACAGCTCCTGCCAAAAATCTCATTCTTTTTATTTAAATCCCTCACCGTTCTCTTGAAACAAAAACCAATTCCTATGCTCACCAATGCTCTGCTTGCCCTGCCCCTTCCTGCCTCTCGCCCCTCATCTTGAACCTCTGACTTTTTTTTCTGCGCTCTGGACACAGAGAGAATCTCCCAGTTTCTCACATAATTTATGCTTCCTTCTTTCTTGGGGCCTTTGCATGTGCTATGCTTCCTCCCTGTCACATCCAGCCTGCCTCCTTCACCTGGCTGGCCCCTCTCCTTCCTGTGGACCTCTGCGTGCTGTCTCTCAAGCTCCCATTCCATTCTTAAATACTGTCACTGGTAGCCACCGTCCTTTGTGAGCACACTTGGACTGTGTCATTATTTAATCAATGCATCCCTCCCTCACGGACCGCCCTAGTCTGGCACACAGTAGGCAGGTAATAAGCTGACAGAGGAAGGCAGACCCATCTCCGCACATTCTGAACCATTCCTGCAGTGAGCCGACAGCTTTCTCCGTGCTTTGAGCATTGAAAGCACCCACTATTATTAAATGTGCAGACGACATGGTCAGAACATGATGTGCCAGAGAGTCACAGCCTCCTTTCCCTGCGCTCCCCTGGGCACACGCAGACACGAGCCGTCTGGCTGCCCTGCTCTGTTTCCACCCAGAGGCTGTGGACACAACAATGGAGCGAGTGGAAGTGCTGGTGTCAGCCTGGGGCTTGAGTCCCAGCGCAGACCCTCCAGCTGTGCAGCATGTCACGTGGCTCAACTCCTGCATTCCTCGATTTCCTCGTCTGTAGAATGCTTCACTTGCAGGACTGCCCTGGAGACTACAGGGAACACAGATCTGAAGTGCCCACCTGGCTCAGGGTCTGACTTAACACACAAGAATTCTCTTCCTTCCCTGAGGTAATACCTGCTCAAACAACAGTGCCTTTTCTGAATCAAGTAATACAATGAAAGTGGCTGACACCAGGCCATGGCATATTGTCCTAAGCACCTCCCCCCACTAACCCATTTGAACTCGTAAGAGCTCTAGGAGGCACGTCCTGGTACCGTCAGCCCCATCTTATGCATGAAGCAACTCAAATTCAGAGAGGTAAAATAACTTATCCAAAGTCAGCCCACATTTAATCCCCACCAGTCGGGAACCCTCTGGTTCACCCTTCCGGAGCTCCCTGGTTCGGTGCTAACAGAGAACTAGCAAAATCTCACAGCAAGAGGAGCATTTTCTTTCAAAAGAGGAAGTTTCCCCGTTCTCTGGGGGGCCTTGGTCAGTGCAGTTCTCTGTTCCCTAAAATGAGCCTGAGACCATGTGCCATCAGGGTGACACCCACAGAGGGGACAGAAGGAAAGTCCCTGTGCTCACCTGGCACTGGGCGCATGTGGGCTCTTCCCTCTTGCCTCACACCAGCCTTTCCTGTCAACACAAGTAGCCTAAGGTAATATTTCTCTCTTCTTACAAAAGTGTAACCTTTGTGCTTTCTCTCCAATTTACCTGGACAGGGTTAAGAGACCATGGCCTTCAGCCAGCTCTAGAACTTCTGTAACAGAAATTGTTGACACTAAGCCCACACTAGGCTGGAAACTCCCAGAGGGAAAACTGCACAGGCTCTGACCCAGCAAAGATTTCCCCTGAATTCTCCAGAGTTTCAACACATATGAGGCCCTTAGAGAGAAAAGCCCATGATTCCGGAAACAGAGTCCAGCAGGAAGGAGGGGGCTCCATTCCCCTGAAAGAGAGACGGTCTCTGTGATTGTGACCAAGTGTGGTCCAGCAAGATAGCCCTGAACTTCAGAACTGTCATGAATGTTGCTCTGAAACCTGTCCCCAACTCTCCAGCAGCATACAGCATCCCAGTGCTGTCCAGAGTTAGGGTTTTCAAAAGAAGCAATTTATTCTGACACTGACCTTTGGAGCTCAGAATCTCCCTCTTCTGTAAAGGAGAAGCATCTGCCCAAGGTGGCCTCAGGACACATCTGGGCACTCTCAGCCTGAGGGAAGGGTTTGTGGCTGCACCATGCCTCAGTCCCCATCCAGGAACAGGCGCCGAGCACAGTCACCTCCCTTGGTTATGTGAAGACACAGTGAAGTGACACATGTTCAGAGCCAGGCCCAACCCCAGTCCCAGTCAGCTCTCAGTGAGTGGTATCCGGGCTCATAGCCCCAGCAGTGTAGGCCTCTTGCTCAGGGTCACACGGGAACGTGGGGAGAGGCAGGAGGACTGCGGGCAGGTCATGGGGACCCTCCGTCCCAGCTCTCTCCCCACATGAAGAGCTTCTCCCCACCGTTGGAGCCTCAGTTTCCTACTCTATACCGTGGAAGAACAAAACTATATGGAGAGTGTGGGAAGAACACTAAGCTCAGAAAACACCTCCCTCCGAATCTCAGCCTCACTCCACCCCCAAAGACTCTGCCCCATTAAGTTGCCCCCGACCCACAATCCCTTGGGTGTTCTGGGCTCTTAAAGGCTTCCTCAAGCCTCGGAAAGTCCTCCTGGGATAGAGGCTCAGGGAGATGGCACAACGGGGCCGTGTCCGGCCCTGGGTCAGTGTGGCCAGTAAAATAAGGGCATGTCCCAGGTCAGTGTGAGACCTGGGGTCCCATGGCAGCAGGTGTGCAGGGCAGGTGGCACTGGCAGCTGGGGACACCTGAGCCGGAGAGGACAGCCTGGGGTGTGGGGGAGGCGGACAGCACTTGCTCTGCCTCGGATTGACTCAGCTTTTCCTCTGCGGATAGGAGAGCTTAACCCCCTCCTCGTGGGGTCTGGGGAGAATTAAGAGGGACGTTCATGTAGGGAGACCTTTCCTCTCCTCTTCCAATACAAGTACAAATAACAGCCTGGGTCCCAAGAAGGTGGAAAGATAAGATTACAAAGTGGACATCAATGCTCAGACTATTCACAATAGGCTGCAATATGTCATTTCATCACCTCAGGAGCCCGTGAGAAGGGACTATTATCATCCCCTTTACACAAGAGGAGACAGAGGCTTAGAAAGGGTCAGTGACTTGTGCAGCACGGCGGGAAGGTGGTGGGGCTGGCCGTGACCATGGCCCACTGTCTCCTAGGTTTGTCTGCCTCCCATGTCTGACTGTTGTGGGGACTGAGCTGTAACTATCAGCCAGGCAGTTGTGGGCCTGGCCTCCTGGAGTTTTCTCACAGCTGACAATTCTCTAAGCAGTCTGCCAGTGCCTCGCTTGGGGCCCCCACCTTGCCCTTTCTTTTGAAGCCAGTGTCTCCTGTTAGCTGTCCCCTCTGAGTCGCGTGATGGGATGTGGAAATGGCAACATCAACACCCAAGGATGCCCAGGCTGGCCAGACTGGGGCTTGGGCATTTGGTGAATCTGGCTGTGGCCTCCCCAGGGACACATTTCCCAGTTCGATGCTGGGACAGATTGGCCCTTCTCAGCTGTTGACAGCTCTTCCTCTGCCAGGGGCCTGCACCCTGCTGCCTGCCCTGCTCCCCACTGCCCACCCCTGTTCCCCACTGCCCACCTTTAATCCCCACTGCCCGCCCCGCTCCCCACTGCCTTCCCTCCACTGCCCTCCCTCCACTGCCCGCCCCGCTCCCCACTGCCCACCTTCCACTGCCCACTCTGCACCCCACTGCCCTTCCTCCACTGCCCGCCCTGCTCCCCACTGCCCACCTTCCACTGCCCACTCTGCTCCCCACTGCCCTCCCCCACTCCCCACTGCACACCCTGCTCCCCACTGCCCATCCCTCTCCTCACTGTCCACCTCTGCTCCCCACTGTCATGGCCTGCTTTTGCGTGGTCCTCAGTGGTGCTCACACTCCAGCTGTGCGCTGTGTTCTCTTCTTGCCCCCACACTGTGCTACTGAACTTCCCATACACCGTCAGCTTCGGGCCCTCACACACACAGGTCCTTTTGCTTAAAAACCCATCCATTTCTGTGCTCGCTTCAGCAGCACGTATACTAAAATTGGAATGATACAGAGAAGATTAGCATGGCCCCTGTGCAAGGATGACACGCAAATTCGTGAAGCGTTCCATATTTTAAATCCAATACCAAAAAAAAAAAAAAAAATACCATCCATTTCTGCTCTCTTCAGGGCATACTCCTCCAAGTCCTTCAAGGTCAAGGCCACTACCTGGCACAACTCTGTCATTAACATTATGGAATGACTCCCTAGAATGACCCCCACCACTCTCCCCGACCACCTGCTACCACCACTGACACCTGCTTTTGGGCAAAGGAGACCTGAGTGTGAGGAGGGAAGGGCTAGAGAGCCCTGGTGTGTTTGGAGGTGATGGGGGCAGAACTGACTGAGCCCCCAGCCACTTCACCTGTCAGGATGAAGCCTTCTGCATTCTGGGCAGAGGAGCCCAGAACCTGCTCAGGGTCCCAGGTGAGGGTTGGTCTCCTGGGAAGCAGGTGCAGGCCTGGTCACGTCCTCCACTTTCTGGTCTTAAGGTTTCAGCAGGTATGGCCAGAGCATGAGATGAGCTGGAAAAGTGGCCCTGGGCTTCCCTGTCTCCAGGAGCACTGGGGGCTACACCTGTCCCTTCAAGAGCTGTGAGATCGGTCAGGGCTCTCAGAGGCCGTGACTGCCTTTGACCATCATCGAGTAGATGGGAAAAGTGTGGGAGTTGGGGCATGTTTTTGCTAATGCTCTTTCCTGTGATTATCAAGCCTTCTAAAAATATTTTTATTCCTTTTTTTCTGATTATAAAATAATGCTCTCTAAATGTAGGAAATCTGGACACCATAACATAGAAAAGTATTTTTAAAAAGCCAGCCAAAACCTTAACCCTGAGAAAAAGGGAATTTCGTATCTGGGTTAATTATTCTTTTTTCCTATAGTACGTATTTGTACACTCAGGTGTACAAATATATCTTTATTATACAGCTTTTTAACAAATTTGAAACTAAATATAGCATTAAGATATATAATTAAATAGTATTCAAAAATATTATTTTAATGGCATGATAGGGTTTCATTGTGTAATTATTTTCATGTTATTAAATATTGAGACTATTTTAAGGTTTTTGCTACTATAAAAATATTATAATTAATATATATGAACATATGTTTATGCACAAATCATTCCCTTAGTCAGTTCTACTGAAAAATAGGTAAAGACTAGGAAGATTTTTTAGGCTTCTGACATATAGTAGCAAAAACACTTCAAGAGAGTGACAGATTGACAGACAGAGTGACATTTAGAGGGTTGAGTTGTGTCGGAACCTGGCCACTGGGTTTGATTTTTTAAAAATAGTTTTGTAAAGTTGAGAAAGAATATCCTCTGGTTATTTTAATTTGCATTTCTTTTGCTACTTACAAGGTTAGTATTTTTCACACACAATTAGCCACTCAGATTTCTTCTTAAATGTTTCTTCTGTTCACTATCTTCATCCAGTTTTTGAGAGCAATGCTTCTCTTTTCTTTGTTCTTATTAATTTTGAGAATGGAAACCAAACCTTATTGATTTTTGAGATGCCTGTCACACAAGGCCAATACACATTTATGTTTCATATACATGACGTTTTTTAATACTTATTATTTCTTTTAATTTTGCACATAGTGAGGTTTGACCTAAAGATTTTAAATGTTATAGAAAAAAGTTGATTAATGTTTTACTTTTTAGTTTGTTTTCTGTTTTCGTGCTTGGAAAATCTCTCTCTTCCTTGAGATATGACTGTCTCAGGTAATTTCTTATAATTCACTTCTATCTTTAACTCTTTAATCGATTTAAGCTTAAGCGAAGGGGAAACGATTTCTCTGTAATAACTAATGAATAGCTCCAGGTTTGGACAATATTGATTAAGCCTTCTTTTCAGAAATGATTTAGTGCACATCCTCTGTCACGCATCACAGTCTTGCAAACCAGAGCTCAGTGGGCTTCTGCTGTGCTCTGTTCTGTGGGCCCCTTTCCTTGGTCTATAACATGGTCCCTTGTCTTGATTATTATAATTCTACAATAATTTTAGTTACTTGGAAGTTCGTGTTATCCTTTTTTTCCTTTGAAATTTCTTCAACTACTCTCTTGCTTTGATTTTTCAGATGAATTTTAAAATTAGGTTTTTAAATCCCCTCCAAAACTGGCACTGATAATTTTCTTGGAATTATACTAAGTTTATATGTGAACTTGAGATGGATTTATATTATGATATGGAGTCTTTTCACCCCAGAGTGTAATGCATTTTAAACTTGGTAAAGCCTTTCCTTATACACTTAATAAGCCATGTCTTTGAGGTTTTTTCTTACAGGTCCTACCTATTTCTTCTTGTTTCTTCCTAGGTATTTTAAGATATTTTTGCTGCACCATTGGAAATGTGATTGTATTTTCTTTTCTTTTTATTTTTTGAGACAGAGTCTCACTTTGTTGCCCTTGTAGAGTGTTGTGACGTCACAGCTCACAGCAACCTCAAACTCTTGGGCTCAAGTGATCCTCCTGCCTCAGCCCCCCGAGTAGCTGGGACTGCTGGTATATATCACTGTACCTGGCCAAGATTTTATTTCTTTATTACACTTTTTCTATGGTTATTCTTTCATATGAGATTTTATATTTTTATTTTACTACCGGGCCCAACTTACTAATCTGTCCCATTAATTTAGCTTCAAGGAATTGCATGTGAATCAAATGTAGGCAGCATTTCTTATTTCTCAGTAGTGCTAAGAAGCAGGGAATTTTGTTGATTCCAGTTCTTATCCTCCATCCAACCACGTAGGTTTTTAATCACATGGATAGTAGGTGCCTTTCCCCTGCTGCTCTTGGCAGTGGGGGTCGGCAGCCTCACCCGACGGTCACCATCTGAGCTCACTTGTGCCCCCTTGTCCTTCATTCTCCTCTGCCCGAGCCCACAGCCATGGTGAGGAGCTGGGTAAGTGTTCATCACACTCACTGGCAGCCTCAGTGCTCATCTGGAGGCTTCCTGGATTTGGCAGCGCTGACTTCCATTTTAATTAGTTTCTCTGGGGGTGTTTCACAATTCATAAGATAAACAAAAGCGCAGTGGAGCGAGCAGCGCAGTGAATAGCAGCCTGGTCTCCCAGGAAAGCTTCCTGGAGCGCTGTTTCTGAGAAGGGTGATCTAAATTGTGAGGAAGGGAATCCTGGGGCTGGCCGAGCTCATCCTCACGGCGAGTCGGAAGCCTGAGCTGCTGCTGGAGACCCAGGCAATGGCCAGGGTCCTGGACAGAGGCCATGTAGGGAAAAATAGTCAACTATTATTGACTTTATCTTTATTTTCGAATTTTATATTTGGTCCAACATTGACTTTTTACATTAGTTTTGCAAAGATAGATTGCATGAAAGTATTCTTCCTCATCACTGAGGATGAAATCCCCCTGAATTCTGCATCTGACCTGAGCACCTCACTCTTCTCCCCACAGTCCTGACCCAGCTGGAAATGGGCCTGTATTGGGCTGAACTGTGGCTCCTCCAAAGCTATGCCCACATCCTAGCCCTAGAATCTGTGAATATGGCCTTGTTTAAAGGAAGAGTCTTTGCAGATGAAATTAGGGATCTCAAGACGCAGTCATCCTGGATAATTTAATGGGCCCTAAATTCTGTAACAAGTATCCTTATAAGAGACAGAAGAGGGAAGGAAGGAGGCTCGCAGAAGAGAGGGTTGCACGATACAGACCCAGAGTTTGTAAACTGGCAGAGCCCAGGAGTGCCTAGAACGGAGGGAAGTGGGAGAGTTCAGGGAGGATGACCCTTAGAGGTGGCGTGGCTTTGCCTGCATGATTTTGGACCGAGACAATACGTTTCTGTTGTTGTAAGCCACCACCAAGTTTGGGGGTCTTTGCTAAGGCATTTTGATCAGTTAATGCAGTTTGCAAGGTGGGTGTGTGGATAAGAATTCTGTAAGTTGGACTGGGTAGAAACTTTCATGCTCTGGTGCAAACCAGTTGCACGTGTCCTAAAGTGCGTATAAAGACAAACAAGCACAAAATTAAAAGTTAAAGACAGCTTCTGGTAAGTTGAGAAAGAGAGAGAGAGTGTGTGAGAATTTTTGTTGACTTATCACATATTTATTGAGTCCTTTCTTTTTGCCTGCCCCTGTGCCGGGCAGTGTGTGGCCTGAACACACCCTTGCATGGCTGTCCAAGCATAGATGCATGATTTAAATCAAATCTTAAGAGATGGAGCTAAATTATGAAGCATCTGTTAGATTCTATTCAGCTTTTCCAAGACTACTTTCCACATCCCTTCTGTCTCCTTAGGAGAGCTAGTGAAGCCATTTCTCTGTTACTTCTTATGCCCTGGGTTCACTGCTAGCTGGTAATTTCCCCGCTGCAATTATAATAAAAGATTCCCTCATCTTCCCATTTCCCCAACAAGGTAAACTCCTCAAAGCCAAGCAGACTCAGAAAGTGCCTTGTAAAATGTCTACTACTCTCGTAAAAACTACAGATGTTGAAAATATAAACTCATCCACTTTTTTAGAATAGAACCCAAATAACATTTTGAGAAAAGCTATCAGACATGATAAACAAGGCCACAGTTACTGTAACCTGGAATGTTTTAGCAGAAGTCTTAGAAAGCCACCAGGCAGGGAAGGCAGCGTGTGCAGTGGCCAGACCTGCAGGCCCCAGGCTAAGCTTCAAGTCCGGTGTCCTGGCTCTACTGTTTATTCCTGCAGCCTGTCCCAAAGTTCTCACATACTGAAAACTAGGCTCCCAGGAGTCCCTGCCTTATACATCTGTGGTGGGAACTGGATGTAATAATTTTTAACTACTATTATTACTATTAGTAATACTATTACTACTATTGTTGAACAAATAACTTTGAAGAGTATAATATTCTTATGTGTCCCCAAAATAGATTGACAGCAAAACATAATTCTAGAAAAATGAAGGAGTGAATGATATAAAAAGTTATTAGCTTTAAGTTGAATAATTGTTAACTGTTTCCTGATAAAAATGATGTCACTGGTTTTGAACTTATTCTTATGAAGATGGTCTTTTTTTCTTTTTGGAGATGGAGTCTCACTGTGCTGCCCAGTTAGACTTGAAGTCCTGAGCTCAAGCAGTCCTCCTCCCTCAGCCCCCGAGGAGCTGAGGGGACACGTGTCCACCGCCTTGCTTGGTGCCTTCCTGTTCTGTGCGGCTGTGCAAGGTGTAAGGTCGTTTTCTGAGTGAGTGAGGTGTAAGGTCGTTTTCTGAGTGAGTGAGGTATTTTGCAGAAAAGTTGTAGTATGTTAAAGATGTAAGTTTCTAGGGTAGGTTTGTCATATTAACCGCAAAAGACCTAACTAAAGGAAAACTAAAATAGCAAAAATATTGACTTCTGAGCACACTTGTGTTCATTTCTCAATCATTTGATTAATGTCCCTCTAGATCAGTGGTTCTCAACCTTCCTGATGCTGCACTGTATTTTCATTGTTAAAAGGGGTTGCGACCCACAGGTGGAGAACCACTGCTCTAGGCGGTCTATGCAGTGAGCTTGTTTTTCATAATTTTATCCTAAGAGTCTAGACAGGGCTTGGTAGGTCTCAGGTACTTACTAAATCATTTTTGATTAACTGACTGACCCGCAGATGGATCAATTGGGTGTGCTGTCAAAGTTGGCACTGATGTGCGTTGAAGAGGAAAAATTTACACACAGAGAGCTAAAAAGAGGCCAGAGTAATTTGACTCAGAGCTGGCCGAGACTACCTAAAATACAACATTGAAGAGAGCTTGATAAAAGGAGGTCTCAGAAAGTTCATTCAATAACTCAATGATTATGTTTTACAGTTGAGGAAGTAACGAGGGGAACAGCAATTCCATGTAATCACAACCAAAGGGGAAGAGCTCATTGCTGAGGAGGAAACGCCGGCGGCCCTGGAGAGAGTGAGAGTGCCGACTGACTCGGATTTCACCATTACCTGACAGCCAGGCGGCGGCTCTGCGTGGACAGAGTCTAGATGTCAGGCCACGCACACGTCCACTTCTCAGCTCTCTAGTGGAGCACCTGATGGAGGTGATGACGACAGTGGTGGTGATGTTGGCAGGGGAGGCACACCTGGGGAGGCCTGAGTGATGATCACTGCAGGGATCCCTGTGAATTGACACTGTCAAGTTACAAGGTGCCTTACAAAGGACCGATATTCCTGGATTTTTGGAAGAAAGGGAAAAAAACTCACGTGACTGCACAAGAAGGCTCTCTGAAGAGCTCAGGTTGTAAAGTAATAGGTATCAAAATGATAGGAGGAAGACCATTTTCCCAGAATAAAAACAAGAGAGGGGGGCCACAAGAGAAGACGCAGGAAGTTCATTTGACGAACTCCATAAGCTCCAGGGAAAAACAAGCCAGAGAAAATGCACACCCCAGACACACACATGCAGACAGCCACCAGGGACACCCACAGACACACACATGCAGACAGCCACCAGGGACACCCACAGACACACGCATGCAGACAGCCACCAGGGACACCCACAGACACACGCATGCAGACAGCCACCAGGGACACCCACAGACACACGCATGCAGACAGCCACCAGGGACACCCACAGACACACGCATGCAGACAGCCACCAGGGACACCCACAGACACACGCATGCAGACAGCCACCAGGGACGGGGAGCCTCACAGCTCCTGCTGACTCGTAGAGATAATGCGATTCACAGGAGAACTCCAGCCTGACAATTCTTACTTCCTATCTTTCTTTTTTTTTTGCCAAAAGAATGAATTTCATGTTGAAGAGGAGACAAATGGTCTTTGGGCTGTAAAGGGCAGAAAGACAGGGAAGTGGTAACTCTCAACATTCAGTCTCCCCCTCACGCTGGAGTTTGTCCCTCTACATCTGTTCCAAGAAGTAAACATCTCTCTGAACAACCACATTTAAGATCTGAGGTTTCACCACATCTAAAGTCATATAATTCCTTTTTTGGTCAAGAATAGTCAGAAAATTCTGTTTGTCTTGCTTATGAGTTCAAACACACCTTCCCTTTGCTTTCATTAGCCTATATCCCATCTGCAGTAGACTCAAGAACTAATTTTCTTTTCATATAAAAATTCTTTGTGTCTTTGAAGGTTGCTACTATTTCTCTTCTCCAATTAGAATAATCACTTCCTCAGGCTCAGCACTCCCATTTTCCTCCAACGATTAGGTGGTTGAGTCCATCCAGCATCCTCTGATAGTGTTTTGATTTCAACTAAATGTTCCTCTTGGTTAGAAGAAGTGGCGCATGAGAAAAGTCCAATGCTCTTTCTTTAAAAGAGAATCTGTCAGACGTCAGAAGAAAGGAGCCCCTTCAAGTGTGGCCCCAGTGAACACACAAGTCCACTTATATCTGTGCCCTTCCTTTTATGTTTTATTGGAAAAAATGACCTTTCTTCTAAGACTAATTCCTCTATCAGCACTTTGGGTCACACCACTTGTGCTTCCCAGGAAAATGTTGTCAACAATCCCACTGCTTGTCTGCATTTTATTAATTTATGTGTTTATATTTCAAAATGCTAAGAGCACACAAATGTTTTTGTTACATGGATACTTGTAGGACATTTGTTAAAGTCAGGGGCTTTGGTGTGCGCATCACCCAAATGGTGACATGGTGCCCGTCAGGTAGGGTTTGGCCCCTCCTCTCTCCCTCCACCCCACTTCAGGATTTACAGCAAACTTTACTTCTTTCTGTACCCATGCAAGCCCACCAAGTAGCTCCAAATTATTAGAAAGTGAACACGTGGTGTTTACTTTTCCATTCTTGAGATACTTCACTTAGGATAATTGTCTCAAGTTCTATCCAAATTGGTACAAAAGACATGAATTCACTTCTTTGCACTGCAAGTAGTACTCAACGGTCATATCCATCACATTTTGTTAATTAGCTCATCAGCTGGGGGACCCTTGTGTTGATCACACATCTTTGTCACCACTGCACTTGCACACAGCACTGGAAGTCTTAGCGACACCAGTCAGATAAGGGAAGGAAACCAAGGGCATCCCACTCAGGAAAGCAGAGGCCAAATTATCCCGTTTTGCCAATAGTGTGATCTTCTAGCTAGAAAACCCCTAGAATCTTTTACTAAGATACTCCTGCACAATTACTGATAATACATTCACTGAAACCATTGTTGCTGTTTCACCGATTGCAGTTTTCACAAGCAGGGCTTTTCTCCTGTGTGTTGCTGTGTCCCCACTGTCTGGGAGAGCAGCAAATATTTTTGAATAAGTGAACTGTGAACATCCTGGCCTCAAAGATACGCTCCCGTCCTCTGCTCTTCATGTTCCCCCTTTCTTCTGGACGGTGGGCCTCCTGCCCGCCCTCTCCGGCTCCATTAGGTCTAGTAACAGCTCCCCCTCGTCCTTGAAGACTTGACCTTGTCCTCCCATCAGGAGTGCTCCTGGCTTATCCCTGTAGGAGTTTAGTGCTCCCACACTTGTGTTTTCTGTGACCCTGCACTCCAGCGCGTTTTATAACACACATCCACTTTCCTGTGTACTTGGACACACAAGGACAGGGACAAAGTCTCAGAATAGTGCCTGAAAAGTGTCAGGACTCAACACAGGCTCACCGGATGAGTCAGTAGTGATGCTGGAGAATCCCTCTGACCTGGAGCACAGACATGCTTGTTGTCTTCCGTCTTCTGTGGTCATCCTTCTGAGACTGTGGGTTTGGGGGGAGGAGACAGTTGTCCTCACTTAGAAGGACATAAGCCCTTAACTAAGAGTGTGCGAGCGCCATGCTCTCCTGGTAGATACACTGAGCACAGCAAGGAGGGGTTAAAAGAACCTCTCTGCTCTTGAAGTAGTTCTGTGTTTCCAGACACATGATTTCCCAGACTGTTACCAGGACTTGACAGCATGTTTGTGGTGCAGAATTGGTGATCGTTGAGAAATCAGAGAGAACAAAATGGACCATAAATCTGCAGGTGCATAGTAGGCAAATACCATTTCCTTTTTCATAAAGAAAGCATGAAATTGATGTATGAAAAATTCCAGAAGGGATTGTTATTGGATAGTTTTCAGGCTACTTGAACAGGAAGTAACCATCATTAGTTCCTGAGGACAAGCCATGTGGTCAGGGACACTTCTGTGAGTGAGGGTCAGCAGAGTGCCAAGGAGGGCGAGGCTTTGGGGTGGTGCCTGAGTGTCAGAAGAGACTTTGATCTCATTCTTCCTGATACGGTTTTGGCCAGATTGGCCTACATGATGATGTGATGGGGAATTTATAATCGACTCAGGACCATATCCCTGGAACCTTGACTAATAGATCAGCGCTGATCTGGAGGGCAGCTGGCAGCCTAGCTCACATGCATTCCTCGTCCTACATTGCTTAACACTTTTACTAAAGTGTAAACAAGAGTTTAAAATACCTAATTATCAAAGATGTAAAGCACAGATATTGGTGGAGGCATAGTTAATAGACTCTGAGAATCGGAATTCAAAATGAGTATTTAGGCCAAAGTTAATAGACTAAAACTCATAATATGGAAAAATATTATGAGAAAATATTATGAGAAACTTTTTCCATAAATGAGAAACTTTTATCTCATTTACTCGCCACTGAAGGGTGTTAATATTGCTAATAACACTCATCTATTCTATCCCTGGAATGTGCCCACTGCTCATTTATTCTTCCCAAACAATTTTTTGATATGAGTAACATTCCTCTATTTTACAGAAAAAATGTCTTCTCCAAGGTCATAAAGTGGCACTGGAGCTGGGCTTTACAAATAGATTAATCTGATGCTTAAGTTGAAAACTCTTTTTCCTACATGCTACTGGTTTTTCAGATAAAAGTACAAATTCTACACTGAAGTTCAAAAACTTAATTATGTGAGTACAAAATGGAGAAGGCTTGCTCTGGCAGACGTTCATGGGAGAGGTGTGAAGGGTTTTGTTTTCCCGTAAGCACCTGCCAGCCCCACCTGAACACAATGGTGGCTTTGAGTTCAGAACCAGGAAGGGCAAGAGTCACATGGAGCCCTCCCATGACAGAAGCGTGGTGCTTGGTTCTGGAACACTCATCCTAAGAGAAGCTCTGTCTATTTAGACAAGCCCAGAATAATTCAACCAGACTGGTGAACAAAGTTCATAGGAAAAATGATTGCAGGAGCAACACGTAGGAAGCTTGCTGCCTCTGGGTACTCACACTCAGAATCTGCCAAATGCACACCACGGGCCAGAAACTGTAGTTTACAACTTTAATGCACTTAATCCTCACAATGAACTAGGGACATAGGTACAGTTGCTATTGTCTCTATTTTACAGATGAGGAAATGGAGGTGAAGAAAGGTCATATATTTTCCCCCAAGGTCGTGTAGTCAAAACGCTCTGGAAGTCTGGCTCCTATTTTCAACTGGAAAGGGAGACCAGAGAAGGAATCATATAAAATGGAAACAACAAATCAGAGGGGGCTCTAGAGGAGTAAAATTTGACTGCATCTCAGAAACTTAGTAAGTTAAATTATTTGAAAGAATATTGCTGAGTTTCCCGCCACCAGATGCTTTCAATCAGATATGTTTTGGGTTAGAAAATTTAAGTGATTTGCCCAAATTCCCATATCTAAAACAGTGCTGGAAAGGGCCAGGGATGGAGAGGTTTTCAAATCAGGCTTCCTGCAGTGTCCTCTGCTCTTTCCCAAGAAGATCAAGCATATGGATTTTTTAAACAAGTAATTGCAACAAAAAGGGATTTCAACCCTGTTTCTTGTGTCATCAGCTCAACAAATATTACTGGGCATTAAAACCTGCATAGTGCTTGGTGGCAAAGGCTACAGAAGTCTTCAAAAGAGATCAATAAAAACCATTGTCCTATCATGGAGGGGGTCAGGGTTGGATGAGGAGACAGATCTGAGGAAAGGTCACTGCAGTCAAATGAGGGAAACTTGAGCATTAACTCACCCAGAGTGTACATTTTCCTCCTTCTGTTAACTGAATGTTTATTGTCATCAACATCCAGATCTAGTCAACAAATGCTTGACCATCACCTCTTGTGCTCTAGGTGGACAGGTGAACTCTGTGCCTGTGGGACCCCAGGCTTTGTGAAGCGGGGGACAGGGCTAGGCGTGGTCACGTGGACAGGTGAACTCTGTGCCTGTGGGATCCCAGGCTTTGTGAAGCGGGGGACAGGGCCAGGTGTGGTCAGGAGGAGAGGTGAACTCTGTGCCTGTGGGATGCCAGGCTTTGTGAAGTGGGGGACAGGGCTAGGTGTGGTCAGGCAGACAGGTGAACTCTGTGCCTGTGGGATGCCAGGCTTTGTGAAGTGGGGGACAGGACTAGGCGTGGTCAGGAGGACAGGTGAACTCTGTGCCTATGGGATCCCCGGCTTTGTAAATCAGGGGACAGGGCTAGGCATGGTCCCCGCTCCCACACGTGCTACAGTTGCCTTGAACCCCTGACTTCCCACCTGGCTCTTCTGGAGATTTCCGTGTGGGAAAGTTGTGAAACTATGCAGACCTGTCTTACCTGGAAGTTACGGGATGCAACAAAAATTGCCATGGAGAATAGCCGTATTCTCCACATGGCTGGCGACTGAAGGCAGTGGGAGGCGTGCCCCACTACAGCGTTCTCAGTCTGGAGCCTGATTCTCTACTCCATTTGCACATCATAATTATGGGGGAAAAATTTTAAAATCTGATGCCAGGGGTTGCTCCCATGCTCAGATCAACCAGAAATCTCAGAGGAGGATGAGGCCCCAATATAAGCATTTTTTAAAAATCCAGTGGTACCTCCATAGCTGACTACTTGTCTACACTGACCACCTCCTTACGCTGACCTACTTTTCATAGACTGGACACGCACCACATGTGCGCATCAGCACAGGAGGCCTCGTTACTCATGGTGGCCACCTCTGTGTGTCAACCAGTTTGTCACGGCCCCTTGGTATCATCCATAGAGGTCCTGCTGTGTTCCTCTCTGACACGATTCTCATTTGCAGCGAGGACCACGTCTTTGCGGAGCACACGGCTGCATCACTTATAGCTCAAGCCATCCTGGATGTCACACCTGTGGGTATTGTGACCAACTTTGTCACTCAGTCTGTCAAAACTCAGAGACAGTGAGAGCCCTCAGAAATCAGAGGTATGGAAAGTGCTGGAAACATGAGCTCTGCACGAGTCTTTATAGAGAAATGCGGTGATTCCAGCCAGCTGAAGGAGCTCATTTAGGGCAGACCGCGTCCTGTGGATGAGCTGTGTGGACCATCAGGATCCCTGTCTGCAGCCTCCTCCCCCCCACACACACCTCTCAAGATAAAATACCTTTAAATGCTGACTTTAGGATTTCAACAAAGCATTTAAGTATTTTTCTTATGATATTCAAATAGTTCTTTCCAGAAATAAAATCATAACCATATGATCAGCAGGAGACTCCATGGATCCCTGAGAAGGGCGTGAGCTTCTTCTGCCCATGCTCTGTGGACTGCAGTTTAAGACGAGTCTTTGGGCCTCAGGTTTTTTGTGTGTCAGGTAAATCAGTGAGATGACCTGGCAAACATTATGCTGATGTTCTCTGATCTATGATTCATTTTTCTGGAGGACCCAGTTGAGTTGGGGATTCCTTTTATTTGTCTAGTAGATTAAATTCTCCAAATTCTCTCTTTTTTTTTTTGAGACAGAGTTTCACTTTCACGCCCTTGGTAGAGTACTGTGGCGTTACAGCTCCCAGCAACCTCAAACTCTTAGACTTGAGCGATCCTCTTGCCTCAGCCTCCCAAGTAGCTGGGACTACAGGCGCCTGCCACAATGCTCAGCTATTTTTAGAGACCAGGTCTCACTCTTGCTCAGGCTGGTCTTGGACTCCTGAGCTCAGGCGATCCACCTGCCTCTTCAAATTCTTAAAGAGGTAGAAGGAAATGGTCAAAGATGAAACAAAGTGGTTTTGTTTGTTTTCCTTTACCAACCCCCTTCCTGCACCACTGAGCCAGGTGAACAGCTGCTAAGAAAAAAGTGAAACGTTCCAAGCTGGGGGACTTTTTGGACACAGATTTTGAAACTTCAGCTATGATGCTGACCGGATAAAGTGGTTGGTTTTCTTTGTGGGGAATGGCTGGACAGAACAGAAAGATCTGCTTTTAATACGTCAGAACCACAAAATCACGGGGCTTACGGTCTAATCTGATCATGCTGTTGTTTATTCACCTGTGTAAAGTGCGTTTGAACACAACACATAATGATAATAATACCATAACATACATGGTGAGAAACTTCTGGAAATGATAAAATGTTCACCTGAAACATTGCAGTGCTCACAGGTGCGCAGACCCCTGGCTACACATGGAGACACAGACCCCTGGCCACACACGGAGACGCAGACCCCTGGCCACACGCGGTGGTGCTGTTTTCGTGACTGTCATCACAAAGCTGAACCCAAAGCCTGAAACGCTTTTTACAGATTGAAACTGACACCAGTAAGAGGCCTCACAAGCGTTCTCAGAAGAAGCTTCACATTCATGTAATTTACTACATCAGTTCACATTTTATTATAAAAATTCACATTGTTTTTAGTTTTCTTTTGTAACCAATTAGAACATGACATTCCCGGTCATGGGCAGGCGGGAGGCTAGCTCTTCAAAAAGTCCGTAGTTTGGGAACACTCAGAAGAATCCTCTATGAGCAAATGCAGTGTTGCTTTTTGGGCCAAAGCCACAATTATGGAGAACCCAGTTATAACCCAGCTCACACGTACACAGATTTGGATAGGACGTGGATAAAATCTACTTCCCGTTGCCCCTGCCCCTATCAAACTATACAAAAGTAAAAGCTCCATATAAACCATTTAGTATCTAATGTGAGAATCTTAGTTCCAAAACTGGTTCATAAAGGGTTGTGCAGTATTAGCAACTCAGACTGGGAAGTTGCGGAATCTCCAAACAAGCCCACTGCGGTCCTCACTGCTGGAGGGGCCGTGTCTCTGGTAAGCCACGTTAGGGTTACATAATACAAACGTTACAAGGAAAAGTTGCAACTCTTAGGCAGAGTTTTCTACACAAATTTAACACCACCATTGGCAGGCAATGTTAGATATATAAATTAATAACTTACAAAACATTACATTATATACACGGAGTAATAAATATAGGATTGTAAACTGGGATAGGGGTGTTAGCGCAGAGGCAGTGTGAGAGAGAGGTGGCAGCATCACGGTGAAAACAGCGCATAATCGGACGGGGAGCGCGGACAGGGCTGAGCGGACAGGGCTGCCCCCGGGCAGCGGGGTTGGGGCACAGCAGGGCACAGCGCCTCGTTAAGCTGGTTTCTACACAGACTCTCAGGGTGAATGACACAATTTCCCTTTCCTACTCCCCAGTTTATTCTTTATTCTGTGCACAGCCGAAGAGTGAAGCTCCAGAGGAGAAATACCGTGTGAAGCAGGCACACAGAGAGAGCTGCAAGGCTGTGGAGCTGGGTGGACAGAGGGGAGGAGAAGGTGGTTAGAGGGGTGTCCTGTCTGTCTGCAAAGTAACTGTAGTCAAGTGAAAAATATTGCCCAAGAAAGAAGGAAGACGGTTTTCTTTCCTTTTTTTTTTCTTCTTCCAGAAAGAGTCAAAAAAGTTATGTCAACTTTGAATGCTTCTCGTGTAGAAGTTGATACACTAAACTCTAGGTACTCAACGAGCATTTTGAAGACATGGACATGTTTTACAAAAAAGGCACACAGGTGGGCAGACAAGGGACAGGTGAGCAGGTTCATACAAGAAGCTGTCAGTCTGGTCGCTTGGGGGACAGGCTCCCGACACCGAGCGTGGACGGTCTCTCTGTGCTGTCTCGTCCTGCTCAGAGCCAGCCTCTGGAAACTCCTGAGCTTCAGCCCGCCACTGCCCTGGCAACCTGGCAGGCCAGCCGCAGGGTGTCCCGAGCTGCTGCTCAGCTCATGGCTCCAAACTCAAGTAACTGGAAAGGCCAAGTGACCTTGTCCTGTGCAAGCCATGGCCTGTGGTGGGCTGGCCCCCGCCACGGCTGGCATGCTCCTCAAGGGCGGAATGTTCATCTCCACACGGACGGGGTGATTAGGTGTCGACGGGGGACTTGTCTTCTGTTGCGGCGTCTATGTCGGCCTCTTCCAGGGGATCTCCATCTTCTGGATCAATAACACAGAGTGTCTTAGTGCTGCTGAAGTAGCTGTGGGCCTCTCCTTCCTTGTCAGGCCCTTCCGGGTCTTCCTCCTCTAGGGTCAGTTCAAACTGGAACTTCTCCAGGAGCCCCTGGCAGTCCCTGCTCTGCTCGTCCAGTGGCGGGGAGGGGCTCTGGGGTATCATGCTCTGGTACCAGTTCCTGTTATCTTCCAACGTGTCCAGAATGTCCTGAGCGTCGGGCTGCACGAGGTCTGCCCAGGTCTCCCACAGCGGGTGCACGATGTAGTCGATGAAACCGACCTGGAGGAAGGAAAGGCCAGATGTCTGTAACCGGGATGCGCCTTTGGGGACCCAACAACATGCTGCCCTGATTTCCACGCAAAGGAATAATCACAACCCCAGAGAGATCAGAAAGAGTGGACCCCATTATCTGAGCACTCGCCGTGGGGTTGGCCCTACACTGGGACAGTCCGGCAAGGTGATGACACTGTCACTATGTACAGAGGAGAAAAGGGAGGCTCACTGAGAGTGACCATCTTGTCACATGTCACACACTGGTAAGTGACTCCAGAGCTGTGTTCATCCCACAGTGACAGACCGCTTTTCCTTTTGTGTACACCAGATCAGAAGTCTGGCTGCAATCCTGGCCAGGAATGACTCTGACGCTACTTGGATTCTGTGAGTCATTCTCTGAAGAAGGAAACCCTGGGTCTAACACGCTCTGGCTCAATATTCTTTCTCTGATAACTTTAGTGCCTGCCTCTGCTTCAGAATGGTGGGACACTGACTACTCTGGAGATTCTCAAGTTTGCTGGGATGCTTTTTGCCCACTGAGGGGTTTGATAAAAGGCTGGAAAATACATCAAGCCCTGGAACAAACCATATCCCCTCTGTGGGCATGTGTGCCAAGGTCTGGGCTCCACAGTGCAAGTGTCCTCTCCAGCAGGAGAAAGAAAGGAGAAGACCAGGGAGCAGCCGCTGCCGCTGGTGCCCCTGTGAGCAGCGTGAGGCTATATGGCTCTGTTAGGGTTGCCGGGGACTGGGCATCCGGCATAAGCTAGCCAGTGGCCTTACGCTGACCTCCACATGGTCGGACAAACAGGAAACACGGGGGTGGGGGCAGGTAGGGAAGGAGATTAGGCAGGAGCTGAACGAGAGAATGGAATTCCCGGCCGTGGTCTGGGGGGCTGGAGGGGTGCTGGGCAGGCTGGGGGGGGGAGGTGGGCAGGGCGCCCCTGGGACGTTACACAGGCAATGTTCCGTGCTGCTGGGAACTTTTCTTTGTTAACATGCTGGCACCCCGCCAGTTGTGCTGTACATGAGAAGCTGGGCTGTATGTGACTCTCATTCATATATCTGTACATACGCATCCTTTTTTCTGGGGCTCTCCTGGCCTTAACAAACAAGATTTCACACCAACCTTGGGCACCTCTGATCTGCACTGATTACAAGAACTGGACCGTGTGCGCTTCAGATATTTCTCTCCCGCCCACTTCTTCTGCCTCCCTTTTACTTCCTTATGGGTGTTTTGTGGATTTTAGAGACAATTTTCAAGGTATTTTCCAGGGACCCAAAATAACAAGCTCAAGTCAACAGAGAAAAGTGAATGAGCTTGAGGCAATGCTGTCATTTCCTCTCGTTTATTTGTGTCTGTTAAGAAAAGCTGAGGACATTTTGACAGGCAGCTGCTGGCCGCTGACTTCCTAGGTCAGGGGAGGAGAGAGCTCCGTGATCCAGAGCACCCAGCCAAGAGCTCTGCTGCCAGACTAATGAGAGAAGGTCCAACAGAGCCCACCCATGGGGCCCGCCGGTGGATGGTGCTGTCACAGCAGCAGGGAGACTCGTCCATGGGACAGAGTGAGGGGCTCTGGGTGGAAGCAACTGCTGAGCTGGGCCTAGAGGAGGGCTCTGCGCCAGACGTCCCAGGGAAACGCCTGCCTTACCCATCTCACAAAGCTGTTTAGGGGTTCGGATGGGATCATGTGGGAAAACGACACAGAGCGTCACACAGAGAGCATCGCTGCTGTTAATAAAGGGCACGACTTCTCTCAGTTGATGCTGTTCTCGTTCCAGGTAAGGCTCTGAGGCCCTGGCGTCGGCCCTGACTCATTCAATGCACCTGACATTTCCACAGCACATTCAACTTCAGCATCATCATTGGTCTCAATTTCATGTCATTGGGTTTCTCTAAGAAGCAGCAAAATACTAGCTGCATAGGAACTGTACATTCATATCACAAGTGTATGCAAATTTGAGATTTTCAGGTAGTGGGGGAAAGAGGGTAGACACTAAAACAAACAAACAAACAACAACAACAACAAAAATACTGTGGATGCTTTTGAAATGAAGGCCTGGAACAACCTGTGAACTATCCTCACTCATAGCCTCTGGATTAGCTCATTCTCCTGAAAGAAGTGACATTTCAAAGAGCCCTGAAGCCGTTGCGGGGACGCTGATATTTTCCAGCACAGATATCCTGTAGCTACGGGCATCTGTACATTTCTGTGTGGCCTCCTGCCCCCCATCCTCAGCACACAGAGAGTGTGCAGCTATGATACAGCCAGACAGTGTCAGCTTCTCCAAGGCCTAGAGGCAACCTTGGAAGGGGGCCAGACTGGGCTTGACCATGGGGCTTCTGGGGGGAAGACAATGGGGGTTTGTGGCCACAGAACAGAGCCAGGGGTGGGAACAGGATGAGGAGGAGAGCAGCTGGACGGGATGGGAGACAGCAGCTGTGGACTGGCTAAGGTCCTAGGCAACCGTCTGAACAATCTGGGGACACACACTCCAAAACTCGATGGTTTGGGATGAGTGCTCTGTCACCACCCATGAAACTGTGTGCCGTAGAGCTGAACGCCTGGCTGCCTCCTTGTCATTTCATGACACATTCTGTGAAAAGAAGGGACGAGACAGAACGCCCCTCCCCCGTCCTGCAATAGTAGGAGCTTACAGAATCTCGGCAAATTTCGTGTTGAGTACCTGAGACTTCTCCACAGAGGCTGTGTGCTTGTCACACATCGGGCTGATCTCCATGCCACGTTCCCGCTCCTTGTCGCCCTGCTGGAAGAACTCCTCCATGATACGGTCCGTCCACTGCCGGTACAGCTCCAAGGCCTTGGTGGGGTTGCTCAGGTCTGCACAGTGCACCATGTTGCGAAGAACCTGGAGGCCCCACGTGGTGGGAAGCCCGGGAAATCCCGTGAGAACACTGCCAGAGCCTCTGACACCTCAGCCCTCTCCTCCCAGCATGCTCAGTACCAGGCCCGGGAACGTTTTAGGAGCCTTGTCATCCTGACGCATGCACCCCAAAAAGCAGTAATGTCAGAGACAGCCCCAAAGGGGAAAATGAGTGTCTTCTCAGACCGACAGGGACTTTAAAAGCGGGAAGGGACCTTCGAGGTCAGATGTTGCTATTGTCTCCTTTCCTCAGTTTGGAAAGAATGCAAAGAATCACTCAAAGTAGACATCTTTGTATTTTCCACTTGCGGAAAGAAGAGGCCAGCTGATGGCAGTTTGTGTATCTAAAACAGATCTACCCAATTTCAGTCAAGACCTACCCCATTGGGTAGGGGATTTTTCCCAAAATCCAAACATAAGCTTTTGGGACCAGAAGTCATGTAATGCCCTGTTACAAATAGATTTTGCGATTTATTTTTAGAACTAAGCACTTCAATAAATAGGTTTATATTTTTCCTCACAAATCAGAGGATAAACTCAGAAGTCTTTTTTTTTTTTTTTTTAGCTTATTCTTACAATAAGCCTAAAGCTGTAGTAGTAGCCTAGGGTATGTAACTAACCAAATTTGTGTTTTTTTCCTTTTCTAATTGTTGTTTGGCTTGGCTCTGTGCTAAGTCCAAGGCATCATATACCTGAATGCGGTCAGTGTAGTTGTCCAGGAGAAGGACGCCTGAGCTTGTGACCTTCTTGGTCTCTACCATTGTCTTCAGGTCTGCCAACAGGCTCATGTGTTTGGACATATCGGTCGCTAACACCTTGAGGAAAAGAAAAGGGAAACTCTTAATGCATTCCACCCAGGGTGAGAACAGCAGACGTGTGACCAAGGAGGTGAGTGGAGAGGCTGACGTCCTACCATGTCAATAACCATCTTCCTGAGGGTCTGACGCTGCTTCTTGGTGAGATTTGAAAAGATGTCACAATGTTCCTCTTGCAGCAGTTTGAAACCCACGGCAAGGTGATGGTTTTCCAACACAGATTCATCATTGTACATCAGAGCAAGCTCTGAATCTAATGAATAAGACAAAATGATGACAATATGAAGGTGATGATTCAAACCCTAGCTTATCTCCATGTGAAATCAGATCTAGTTCTCTACAAATTATCTCAAGAACTGTCACCTACATGTTACCTTTTTCGTAGAAGTCTTCCCCCACGTACAGAAGTAGTCAGTTTCCAAGAAAAATAATACTTCTAGTAGATATTGAGGCTTACGCTTTTTCTCTGATTAAAATTCACTGCAGTTTAAAATCCCCTTTCTCTTTCTATAGACCTCAGATAACCAAAGTTCTTTCAACAGAGAGTGAGGTTTAAAAAAAGAAGTGTAGATCTCAAACCCAAGTCACTCAGATGCTCTGATGATAAGAACGAGGACAAGGACTCTTTTACAGCAAGGAGCTCAAGTCTCATTTCTATAAAACCATCAACACTGGATGCTCAGCAGGACCACAACAGGGTAACCAATATTCTTAGGCAACAATGTACTTGCATTTTTAGCACTTAGGGAGTGCATTAACTGAGAGAATGAATGAGTTTTCATTAGTACGTAACCCAGATATTTTGAGCCTGGCTAAAGCTTTGAGTACAGCTTGGAATCCTATGGCTGGGTCACCCTGATGGCCACTGAGGTCACCCTCTGCCAGTCCCCACCCATCATCAGACCTCTCTGGCTAAAGCTTTGAGTACAGCTTGGAATCCTATGGCTGGGTCACCCTGATGGTCACTGAGGTCACCCTCTGCCAGTCCCCACCCATCGTCAGACCACTGCAGCTACAAGACAGGGTGTGAAACTGTTAATGGCACTTCATTCTGAAGCTCCGAAACCCATTCAATGCTTTTATGGAATCTCATTTCTGTTTGGAGGTTCTCATGCTCAGATCCCACATCTGTGGCTATTTCTCAGCAGACAAGGATAGTTGTGGGTCACCATGATCTGTGCCAGAGCCTACGCAGGGCTGAAAGTCCCTGTCACAGGACCCAAAAGAAGTGTAGATCTCAAACCCAAGTCACTCAGATGCTCTGATGATAAGAACAAGGACATCCTTGTTTCCTCATCCTTATAGCATAGTTCCATCTACCACTCTTCCTTACATGTTTTATTTTCCAAACTTTGAGAACTTTTTATGGCTCCCCTCTGACCCTGTCCAGTACTCTCTGCAGCTCAAATATTATTCTGCCACATTAGACACAGAATCCAGGAGAGGCTGGACAAGCTTGAGAGGAATGGGAGCATTACCTCATCACCACCCTTGTTGTTCCCCAGAATGAAAACATTAGTTGGAAAAAAAATTAAACACTGACTCATGCAATTATCTGAAATGACTGTGCCAGCAGCGAACTCACTTGTGTTGATGAGAAACTGATTGGAGACCCCTGGGTGGTCAACGTCATGGATGGCAGCCGCGAAAATGGCAGCCAGGACTTCCAGGTCTGTGAAGACGGCCTGTGGGGAAACATGAGCCACTTAGTCCACATCCAGCTGCCCATCCAGACTATTCAGTTTCACTTGACAATATCCCACTTGATTCTGACTGGGAGAGGAACTGTGGATGTCTATAAGAAGTCAGGGCACTGTTTAGTCAAATGTAGACTCTGAGAAAGGCTGATGGGGGCGCTCACTCCTGTATCAAGCTGCAGGCTGAGGCTGGGAGGGGCCTTTGCAGGACACCAGAGGTGACTGCCCAGGCCAGTGGGTCACAGCCTGTTGCTTATGGAACACAGGTAAGCAAACGACACTGGCTCTCAGCTGAGCAACTCTCTGACCAAATGGTCAACTCTCTGACCAAATCTCAGATGCATACAATCAGCAGTGCGAGTGTAAGTTATTTCCCAAAGCTATGTTTACAGTGTGTTCACTCACTCACTGACTCACCGCACAGCCACCGACATGCGCTGTGGGAGGCCTCAGAGCATTTCCAGGGAGCCCACCGAACCTTCCCTCTCAGCTCCTCCTGCCCATCATGAGGCTTCTCTGCCGCGACCCGGGCACAGTGATTTAAACCCAGCATTTACTGACTCTCAGGCTGAAATGTCTCCCTTAAGCCCCTGTGGATACTTAAATCTTCTGAAGCTTCAAATGCCAGTGCAGAGTCTGTCTCTTCCTCAAGACTGGCCTCATCCCTCAAGGATACACTGAGCTCTCCTCTCTCTGGAAAGTTGTGGCACCTACGGGCAATTTCTGGCCACACGATAGGTGGGCACCAGGTGGGCTGCTGACACTCAGTGCTGCCCAGGGCTGGCCACACGGTAGGAGGGCACCAGGTGGGCTGCTGACACTCAGTGCTGCCCAGGGCTGGCTGCATGGTAGGTGGGCACCAGTGAGGATGCTGCTGACACTGAGTGCTGCCCAGGGCTGGCCGCACGGTAGGTGGGCACCGGTGAGGACGCTGCTGACACTCAGTGCTGCCCAGGGCTGGCCACAAGGCAGGTGGGCACCAGGTGGGCTGCTGACACTCAGTGCTGCCCAGGGCTGGCTGCACAGTAGGTGGGTACCAGTGAGGATGCTGCTGACACTCAGTGCTGCCCAATGCTGGCCACGTGGTAGGTGGGCACCGGTGAGGATGCTGCTGACACTCAGTGCTGCCCCCTCTAACGCTGCCACTGGCCATAAACACAATCTGCTTCCTCCCTCAGCAGGGTCAAGCTCTCTTGGCTTGGTCTCACTTTCCCAAGTCTTCTCAGACTTCTTTTCTCCAAAGTCGCCGAAAATACTCAAACAGGAGAGCTGTGTCCAGTTTAGTCTCTCTTTACCTCCCAGACAGATCTACAGAGAAGGGGCTGGACCAGGTTTGTCTGGTTCCTCCCTGCAGTGCCCAGGTGGAGTTAACTGGGCACCATTCCTATCAGTCAGGTCAGAGCCACATTGTGGTGACACTTGCGCACACAGATGCGTTCATCGGGAGGGAAGGAGTCCCAGACGCCTCTCAGATCTTGTCTGGAAAGATGGAGCTGCTTGCCCCAGTGTTATCAATTCCTCAGTTCTAGATATCCAGTTATTTTTTCCTTAACCCATAGAATCAGTCTGATGCATTCTTAGGAGAATGAACCTATGGATACTTATTCCTAAGGGGAGCTGTATAGAGCATTTTATGTTCTACTCTCTGAAATCCCCTACAGTGCCTGAGGTGATATTGGACTTGTAACTACATAATTTTCAATTATCAGAGATGTAAAGGGAAGATTACTTTAATATTAGAAAGCAAAGCAAGTTGAAATGCCGTCCCTTTTTATAAATAACTCAAATGCTGGGTGCTATTCTTGATAACCAGCTCAAGTACGCACCCCATCATACTGTTTTGTAAATACATTGCATGTGGTACGGTGCTGCCACAAGAGGATGGGCAGGTGTGCAAACAGGCCACAGCTACTTACATCTAACGCGGGCGTAGAAAGGAGCACGTGGGTGGACTGGGCCACGTCGGCAGCATGGAGGCTGTTGTGATACGCCACGTCCGAGTGATAATGGTCTTCCAGAGTCATCATGTAGGTTACAAAGGTGTCGGATGAAATTTTGAATGTCTTTAGGAGGTCTCTTTCCTGTGTGGGAAAGTCGATTAGAACATAAGGAAGTGGATGCCCCTAAATGGAGGAAGGTTTAAGTCACAAGAGTAGGAAGCCGCCGAGCCCTGCGGCCACCGACCTGGAATATGGCGTACATGATGCAGGTGAGTGGACGGTTGTGCGAGTACCCAGCCACGTTGAAGATGTTCAGGCCCCACTTGTTCAAGTCTTCTAGCTCCTGTGATCAAAAACAGAGGGATTTAGGAAGAGGACAGCTCTGTTGGTGTGCCTTATTCTTTTAATTTATTTTTTGGGTGCTGGCTGCTTAGGGATTTCGGGTGCCTATTTAAGAGTGCTCCAGCTGCGTGATCATCTGAAATAAAATGGCCTAGTAGGAGGTTGGTGTCCTTTTCACAATAGCTACAAGTTTCTCTACATCAGGGGTGCTCAAACTTTTTAAACAGGGGGCCAGTTCACTGTCCCTCAGACCTTTGGAGGGCCGAACTATAGTTTAAAAAAAAAAAGAACAAATTCCTATGCAAACTGCACATATCTTATTTTGAAGTAAAAAAACAAAACAGGAACAAATACAATCACACCGCCACATGTGGCCCTGTGGCCTGCAGGCTGTAGTTTGAGGACCCCTGCCATTCTTTTTTTTTTTTTTTTAGAAAAGGGAGAATGTGTATCTATCTGTAAGTTCAGCTCCTGACCTATCGCTCCACGTGGCAGCCGTCAGTCAGAGCTGCTTTCGAAGGTGGCTGCACGTGAGGGGAGGTCACTGTCCCTGTTTCCTGCCTCTCCCCTTTCTGCCCACTAGCCCATGAGTAACAGCTGGAAAACAGTCTCAGGGAAACTCCTCAGCCTGGGGTTATTATCACATCAGGAAGACGCAGCTGCCAGAAGGTGCATAAGTCAGCCCAGTTTAATGTAAAAGTTCGTGATGAACGCCGGTTGTGAATTACAGCCTAGGCTCCTAGGCCACAGATGAGCCTGGAGAAAAATCATTCAGCCCTGTGTTGTGGGATTATTGCAAGATTATCTAATTTAAGGAGTAATTTATTCCATTCCTACTAACTGCCCAGAGTAAGAGATCCAGGCTCTGCCCAGAGACTGGGCCTGACGTTTAACCAACCGACTCCAGCGGCAGCTTTCAGAAAGTCTCACTGACAGCTTTGTAAGGCCTCTCAGTGAGCTCCCGTCAAGTTCTCACGGGGAAGAAATGACTTGCTGGTTACTCTGCGCAGCCTCCTGGAGGGTGTGCAGGTTTTTCCTCACTGGAATGTGGGCTGCTGGCTTCTCTTTATGCCTCTGCAGTCTCAACCATCGGCACAGATGTCCCCCTTGGTCACTGGCACATATACAGTCCTCCAAATGTCCTCTGGAACAATTTAGACCTGCCTACGGGCCTCCCCTTGAATTTTTCCAGTATCCTTTCAGAAGGAAAAGTGATACTGTCCATTAACAAACTCAGCCCAGGACACTCCCTCAAATAAAGTGGTTCTTTGGTATATATATAAAAAAATCTTTGATCAGGTGCCGCAGTGATGTAAAGACACCACATTTGTTTCCTTATTACAAAACTTAATCATGAAGCAGAAGCATTCCTGCTCCTTTCTACAAGGCTTGTGGGCGTCCATCTGTGCAAACCCGGCCGCACACCTTGGCCAGGTGGTCTTCATTCTCTGTGCTGACTCCAAAGCGCGAGATGCTCGTGTTGTTGAGGCTGGAGCTGTGCATCAGCTTCTTCACCCCGCTGATCTGGGTCATGAGCTGCTGCTTCTTCTTTTTCTCTCTGTCCTTCTGGGTGGGCGACGGGATCTCCACGTCATTCTGCTTGTCTGCAACAAAGGGATGTGTTTGTTAAGCACTTCTCTGACAAGGAGAATCTACCACAGTGTCCAAAACACCTCCAATCTCCTACAGTGGCTATGACGTTTATAAAGGACCCCATGGCATCATCTCACTGCGTCTCCGGGATGCCCTCGTGAGGCAGGCAAGGGCACAGGAGGATCTGTTGTCCTACACTATTGCTGAGCAAACTGTCCCACCTCTCGGACAGTATTTTTTAAAGATTCCTAAGAGACTTAGAAGTTCAGAGGTGGATTTGGGAACCAATAACAATTCCACACTCTCATCTTTCAGATGAAGTCAGCAACTTGCCCAAGCTCAAAGGGCATTTACTACACACAGTTATTTATTTTGCCATTGCTTGTCCCAGACACAGTGACTTTACAGCTCAGAGCCCAGGCCTCGAGGCTCCTGCTACAAATCTATTTCCTGCTGTGCACTCTCCAGCATAAAAACTGTATAGTATGTTATTCTTGAAATTTCTCTTCTCCCTGGTACTTCATTTCTAATAATTTCTCCCTTTGCTGGAATGAAGGCCACCGCAGCTCCTGCCTTTCCAGGCTCTCTCTCTAGTCTCGGGTGCCACTGCCTACCCAGTCATTTCTAGTGGGAATAGCAGCTTTTCCCCTTTGTTTAATTAAAGATCACTGTGCCGGTGAGGGAGCAGAGCTGCTGCTGTGTCTGGAGCACTGCAGTGAACAGTGTGGGGGTGACATCCAGGAGGGTCCCCTGCGCAGACGCTGGAACAGCCAATGGGTCTTTCTGCTCTAAATTCCCTCTGTTTAATGCTCCCTAGTCAGACAATGTGAAAATAACCTGAAACACAGACTCAAAAGTTCATGATAAATATTCAGCAAATTTACATTTACAGAATGGTCAGAATCTAGTGTGGAAACATTTGGCCCGTCTAAAACAAACAAAAAACAGATACAAAAATGGCCTCCTCCAGGCTCTGCTAATGGCATAATTTGATTTTCTCTTTTTCCGAGATCATACATTTAATCACCTAGAATTCCTAAGCTCCTTTCCTGGAGTCTTGAAAACTGCTAGTCCCAGCTTTTGAGATGGTGAGCAGAGGGGTTACAAGGATGATTTTTCTCTGTCATTTAAAATATTAACAGTAAATATGACATCAAAAAATCTTGATGTACGCACTCTCTACCTGGCTCCTGCTCAGTTGCCTCTAAAGCACTTCTGAGACCTCCCTGCCTCTTGGCAGCATCGGCAGGTGTCTAGACTGGAAAGGCCCACTGTCCACCTTTCTCCCTGCCCACCAGATGGACAGAGCACAAGCTCCCAAATCTCACCATCCAGGGGTTTGCCTCCTCCTAGGATGACACATCTTAACTTGCTGGGGCGCTGAGACAGTGATCATTAGGCCTGACTTAGATTGCTAAGTTCATCGGGGTGATTGCCGAGTTCTTAGATGAGTCTTTCATATTACTGGAAGTAATATAGGCCCAATAATCCTGATTTCCAAACTTGTTTCCCAAACAATATACATATTACAAAAATGCCCTGAAATGTGATTTTCTTCTGCTTGTTCTGAGTTCCTAACCGCCTTCTTTCCTAACCCAAGGAGTGACAGGGTCTGTAGTCTAGAGGTCCACGGAGCTGAGGCCTAGTCCCTGGGTCAGGGACATAATGGGCCAGTGACCTTGGTCAAGTTACTTCACCCCTCCAGGCCTCTTTGTTCTCTCCTGCAAAGCAAGGGAATGGGGCTACATGGCTGCCAAGGGCCCCTGCAGAGCAGACAGCTTATGAAGAGGCTCCTGGTCCTCCAGGAGCACTTGCTGTGTTTGCAGGGAAGGCTCGCAGGGAAGCAGTTCCATGGCCTTCTCTGCAGTCTAGAAACAAACTCTGTGTGTTCATTTTTTGTTTAAGGTTGTCAAATTATAAGCCCAGGTTTCATCACAGAGAACCCAGGTGGCCAGGTACCTTAGCAGAACTGATAGACTCAGTCCTTTGTTAGAGCCCATGTCAGAGCCAAAAGGGACCTGGGATATGATCTGGGAAATCTCCCGGGGAGCCGACTTACGCAGCTTTCGGTTATATGATGATGTTTTTCTCTCCCTGCATTTTCCCACGTGCATTTACAATTCTAGTCTGCCCACCCAGTCTGTTTGATGGGTTTACCAACACACACTCAGATATATCACACGCCCCCACCTCATAAGGCTAAGGGTCTGTGAGGTTTGAGATTCTAATACCCTTTTTCAGCATCTGTTCTTGGCAATTTAACTTTTGGAACAGGGAAGCCAAATGATTGGTTTTCCTCAAGAGATCTGCCTAAATAGCAAATAGAATGCTCTAGAAAGAGTTGACATTTGTGCCTTCTTGAGATACCAACTGTTGAGATTGGGAGCTCATCTTTACTGTTTTATTGGCTGTCTTTCTCGGTATCCTATGATGATAAAAAAGGTTAATTGGTAGACCAAAATATTCTCATTTCCTTGCTTAGAAAATGCTGAGGGACCCCCAAATGGAGAGGCTGCTTAGGCCCATCATGGGCGAGGCAGAGCTCAGAGGCATCGTGTCACCTTAACACTGGTAGGGAGATGTCGGACAGGCTCCGGCATTTTAAAATACACTGTTCATAAAAACAAAAATGTGGTCTTTCCCTTGTTTATTTTATTTTCCTCTTTGTAGTTATTAACCTATAAAATGTCCCTACAACAGCCCCTGGTTACAAAAAATGATGGTGTGTCACACAGAACAGGGGACATCTGGAAGGTCAGAGGAAGAGCCCCATCTTCAAAGAGATAAAGGGGGAAGAAAGAGAAGAAAAGGATCGGGATGTAATGTTTTCCGTACATGCAGATTCTAGCCACCCCTAAGAGCCAGGATGCATGAGAAACTCTGCTTTGTTCTCCCACAAAGGTTGCTGCAGCTGCAGCTGCAGCTGGGAGAGCCTGGCGCTGCAGACTCTGACACAGCCAGGAGGCACCTGCACGTCACTCTGGTGACTGCAGACTGGAGCTAATGCAGTGAGTTTTACACCAGGCGGCTCAGAGAGAAAGCTGATGGATCTGCTGGTAGCAAGAACTGCTTTGGTGTTAGAGAAACAGGATTGATTTTTTAAAATAAAACCAGAAGAGGTCCATGTTTCCATGAGACATCTAGGCAAATGCTCATTGATTTAACACTATGTGACTGTCAAAAAGGGGGAGGGTGTGAGGTTCAGCTGTAAAAATGGGCCGTTTCTTTGGAAAGTGAGATTTTATAAACAGGGATAAGTCAGCAGCAATTGAAAGTAAACAGAATCAGAATCCAGACGCTACCCATTCACTCTGAAGTGCAAATTTGCAGACACTGTAGCCTTATTAAATCAAAATAGTCCAAATAGGTTCATTATACAATAGAACTGCTTTTAAATCTGAGATCAGGAAATTCCTGGTAATCAAACAAGATGCAGGACAATAGCTGAGGATGCAAACCTTTCCAGTCAGTGCTGTGTGTGAAATACTGGTAACATAAGGCAGAGAATAACCAAAAAGGACCCACTGGGAAGGTGACACTACTTGCAGAACAGGAAATCTTTCAACGATATGAAAAATTTCCCATCACCATCCGTTTATCTATAAGAAATACCTTAACAAAGCGATGATCGAATTTTTCCAAAGCTTATTCTCATGGACCAAATTACTATAGAATTATTTCTCAACCACTCCCTTATAAAGCACCTGGGAGGAAGCCTTTTGCATGAAGCCTCATCGATGGAAGAATTTAAAGAACCCCACTCTGTCAGCAGAGCCATTGGTGCTGTCCCTAGGGTCTGGGTGACGGAACCTTGTCTGTTACTTCAGAGTCTGGCAGGTCAATGGGGGACCCGAGGGATGTGTTAATAACATCAGCCCATAATAATCCTTTGTGTTTGATGGTCAGTCTCATTCACTTCTTAAATATCATCTCCCTGCTTATTTTTCCCTCTTTGAAGATTGCCCTTACTTATTATTTTAAATGGATTTTTCTATGACTTAGCCCCACACTAAATTCATACGAGCTTGGTTCCTGATGGAGGGTCCAGATCAATGCTGAACCCCCCCCAGTTATGAGACAGGGTTCCCTCAGTTGGCAGCTTACCTAAGAAAGTATTTGAAATATATTCAGACACCTGGTTCCCTGACCGGCTCATCTCTGAGAGGTGTGTCAGCTCCCGGTTCAGCATTCTCTTGAACTGTTTATAAAAAAAAAAAAAAAAAAAATTAACCACCTTAAAAATAGCAAATGATTCCCTTAAATGTCTCTAACTTCACTTGGTAGGAATTGAGAGATTGGGCAAGCAGATACCATAAGATAAATACACTGTTTCTACAAAATATAATACACCCTTAATTTGAAATCATTCCAACGTCACCTTGGGAAAAAAGATTTTCTTAAGGGTCCTTAGAATTAACGCCTGATTTCTTTTGAAGGTGCAAACATAGGACAAAGAATTTTAATGGAGGTCAAGATCACTACACTTCAAAACATAGCTACTTTTAAAAATACTTTGGTCTGAAATTAATGCTAAAATGTAATTTGAGTTAACAAATCTATTTTGTGAGAGGAGATAATATATGAAAAGTTTAAGAGAAAATAAAAGCAAGAAGCATCTTTTACAGAATTGAGTTGATTAAAAAGAACTGGATTAAAATACAGTACAATGCATTTAAACACCATGTAAGATAACACGCCCTGGTTTTACATTACAAAGTCCTAGTGGCTTCAATGAACACACAGATCCAATCATTGCAGATGCCCAGGGATATCCCCTACTTCACAGAGAAAACACACATGCAAACATTTCACATTCTCTCAGAGACACGTAACACAGTCAAATGAACCCACCTTGATATAACCCCAAGACACAGATAACAAATAGTTTGCCTCGGGCATTTTGGAATGTTCTCCTTGCCACAGTCCACAGATCCCTTTGGGAGAATTCCCAGTTCTGAGAGAGCAACCTTGAAAGGACCAGGAATGCCCAGCAGATCAGGTAAAATACTCAAAACTTAGAAAAAACGAAACCTCCAGAATCTATGGCAATTCTTAATCCAAACAAAGCCTGTCTTCGTACACCATCCTTGCAAGGAGCCCGTTCTCCCTGCCTGCTTCCTGGCAGAAGAGGGTAATGAAATCAGGGATTGCAGGAAGGCGCAGAGCCCATCCTCCGTCTGGATGCACCCGGCTGGGGGATTGAAGCACTAAATGAATAATGGATAGTCCCGGTGGCCAAAGGGGTTTCCACGCCACACTCGTCCTACTCAGCTGAACTTTGCAAGGAAGGAGCAATTCTTTTTTCCTGCGGAGTTGCCAGGCTGGGAAACACAGCCATCTTTTTAAAAGGAGAAGATTAAAATGGAGGAAGCCCCATGAATATTAAAGTAAATCTGAAGTCAGAACCCTCCCCACTTCCAACCAGGGATTCCTTAACCCTCTCTCTCCTCTGCAGACCAGCACTCTGCAGAAGCAGCCTCCACCCCCTGATGGTTTCAAAGCTATGTGCATTGGATTAATTTACTTTCTGAATATTTAAACAAATCCTGAAAAAAGGGGTTGGAATTGTGGCTGTTTTCAGACTAGGCTTCTACAATATAAGACTTTTTTTTTTGACTAGCCTTTTGGAGGTCTTCGCCTGCTAAGCTGTGCTGATGCACTTACCCCTTTTCATAACAAAAGGGATGAGAACGGAATTAGTTTATTCCCTTTGAAAAGCACTTCACATACAGCCTGCAATTTTCTGCACTCCATCAGCTCATTAATCTGCATATTTGACTGCATTTGGCAAAAGCATTTAACTCATTTCACCTTTCCATCTGGGATCTGGAGCGTGTTAGGAAATGTAAGACTTCACTGCTGAATGAATGGTAAATTATTTGGGGCTGTGAGTAGCTATACTTGTTTGGTATTTTAGTGATGTATCTTCTAACTCATGTTAGCAATACTGAATTTACTTTATTTTAGCAGCCCAGGGCGTGCTGAGGAAGTCATTCCTGTCCTGTCTGTCTCTCTCTTCCTCTGGCTCCTTGTCAGCCTTGGGGCACAGGTAAGAGAAAACCTGAACCAGAGCTGTGCTGGGGTGGGGTCCCCACCGGGCGTCCCACTCTCCTCGCTACCTTCTTGCTCTTCACCTACACTTTCAGGAGCTCACTTATAAGCTTTCTTGTTGAGGGGACAGCAAAGCACCACGGCAGTGGCCCCCGCTTGCCACTGGGTCCCTTTCCTCCACGCCCTATGCATGTGTCTTCAGCCATCCAGCCTCGGTCATGCCACTGCCCTGTCCAGGAGACCTGCCTTTTGAGTTGAAGCCACTGCAAGTCGGTGTCACGGCCTTCTGGCTCCGCAAAGATGTTCCATTGCCCTCTTTGTGGGTGACCCTGCTGGGGTATGCAAGTGTGTTTCTCTATCATTATGGGATCTCTTAATTAGTCATCTCAGCTAGAGCATTTTACTTGTTGAACTCTGTGCGATTTTGAATCCCAGGTGAATACACAAATTCCAAGTTGCTTATTTATTTATTGTGTGTTTGTTTGCAGTTTTTGGTGAGGCTGGGTTTGAACACACCACCTCTGGCATATGGGCCTGGCGCCCTACTCCATGGAGCCACAGGCGCTGTCCCCAAGTTGCTAATTTTGAAAGACACAACTGCTCAGTCATAACGGCCTCTCACTTTCTGTCCTTAAAAGACAGACACAGCGCCTGTGGCTCAGTGAGTAGGGCGCCAGCCCCATATGCCGAGGGTGGCGGGTTCGGACCCAGCCTCGGCCAAACTGCAACCAAAAAATAGCCGGGCGTTGTGGCGGGCGCCTGTAGTCCCAGCTGCTCGGGAGGCTGAGGCAAGAGAATCGCGTAAGCCCATGAGTTAGAGGTTGCTGTGAGCCGTGTGACGCCACGGCACTCTACCCAAGGGCGGTACAGTGAGACTCTGTCTCTACAAAAAAAAAAAAAGACAGACACTTACACTGAAGACTCAAGCTGGAGAAGGCAGGTTTACATGCTCTGATCTCTCAGCTAAATTTTGGCAAGACACAGACTTTACTTGAGTGGTTGTTAAAAGAATATTGCAAAAATCTTCCACAATTTTCTCTGCACTGGACTTAGCCAAATTTAACATTCATTCATCTCACCTGGGTTCCTTTGCTCTCTCTGAAATACTCAGGAATATTTTGAAGTCAGATGGGTTTGTACTAGTTCCATAATGCCATTTTATCATGAATTCGGCAAATGTTCCTTAAATACCTAAAATGTCCATGCAAAGCAGTGACATATAGCAGTGAAACAAAACGGTTTTCCTGCTCGCGGTCAGCTTTCATTCCAGTAGCACTGGTCAGCTATCTTAGGGCACGTTGGTAACCACAACAGTGGCCTTCTGAAGAGGATGGGGGCAGAGCTGTATCAGCCACACTGGTCCCTTCACTCAGGAGACAGAAGCACACAGAAACAGGGTCGTCACGAGCAGAGGAGGATGGGCTTTTTTCTTTATTTTCTTTCTACAGCACCCACTGCAAGGGGAAGCTACCAGGAGACACTGCAGACCAGTCCTGACGAGGGGTCAGGGAGCTGTTCTCAGCTACAGGACTGGAAACAACCACACCCCTCTCCTGCCCTGCACGCCTAAGACAGGGCAGTGTGCTGGTGCTGCTTCCTCAACAGATGACCATCACCACCTTCCTTCCCACACCTGACTAGCTCTCCTGGGAGCCTTTTGATAAAGGCATGGCGATGCCACCAGGACACACCGTCACCTTAAGGGAACTGCAAACACAGGGCTGGATGAGGCAGGCAGACGGAGGTCAGTCAGGGTCAGACGCCAGCCCAGTGCTTTGAAGGTTGCTTAGCAACAACTGAAGGTCCCCCCCCCCCGCCCCAGCCCTGTAAGGGAGGCCCGACCGCACCACTGAGGCCATCACTGCTCTCATCAAAAAGCCCATTATGTTGGCTCTGCAAACTCCGGCAGGCAGAGGCGGCCTTCCAGGAACAGACAGGGAGTGCCTTTTACATTCTAGTAGCGTAGATCTCAGCTAGCACAATTACGCCGGCCTGTGTGACCAGGCTCACCCAGACAGGAATTATGCCTGAGGTGAAATCTGAGGTGATAGCTGGGTGGCAGGGCTGAGCTGGGCTTCCAGCATCCAACTCCCACAGGACAGTTGTCCCTGTTGATGCCGTGAGTGGGTCTCAGCTCCCACTGACAGCACTGCCAAGTCACGTCACCCTTTGTGTGTAAAATGAGAGACGTGTGACTTCAGGGTCTCAGCTCTCAGCCCTAACTTTTTGTAATTCTGTGATACATTTCACAGCAGCCTCCTACATCTCGACCACATTATTAACCAGCAACCAATACTTTCCAGAAAACAAACTCCCTCCATACTACGGAGAAAAACAAGTCAACCTGGGACTGCTTCAGTCCATCAGGACAAGTCATCAGCAAAGGAAAGGACACAGTTCTCACCCCTCAGAGTTTACGGTCCAGGAAGTTTGGAATCTCCCCGTCTGCTTATCAAGTTGGGTGTTTAGTCCGGACATGAAGGTGAAGCAGCTGCTGAGATAAACTGTGTCCCCAGGAGTCCCAGGGTTGAACAGGAGTGGAACTATTTACTTTTTCAAATGCAATAGAGAATTCCACAGACAGTCACTATTTCAAAGATAAATATGTCTCGTGTACACAGATACAACTTTTCTGTAAGGATCCGCCTTCAAAGAAAACCCTGTTAGGGCCTACCTGGAAATAACATCCCCAGAGGAAATGGCCAGAGCTCCTTTCAACATAGACAAGCAAAGTTTGTGAATGAGCCTGTGGAAACCCAAATGCCTCCCACTCCCTACTGAGCTTACGCCCGACACTAGATTAGCAAGCACTGTTAAAAACTGCAGTTATAGTTTGAAAAGATAAAAAGGCATTATTTTCTACATAAGCGAATTAATATCATTTATCTAGAATATATTTTCTTTATAAAATAACCCATGACTTTTTAAAATAACTTTCATCATGAAAAGTTATTTAAAAAATATAGAATCATGACCAACAACTGAAATTCAATTATACTTGAACATTTCAGTTTGATGGCCTTAGTTGTTCTTTAGCTTCACTGCTACATACAGAGATTTACTTCTTCTGAAGCAATGGAATACTTCGTCATTTTCCTGTATTTCTCAGCAGAATGATCGCTGCCTTCTCAAACTTAACCATGGGGATTTTAGGTTTCTAAGAATAAAAAATCCATGAAGCTAGTTTTAAGCATAAGACAGTGGTACTTTTAAGTAAATTAGGTTTGTTGGTGTGAAAAAGAAGTCACTTGGGAGTGAATTCTAAGTGATCACAGCTATTTCTCAGCCTAGGGAAGGTTAGACAACAGGCACTTTCCTCTCACTGACAACTTCAGGACAAGGACAGAGAGACCTGACTGCAGGGATGGGATCAAAGGTGTCAGAGGGTGGAGGCAGCGGGCGGCTGTGTGTGCAGGAGCCCCGCTGCGAGACGGGCGCCAGCTGAGTGGGGTCTTCCTGTTTTTGCAGCACGAAACAACTGCCAGAGTCACTGAAGTCACAATGACTTTAGAGGGACTAACTTTTGACTCATATTTTATACTTTGTGAGTCATGACTTAATAAGAATTCCCAGGCGTCAGGAAACTGCAGGGGCTGGAAATCCCTCCTGAAGTCACAGAAAGTCAGTGGTGGGGGGAGGCTGAGACCACGGTGGGGTGAGAGGTCAGTAGTGGGGGAGGCTGAGACTGCAGTGGGGCAGCTTAGCAAGAGCGGAGTGGACAGCCTGGCCGTCACACTCTTTCCAGACGTGCTGTCCTGGGTGAAGTGAATTAGCTTCTTGGGGTTCAGTTTCTTTAGTTGTAAAATAGCTAACTTCTTTTCTTTTCATTTTTTTTTAAGAAGTGTCTTATTCTGTCTGTAGGCTGGAGTGTGGTAGCATCATCACAGCTCAGGACAACCTCAAACTCCTGGGTTCAGGAGATCCCCCTGCCTCAGCCTCTCCAGTAGCTGGGACTACAGGTGCCTGCCACCAGGCCTGGCTAGTTTTTCTATTTTTAGTAGAAAAGGGTCTTTTTCAGGCTGGTCTCCAACTCCTGAGCTCAAGAGATCCTCCAGCCTCGGCCTCCTGGAGTGTTGGGATTGCAGGAGAGAGTCCCCCTGCTTCGGAGTGCTGGGATTATAGGAGAGAGCCCCCATGCCCAGAGTGCTGGGATTGCAGGAGAGAATCCCCATGCCCAGAGTGCTGGGATTGCAGGAGAGAGCCCCCCTGCCCAGAATGCTTGGATTACAGGAGAGAACCCCCCTGCTTCAGAGTGCTGGGATTACAGGACAGAGCCCCATGCCCAGAGTGCTGGGATTGCAGGAGAGAGCACCCATGCCCAGAGTGCTGGGATTGCAGGAGAGAGCCCCCATGCCCGGAGTGCTGGGATTGCAGGACAGAGCCCCCATGCCCAGAGTGCTGGGATTGCAGGACAGAGCCCCCATGCCCAGAGTGCTGGGATTGCAGGAGAGAGCCCCCATGCCCGGAGTGCTGGGATTATAGGAGAGAGCCCCCATGCCTGGAGTGCTGGGATTGCAGGACAGAGCCCCCATGCCCAGAGTGCTGGGATTGCAGGAGACAGCCCCCGTGCCTGGAGTGCTAGGATTGCAGGACAGAGCCCCCATGCCCAGAGTGCTGGGATTACAGGAGAGAGCCCCCGTGCCCGGAGTGCTAGGATTGCAGGAGAGAGCCCCCGTGCCTGGCCTTCAGATGTCTGATTTGTGAGGTCTCTAGAAGGGGCTCTTCTAACCTCTATTTTGCATGGGAAGAAATTAATACGGAAAAAAGTAAAATAAATCTGATTTTAAAATAAAAAAGAAAAGCTAGGATGGAGATACAGTGTGCCTTGTCTGATGCCCCTCAGGAAACCCCCATTGTCCACGATCCTTAACACCTCAGAGTATCCGACCGTGTGCATCTCACCTCTTCCCTTCTTTCCATCTTCCCCTATAAACTATGTCAATCATTTGAAACTGGATGCAGTTTCTTTAATGGCTTAATTTGAGAGGCTAGTGAAGTTGAATCCAGTGAGTTGTTAATAGGAACAACAAGGAACAATAGGGTGAAAGAAGGAACAACAGATATTCCATTGTCCACAACAGCTACTTAACCAGAAACTAAAGCTCCATGCTGGGCCAGCAAATAAGATCTGCTGTGCTAAGATCTGGAGAACACAGGGAGGGCTTTCTCACTGTCCAGGTGCCAAATCAGGAAGAAAGTCTCCTAGACCCCTTAGAACTGAATGATGATCTTCTCCCTTCCCTTGCTGCCGTGATCATGGTCAGTATCTCAGGAGAAACAGGCAGGAATGTATCTACCATAATTCTACATTGACAGTAATAATGGAGCAAAACTAGAATTAGTTTTACTCCCTGGTTGGAGGTCAAGTGTCTGCTCAAGTGGCATGTAAAAAGGCAAAGTAGGGACAAACTGTTAGCGCCTTAATGAGAGAGTTAGAAAAGATGAGATGGAAAAAACTCAAGTGCAGTGCTGTATGACTTGGGACTGACCAGGCCTGCAGGACCTCGCAATCACTGGGCATTTCTTCCAACCCAACAACCTCCTTCGCCATTGTCTGTTTTACTTAGAATTTCTGAAATTTTTTCAAGAAGTGATAGGACATATATTATTGGAACACTAAAAAGTTGACCGTACCTATACCCAAAGAAATTTCCATAAGAATGTTTTTAGAAATTTCTCATGGCCCAACATTCTCTTAACTCTGAAAGTTGCTGTCATGACACAAATAGAGAAAAGACGTTGTAATTCTTTATACTTAAAGATGGAGATATTCATTATGTATTTTTAAACTCTCTCTATACATAATATTTAGAAACTTATTCACGAATTTAAAATAGTTTAAATGGCACATTAACCTTATGGACACCCTGTATTTGTTTCACATATGTGTGGCTGCCAGATTTAGTTAATAAAATTTCAGAGCACTCTGTTAATTTTGAATTTTGGATAAATAACAATTGTGTTTTTTACTACAACCATGGTCCAGATAAGCATGTCCAAATATCCCCTAAAGAGATTGGACTTCAAAGCCATATGCTCATCATAATGCATCAGATTTAGGGTTACTATATATTTTTAGATAACTTAGAATTTTCAAATTTGTTATTTTCAACAGAGGCTTTTCCTTCTGCTGAGAAACACTGGAAGGCCTGCAGCCCCGGGCCCCACTCCACTCGACAGGCTCATACCCGCCCCTTTAACCTGTCTGTCCTATAGTAATAGACAAAAAAAGGTGCTGTGGCAGATTTCGGGTGCCAGCTTCCTAATCTAACATAATAGAACCTTTTTACAACAGATGACAAGAATCACTGCAGTACCTGAGAAAAGTCAAAGACTCAGGGAATCCATCCAGGCATCCTTGCTTTTCTATTCAAATCGTGGTTGATATTTCACTTCAGGTTCCTGAGACAAGTCCAAAGTCACAGGATAGTAACGTGATTTCGAAGCAGATGAATGAGGTTTCTTTTGAAACATTTCTTTTTTTTTTTGTAGAGACAGAGTCTCACTTTATGGCCCTTGGTAGAGTGCCGTGGCATCACACAGCTCACAGCAACCTCCAGCTCCTGGGCTTAAGCAATTCTCCTGCCTCAGCCTCCCGAGTAGCTGGGACTACAGGCGCCTTCTGAAGCTCTACAACTTACGATATTTTTTAAAATTAGACAAATCACGAGGGTCAGATTCACAGACCCGCGGTCCAGGGCCGTCTCCTGACTGGGGAAGTGAGGCTGCGTCTAGGACTCTCCTACCTGACTTGAAGGTGAGTACGCAGATCGGGGAAACCACCACCCACGGGTTCTGTTTGCTCTTCGCAACCCATGAGTATTGGCCACGGTTGTCTTCAGCACCTAATTGCCATTTTCAGTCTACAACACCTCTTGGGTTGTTTTAAACTCTACCTTATTAAATTTTCTAATATTTTTGCAGCTACAAAAATCCACCATCACTTGTTTTATGAGTGGCTTTTGCCCCTAGCCAGAGCTCATGTTTGACATTTTTACTCCACCTCCTTAAAAACATCATGAGGCACATATACGGTCATTAATATTAATTGTGTTGAATTCAGTGAGTGACTCTTACACAGAGACCTTGAGATAACAGTCAATGGGCTGCTGTCCCTCCAGAAGCTGCCCTGGGAATCATCTGTGCTGGGTGGGTGTTTCTCAGGGGTGGGTCAGCCTATTGGTCTGGCAATTTTCAAGATCAATTCTGGGGTCTATAAAATAAATAAAGGAAAATCCTGGGCTATATAATCTATTCTTCCCCCGCCCCCCGAGAGCATGTGCATGATCTGTTTTGGTATTTTGATGATGGTGGATTATGAACATGCAAGTTGATAACCACCTGCTGTAGGATGGATGTTTGAATGTATTTTTAAACTACAAAGAATGAAAACTGGAGTCTTATGTAGTTTTATCCTATTAAAAAAATAGTCATACTTGTTTTGCATGTCATGTTCTCTGTTACTAGCAACTGTAGCTTAGAAAAGAGGGACGGCCTCTGGGAACACCGACGTGCCTGGAGGTATGAGCCTGCTGGGCTCATGCCGGCTCCAGGAGACCGGCTCATAGGGGGCTGCGAAGATCCTCCCCCAGGTAGGAGCCACTGGTTGTGGGCTTGTCTTACCAGGGGGCGCTCAGAGACTCTAATAGCAAACACAACATCCTCATAGCAGGACCTGGAGCATCTGAGAATTCAATGGGAATGAAAACCCCCACTGTAACTTAGTCTCAGAAATGGGCAGGTCGCGGAGTCTCTCGGAGACTTTAAACATGGGAGGATCAATGGTCACGTGTGTAAAATGGTTGGCAGCGTGTCTGGGACCTGGCTGCTGCCCTGGGGTGCACTTAGCTTGTCCTTGAAGCTCCGTGTTATCTCTGAATTTTGAAAGAATCTGATCTCACCTCCCTTCTTCACTTCAGATTTACTTTTGGCTGGAGGTTTCAGTTGGTTCTTTGGCTCTTAAACCCCTTTCTTGTAGTTGTTGAGGGCAGCTCACATAATTGACTATAGAATTCCCATGGAGTTAGGCTGCAGGTGTGAGGCAGAGCCCTGTCACACAGATTGCGTGACACGGGAGTTACTCACAGAGGTCTAGACTCACTGGTTGGCTTTTAGATTATTCACCAGGCCAAGAAGTGTAAACTAGAATTGCCAGAAAGAGACACAAAGCTTGCCAGATGACAGCAGTAACTCAAAATGGCCTTGCAAGTCATGCAGCAGAAGCCCGGATGGAGAAGCCCAGCTGTCAGTGGCTCTACCCCTTCATGATTCCTTGACTCAGCTCATTTTCTCCTCAAATTAAGAGACTTCACAAGTCTTCACATATTAACTAAAAGCCACGAATGACCCCAATTGCCTGGCACAAAGGAAACTGGGCCAAGTACTCCGCGTTTTGCTCACGTTTTTATGGTCAAGGGTCAAGGTTAGTCGGGTTACACACAGGAGTCGATGGAGTCTGTGGCTGAGCTGAGGGGCGTGGCAGCAACATGCTGGCAATGAAAAACACACCCAAAGATAGCAGAATGATTAGGCCGCCGTTCTCCAGACCAGATTCTCTTCTTATTCACTTTACTCCTCACAGTTAAGCAGAAATAGAGCCATTCCTTCTTGGTATTTTTTAGCCCGAATACTATAAGCTAAGTGGGATCTTAATCATTATAAACCCAATTTCAAGTCTTGAGAACTTGCACTTAGAGCAGGTATAAATACGATCCCCGAGAGGTAGAATGCTAGCAATGGCTGGAGGGCAGTCTGCGAGAATCTGCATGAAAGCAGAGAGGCTCAGAGAGGACTGTTCCCGGGCCGGGAGCCGGTCTGATGAGGGGTCTGAGCGGCCCGGAGGTTTTCAGGGCAGGGAAGTACCAGGGGAGGAGGTTGCACCTGTCCACCCTCCAGTGACAGTGACTCGCTCACAGCTTCAAGCCACATATTCAATAGATCTGTTGGCATCAGGGCAGAGAGGAAGTCAAAGTCTATTGTTTTGATCAATAGAGCTACTATAATTGTAGTCTCTCTCTTTTTTTTTTTTAGAGACAGAGTCACACTTTATCACCCTCGGTAGAGTGCTGTGGCATCACAGCTCACAGCAACCTCCAACTCCTGGGTTTAGGTGATTTTCTTGCTTCAGCCTCCAGAGTAGCTGGGCCTACAGGCGCCCGCCACAATGCCCGGCTATTTTTCTGTTGTGGTTTGGCCGAGGCTGGGTTTGAAACCACCATCCTTGGTATATGGGGCTGGCACGCTACTCACTGAGCCACAGGCGCCGCCCTGCAGTCTGTTTAAAAAAAAAAATCTTTGTCCTTTCTTCATATACCCACACACTTATCCTGGATCTTAAATCCTCTCCCCCCCCCCAGGTAGAATCTCCTTTTAAAACACTTTATATTTTAGCTCAAGTTTTCTTTATCTTATTTCAATAGCCAAAACACCTAGATTTCTTATTCATTGAAGAATTAGGAATTTTCTTTTCATTTCTTACATTGTATGCTAAGTAATTTCCTCTTACTTTGTCCTACTTCATAATACAAATAATGATTAGAAATGGTAAAGACCAAAAAAGCAAATGGAAGATTATCAAGAATCTTCTAGGCATGGAACGATTTCCCTTAGTAAGCGTTCTATCAAAGTGACTCGTTCTCCCTGAATATTTTTCCCTGCATCTGCTCATTTTAAATAATTAGATTAATAGTTTATTATTATCCATATTTTATGACAAAATATTTTCAGCATCTGCTTCACTCAGAGGTCTACAAATACTAAAATTTATCTTAAGCTGTATCAATACATAAAAATGTGTCTATGCTGTGATTGAGATTTATTTGATTTTAAATATTTTCGTGGGATTAATTACACTTATATTGTTTCTCAGCAGGTATCTGCCAACACTGATGCACCTAATTCCACGAGGATGTTGTTACTATAGGTTCAACAAATCACATTTGAGTTGTGAGAACGTCACATCTGGGCTATTTCGCAGAAGCGCTCTTGAGAGCAGGAAGAGGGTTAAACTGAGGTCTCCACCTTGGCACCTCTCTGAGCTAACAGCTCAGCTGCGCGGCAAGGAGGAAGGAGCAAGAGGGCAAGTTTTGGCTGTTTTTTTCGCTAGTTTGTAAAACTTTCCAGTTTATCATCTTTAGTTTCAGAGAGAGGAAAGGAAGGGATACGAAGAAGTCAGGGCAGTTACACTTATCACAGAGGATTTTTACTACTTAAACTTGGTGTTGGACTTGGGAGAGAGCGCGCCTGGCACTGAGCGCTTTAGCAATGCTCATGCCTTCAACTCCTTAACTCTGTGGGAATTTCACCTCAGAAAATAGCAGAGACGGTGCAAAGTTACAATGATGAAAACATCAAAACATTAATCATAAATTGGGTAAGTTATTAATAGTGCATTTGGCACAACTGAATATGAAACAGCCACCAAATATTAGTAATGATTATTCATCACATGAAAAGATAGGCTATTACGTTGACTAAAATAGCTGGATGTAAAAAAACTAAAGCTGGACGTAAATTATCTATGGGGATCATGTCAGTGGAAGGTGAAAGTTCTAACCTTGGTTGCCTTTGTAAAGTGAAATTTTTTTCTCTGATGCTTTATATTTTCTTTTCTTTTCTTTCTTTCTTTTCTTTCCTTTCTTTCTTTCCTTCCTTCTTTCCTTTCCTTTTTTTTTGAGATAGGTTCTCACACTGTTCACCAGACCAGAGTGTGGTAGGGTTATCATAGATCACCACATCCTTGAACTCTTGAGACTCAGCCTCTCAAGTAGCTGGGACTATAGGTGTGCCCCACCATGCCTAGTTAATTTAAAAAAAATTTTTTTTGTAGGGATGAGGTCTCACCTTGTTTGCCCAGGCTGGTTTCAAATTTCTGGGCTGAAGTGATCCTCCTGCCTCAGCCTCCCTAGTAGCTGGGACTACAGGTGCCCACCACCACACCTGGCTCACCTTGTGGCTCATTTTTTTAATTTTTGTAGAGATGGGGTCTCACTATGTTGCCTAGGCTGGTTTCGAATTCCTGGCATCAGTGATTCTCCTGCCTCATTCTCCTGAAGTGCTGGGATTATAGGCACCAGCCACTAAGTCCAACTGTTCTATTTTTAATTCAGAAATTCAATCAGCACAAAGTGAAGAAAAACAGTTAAGGCCAGGGGCATTGACAGGAACCCATTCAACTATTTACTTATATATTTTGATCACCAAATTTGCAGGTATACTAAATTAGTTCTTCACTTGAGAAAATTAAGAAACTTTACAGCTTTGACTGGAAGAAAGGTTAAGTGAAGAGTGAGATCAGTGAACTAGTGGGGCAGTGCCCGGCACCTGCTTAACCAGAAGGGGCCGCTGACTCCCGAGGAGCAGTCGCTGCACTTGTAACAAGATCTGTATTTTAGTGTCTTAATCCTACTAAGAACCTTGTGACCCTGGAGAAGTCATGCCATGATAAAGCTGCGTTTCAGGCTGTGCATTAGATTTAACAAAGTTTTTTTGTGATAGCTTAGATATTTAATCCTCACTTTTTATTAACAAGAGAATAGATACCTCAGCTTTATCATCTATAAAATGTCTACAATAGATAATACTTAAGGTTTCCTTTGGGGCTTAAAACTCTAGGGTTTTGTTTAACACAACTAGAAAGAAAATGTTTAGTTTTTTTGTTTGTTTGTTTGATTTACCAAATTTCACCATCCATATATTTTGATTTAATCAGTTTATCTTCATACTGTTTTGTTTCCAAAATAACTACTTACATTTATTGTTTCGGATACCAAATGCCAACATCTCTTGTCCTAAATCTAAAATTTTTAAACTGGCTTAATCACGACTGCTTCCTGGTATCTGTACTCACATTTCATTTATATAATTGCTACAGGCTGTAATATTATTATAGTCTGTGTTGTTAGCGAAGAGCAAGGGTAACGTGGCCATTTAAAGTTTCTTATAATCCATGTAAAAATTACTATATTTTGAAAAAAAATAAAAAATTAAGGCAGCGCCTGTGGCTCAAAGGAGTAGGGCACCAGCCCTATATGCCGGAGGTGGCGGGTTCAAACCCAGCCCTGGCCAAAAACTGCAAAATAAATAAATAAAATAAAAAATTAAAAGCTGAAAGTTGTTGAGCCATAGGATACATTTTGTTTGAGCAAGTTCTCTAAACTTGAATCTTTGAGGACATTAGGTTTCAAAAGTGGTACATTTTTAAATTGCAAGTAATTATCAGAAGGAAACTGTTGTGACTGATGAGCAGACCTGCATGATTTATACTTTCAAAATCTCCATGAAGAAGGAAAGACTATCAGGCACTTCCCCAAACAGAAACAAGAGAAACAGGAGTCCCACTGTTTCTTTGTTTCCAAATGACTTAACAGTCCTTTCTTTGTGGAAACACTTGGTTACTTTAAAGCAGATCAAACAAAGGAAGTTCCAGTGAAACATCCAAAAGACTAAACAGTTGGGCACCAGTGGGGGAAATGGCACATAGCCGCGGGCACCGCAGGGCAGGGGTGGGGTCCGGTGGGATGCCTGGGCAGTGGTGTGGGGAAGCACAGCTGCCCACCACCCCCCGGAGCCCTGGGCTCTTCTGGTTGACCAGGGTTGGGCCTTCCCCAGAGCTCAAACTTCCCCACCTGCTGAGCACACTTCCTGTAGAAATATGGTCTTTAGAGGAATAACCCCAGGCAAGCTCTACCCTTGGCTTGTCTTTCATAGATAATGAGGGAATAGACTCTCTAAATGAGAGAAGAAAGAAAGAAAAAAGCATACAAACGGAAACCAGACACTGATTCTGCTCAGGTGTTATATTTCTATTTTTCAAGACTTGTGTTTTACATTTATGTTTGATGCTCTTAACGTAGTTATTCCCCCCTCAGGTGGAGAGAGGCTTTCCTTAAAACCACTTATTCAGTACATTTGGGGGCTATTACCCTCTCTGATCAGCTACTCAGGAACGGCAATCAAAGGGAATGCTGCCTCACCTCATCCTGTTGTCCTTTAGAGATTCGTTCAATTGGGTAGGTTAACAGAGAGATGGGGCTAAATGGATTAGAACTCCGAGAAGGAAATGGTATTGTAAAAACGAATGCAGAGCTATTTAAACAAAGCGCCAAGTAACTTCCAAACTCTTTGATTTGTTACATCTTGCTAAGACTAGACCTTGGAATACTGAATTGTGTTCTCACTAACTCTATTTTGTCATAGAAAGAATAATTAAACAATCATAGATAAAGAATAGACAAGTTAACCTTCACACTGATTTTTGCTGGAGGGCAAAGTTCAAGGAAAACAGTCCTGTGTTACTCCCAGAAGGTTCTCCTGTACCTCCCGGTTTTATGGTTGTGTCGCAGGTGGTGGAAAAGACAGCACGTCACGAAATTGCCCCAATTGTTTAAATGGTAGTAACATTTAAAAGAAAATAAGAAGGACTTCTGTTCATTTTCTTCTTTTATTTTGGAAGGCAGGGCAAGAGGGAATTTAAGGGTGGGCTAAGGTCTTTAAACAAAACCTTAGTATTTTATCTTAGGCCATGACTAAGAGAACTTTGAGACACAAATTTTGACATTGGCACACTAATCCACGCCAGTCAACAGATGAGTTTGATGTTGTTCTTTTCATGTCTACGAGCGCCTCACACCCATTTTCCTATAGACACTGCTGCTCAGCAAGGAGAGCCTAAGTTCAGGGCAGCTAAAGGCTGCAGATCAGGGTTTGAACCTAAACCCACCAGGATGGCCAGAGTTAGTGGATCAACCACTCCAGAATTCCCTGACAAGAGTCGGTAAATGCCTTTGCTCTTCTTTCTGTTTACTTTTCTCACTGGGATCATTGATGGTGAGTAGATGATTCAGGTGTGAATCCTGCTCTCTCACTGGGATCACTGATGGTGAGTCAGATGGCTCGAGTGTGAATCCTGGTCTCTCACTGGGATCACTGATGGTGAGTAGATGACTGAGGTATGAATCCTGCTCTCTCACTGGGATCACTGATGGTGAGTCAGATGGCTCGGGTGTGAATCCTGCTCTCTAACTGGGATCACTGATGTGAGGCAGATGGCTCGGGTGTGAATCCTGCTCTCTCACTGGGATCACTGATGTGAGTCAGATGACTCAGGTATGAATCCTGGTCTCTCACTGGGATCACTGATGTGAATCAGATGGCTCGGGTGTGAATCCTGCTCTCTCACTGGGATCACTGATGTGAGTCAGATGACTCAGGTGTGAATCCTGCTCTCTCACTGGGATCACTGATGTGAGTCAGATGGCTCAGGTGTGAATCCTGGTCTCTCACTGGGATCACTGATGTGAGGCAGATGGCTCAGGTGTGAATCCTGGTCTCTCACTGGGATCACTGATGTGAGTCAGATGGCTCAGGTGTGAATCCTGGTCTCTCACTGGGATCACTGATGTGAGTCAGATGGCTCAGGTGTGAATCCTGGTCTCTCACGGGGATCACTGATGTGAGTCAGATGGCTTAGGTGTGAATCCTGGTCTCTCACTGGGATCACTGATGGTGAGTAGATGACTCAGGTGTGAATCCTGCTCTCTCAGTGGGATCACTGATGTGAGTCAGATGGCTCAGGTGTGAATCCTGGTCTCTCACTGGGATCACTGATGTGAGTCAGATGGCTCGGGTGTGAATCCTGGTCTCTCACTGGGATCACTGATGGTGAGTAGATGGCTCGGGTGTGAATCCTGCTCTCTCACTGGGATCACTGATGTGAGTCAGATGGCTCGGGTGTGAATCCTGGTCTCTCACTGGGATCACTGATGGTGAGTAGATGACTCAGGTGTGAATCCTGCTCTCTCACTGGGATCACTGATGGTGAGGCAGATGGCTCAGGTGTGAATCCTGCTCTCTCACTGGGATCACTGATGTGAGTCAGATGGCTCGGGTGTGAATCCTGGTCTCTCACTGGGATCACTGATCTGAGTCAGATGGCTCGGGTGTGAATCCTGCTCTCTCACTGGGATCACTGATGTGAGTCAGATGGCTCGGGTGTGAATCCTGCTCTCTCACTGGGATCACTGATGTGAGTCAGATGGCTCGGGTGTGAATCCTGCTCTCTCACTGGGATCACTGATGTGAGTCAGATGGCTCGGGTGTGAATCCTGCTCTCTCACTGGGATCACTGATGTGAGTCAGATGGCTCAGGTGTGAATCCTGGTCTCTCACGGGGATCACTGATGTGAGTCAGATGGCTCAGGTGTGAATCCTGGTTTCACGGGGATCACTGATGGTGAGTCAGATGACTCATGTGTGAATCCTGGTCTCTCACTGGGATCACTGATGTGAGTCAGATGGCTCCAGTGTGAATCCTGCTCTGTCACTGGGATCACTGATCTTATTGACTTTGGTCAAGTGGTCACACCTCACTTTACTTGTCTGTTGAACTGGGGTGATAGCAGTACCTATTTCCAAAGGTTGCTATGAGCAACAGAATGCAGGTAAAGAGCTCAGCACGGCATCTGGACATGGGGATACCTATACAGGTGGTCTGGCTGTTCCCTTTTGTTATCCCACCAATAATATGAGAGCTGAAGGAGACCATGGAGATTGTCTTCTCCAACTAATTAGTCTTGTAGATAAGAAAATGTGGAGATTCCAAATATTTGTCTATGATAACACATTTAAGTCAAGGCAGAGCTAGAATTCAAATTCATGGTTTATTCCCTCTCTTTCCACTTTACGTGGCTACCCCCAGACTTTATTTTATATAAATATGATCAATAAAGAGAGAAAAGATGTACCAAAAAAAAGACAAAACTAAACCACGAGTGCCCAGTTGGCTGCCACAGCCTGCACACCCACTCTCCTCCCACACACACCGCTCTCCTTACTCCCCAATTTCTGCCTCATGGGTTCCCTTAGGTCTAAGGCTGAGCACTTCCACAGCATGTACAGGGAAGAAGCCTGTCAGTCAGTTCAAAGGCATTTGGGCAGAGAATGCTGGAGTCTAGCAGATAGACAGTGTGGTCTGCAGAGGGGAGAGGAGCTGCCCCTGTGACCCAGCAACTTCTCATTCCTGGTGCAACAGCAGTTGGATGAAGGCCAGACAAAGGCTCTCGCTCCGAAAGCACAGGGTCCAAAAAAAGGATCTGTCTTGTGGTAGAGGTGACACTGCTGTGATGGCATCACTGAGTTTGGGGTAAAAGTGACGTTAATTCCTTTCATAGATTGGTCTCCTGCCTACCATCTTCCAGACAGAATTCTGAGATGAACCTATTGGCCAACAGGATCTATTTCCTTTCAGTTCTGCTGGGATCTAATATATTCTAAAGTTACTAATTATTCAGTTAAATAGAAAATGCCTTACCCATCAGTAGGGCAATCAGCCTGTCACAATCACCTCCCAGAGCCAAGCAGCCTGGTTGTCTACCAGCCTCATCTGGTGGGTTTATGTGACTAGGTTCCCTCCCACCCAAGAGCCCAGGCAACAAGCTGCCTTTTCTCTCAGGGGTCAGGGCTCTGGCACAGCCACCTAAGGGATGAGGGAACAAGCCTGCATAGCTGGGAGGACTCAGTTCCCCGACACGGTGTCTGCTGCTGATGTCACAGTGCCTTCAGAGACACGGGCTGCCCAGCTCTGTTCCCATCATGGTGGTTTCCCCAGGAAATCTCACAGCAGCGCCAGGTCCTGATGCTTCACTCTGAAGACCCTTCTCAGCCAGAGGCCACTATGTGCAGGGTCCCCCTTTGCACATAGGCCCAGGACAAAGCAATGGAGTAAAGGACAGTGGAGGGGCTGGGGAATGAGCACAGTGACCAGCTGCTTGAACACAGCCCCTTTTGAAAACCATTCCTCATGCTGGGTGAGAATGACCGTCTGATATTTGCTACCTGCAAATTCTAGGTTAGTGACTCTGCTTCTCAGTAAAATGGAGGAAGGGACAGCTCCTCCTCTCCTGCCAGGCACAACTGCGCTCCTGGGACTGTTCTGGGCTGGTCCTTCCTCAGTCACTGTTGTTGCAACCCTGTACTTTTCTGACTGCGTCTGCCGGAAGGAGACAGGAAGCGGCAGTCACCCTCGGCAGCTGTGCGGTTCCCCTGTCCTCCTGCGATGACGTTGGTTGGCTTTGGTGACAGGAGGCCAGGAACTGAGCCACAGTGAAGGTCAGGAAGACGGGTCACTGTTTATGCTGCTGTCGGGCTGGGGACCTGTGAGGGCGTCTCTGTCCTCCCTTCTACACTGTTTCTCTTTCCGTTCCTCTTTACAACGCAGAGCTGAAGCATCCTGTTTTCAAAACATCTAACTGTTTTGCCACTGAGGAACTCATGCTCTGATGCATTCTGCTGAAGTACCAGACAATTCTTCTAATTCAGGGGGTGGTGAAAATCGCCAAAATTAATGAACGAGTCTAAGAAGCCATTTGATGTGAGGCAGGATGGCTTAAACACGTCCAGCCAAACTTGGGCACCTGGCACAAGGCTCTCTAGGTCTCTTTTTCATTGTGAAGAACAATGCCATCTCTGGTTAACCTCCTGCTACATTTACCCCACTTTTACTTTTAATTCTTGGAGAAAGATAATTCACGATACTAATGTAGCAGCATTATTCTCTAAAATTCTGGAATTCTTTTTGGCCTGTGGCTAGCAGTAAGGGATCAGGAAATCTGGGCCAGAGATAAGACTCTGACTTTGTAAGTTAGAGAAATAGTTTGTTATCCAATTCCCTAGGCTTTGGAGTACTATGGGGAAAGTCTGTTACAATCTTTGAATAACCCAGTTTTCTTCAAAATGTGAAAGGGTTAAGGAAAACAAGCAATAAAAGCAGAGCCTACCTAGATGAAGTTTATGAAGGACGCCTCACACTTTCTCCCCGACATGGCTCTGTGCCAGCTGTGTTCAGACTGCCCAGACATAATCCCCAACACCCTCAGGCACAGTGCTACCTCTTCCAACACCATTCCCCTTCTTTCTTTTCTCTCTCTTTCTCTCTCTCTCTCTCTTTTCTTCCTTTCCTCCTTTCCCGCTCTCTTCCTTTCCCTCTCTCTCTCTTTTCTTTCTTTTAATATTTTAGGTTCAAACTTTTTTTTTTTTTTTGAGACAGTCTCACTTTGTTGCCTGAGGCTAGAGGGCAGTAACACAGCAAACTCAAACTCCTGGACTCAAGCAATCCTCCTGCCTCAGCCTCCCAAGTAGCTGGGACTATAGGTGCCCACCACAATGCCTGACTAGTTGTTCTATTTTTAGCAGAGATGAGGTCTCACTCTTGTTCAGACTCAGGAGTCTCCAACTCCTGAGCTCAGGCAATCCACTCGCCTCAGCCTCCAGGACTGCCAAGATTACAGGTCTGAGCCACCTTGCCTGGCCCCAGCCCAACACCATTCTTAAGTAAATTCAGACATTGTAAACTAAACTGAAGTGCTCACTAAGCTGAAATAGAACTAGGAACACAGACTCTCAGTGCAAATGTAGTGGCCATGGCTGATGACGGTGCCCCCTCTAAAACCTCTTCAGCTCAGATATCTGCAGGCCTCCTTGGCTGGCGAGGGCAAGCAGAATACAGTGACAATGATATTTTTAAGTGGCAAACTGGTTGAGAATCTCAAATAATTTCAGCAACATTTAAAACTGAATGTAGAATATGATTTTTGCCATAAATAACTTCCCAAAGAACTGGTATAGACCACTTTGTCTTTGGTGGCCAAGAAAATGTTCTCAAAGCATTCTATTATTCATACCACCATTTACATTACCCTTAAGCTTCACCTGAGACAATTATCTGAATAATCAAGACTTTTATGAAAAGTTAGCTAAGTAAAAGAGCTTTCTAAAAATGGAAATTGTCTTTATCTGTGAGTTGGGAATCATCCACCCAGTGGCAGTTGCTTTGCCTGACAACCTTTCCCTGGTGGGTCTGGACAGTGGGTGAGCCGTGCCTCCAGCTGAAGCTGCCTGTGTGGGGGCTGAGGGCCCGTCCTGCCTACAACACCAGAAAGGAGGAGAGGAAGCCCGAGGGCATGGAATTCTCACCAGGACCTCACCGAGCCTGGTTTCAGAGCCTCATTCACTTCTGTGCTGACTATGAAGTCATCTTCAATATGTTTGTGAGACAGCTAATGTCTAATTTCAGCACTCCAGCCACAAATTGCACTAGGACACTGCAATACATCGAGAACACTCAAAATGAACACCTAATGGCCATTCATAGTTTATTGGGAGGTTTCTTTTTCTCCTCCTGGAGTTGGTTGCCTGTTTTATCTTGGTGACTGTCCTTTGTTTATTCTGATGACTCTAGAAGTCTTCCACATCCTCTGGGCTAGGCCCTGTTGGACAACTACCCTCTAATATCGGCTCTCCACCCCCCATGGGCTCTGTGCAAACTGCAGAACAGTGTCAGTGGTGCTCAGAGCAGGTGGAGCCCGCGTGCGGGTCTCCCACATGAAGTCCCTGCATGATTTGGGAGGCCGGGCGGCCAGGCCTCCTGGGGAAGCAGTTGGTTGGGTTTCAGACTAGCCCAAAAAATACCTGACTTCAGCCTTCCTTTGACAGCTTCAGAGAAAAGTCGGCAAATAGTTAAATCTCAAATGCGTTCTTTTGTCTTCCCCGACTCCAGATTTAACTCTAAATAAAAGGTTTTTTTTTTTTTAGTTTTTGGCTGGGGCTGGGTTTGAACTTGTCACCTCCAGTATATGGGGCTGGCACCCTACTCCTTTGAGCCATAGGTGCTGCCCTCTAAATAAAATTTTTAGAAAGGGACTTCTTTTTGCCTTTTCTTAACCAGGAAACAAAGAGATCCAAGTCAAAGAGTCCTGTCTCCTCCTTCAGGCCCTTCTGAGGACCTGGCTTCCTCCACCAGACTTTCTGAGCAGGAGCCAGCACCTTGGTGGAAGGTGCCACTTTTGCCCCAGAAGACACACACTCAGTGCTGCCCCTCGAGGCTGGACGGGGCATATCAGCAGATGTGAGCAAAATCTCTTTCCAGCCCCAGAAACACAGGACTGAAAGATAATGAATGCCTCAGGCTGGAATGATGGAGATTGGGACTCTGAAACTGCATTTTGAGGGCTCAGGGCAAGGCTACCCATCCAGGGCTGTGCCTGTGTAAATGCACACACATACACATGCAACTATGTAACTACGCACATGTGACATTCTTCACCATGAAAATACAAACAGAGCAGACTCTCACTACATAAATTAGCACTCTAAGTCCAGCTGGTAATTAAACAAATGACATAATGATAGATAATTAAAGCTCTTCAACACTAAGTTTTGTCTGGGCATTGTAAATAAAATCATGGGTTTTTTGTTTTTTGCAGCATGGGTGAAACTTAACTTCAGATAATTCTGCTATGAAAAGCAATCACACTTAAAAATAATAACTTTCTGTTTTTGGAGACCAAGTAGAGTGTTTCTTTTTAAGCTTAGGTCATGCCAGCATCACAAAAGAAATAAAATCTCAGAATGCCCTTCTTCTCAAAAAGAATCTATCAAACTTGAGGGCAAACCATTCTCTCCCATTGATAGGCAGAGGACAAATTATTTTCCTATTTAAAAAAAATACATGCGACAACTGATTGCAAAGAACATGTTATACATTTTACCCAATGGACTCATTTATAGTTTAGTTTTTAGATAATTGTAAAAAAAAAAAAAAAGGCATTTTCAATTGTATAGTGATTTGGAAGATTTATAGTCACCTCTCCCTTTAAACATATTCCAAACTGCTTCAATAAGAGAGAGAAGTTTTGTTTCTGGGAATTAAATCTTAATGAGGATTTTAAACTTTTGCTTAGCATCAAGACACAAGCAAAATGTGACCCTCTGGAACAGAATCTCCTGAGACAGATCAACAGACATTCTCTGGGAGCTGGCTGGTCGGGAGCCCCAGAGCACCCAGCTGCAGCTGGGGCGAGGGCCGCTGGAGCCCTGCAGGGCCACCACAGGGGTGGGAGGCTCATTGCTTACCTTGTTAGAAGCCATCTCACTGACAGAGCGGTAGGTTTGTATGGTCTCCAGCTGGTCTAAACACCAGTCTAACTCCTCCAGCGTGTCCATTGCTAATTTTTGATATGATTCTTCTGCAAACAAGCATACGGACATGTAGTTAGGCTGGAGCGGCTGCAGGCTGTCCATAGCAGAGTCGCCGCTGCCACCACGGATCCCAGAGCTACTGAAGCTGCCCCTGTGCTCCTTCATTATCCACACGCTGGCTGACTCCTTCCTTCCACCTCTCCCCACCAGGACAGCAAATCGCAGCTCTGCCTCGGGGAGCTGGTGCCAAATTCTCACCCCCCCGTCTGGATGAGGTGTCAGTGATCTACCAAGAAACTTCCTCTGAGGAGGAAGGCGGGAACGCCTCTTAAGAGCTCATCTGCATAAATGTGTCCTAAAAGCAAAGGCAGGGAGTTTTTCTCAGGCTCACTCCGCCTTAGTCATCTGGGGTTCTGCAGGGCGTGTGATGTCACTTTGGAGTGTGTGCAGTCTCCAGGAGAGATGAGGAAAGAGTTTTCTCATTTTGCTTTTCTTCTAAAAGAGGCAGTTGGAATTGGGGGGCAACTGTTTGTCCATTGCATCTGAGTCTTTCGTTCTGGGAAACTGTCACATTGGGATGACTGTGACTGGGGAAGAGCTAGAGGCACAGGGCTGCTTCTCTCTGTCCCTGAATCTTTCCTCTAATTAGAGGCGAAATAAGGTCTCAGATGAGACTTCAATCTAAGTGGAGCTGTCTGGGGTTTTAGGGGAACACATTTATTGGCCTGGGAGTCCTGCAGGCTCTTGTTATACTAAACAAAGCTGAAACTTCCCTTCTGCAAGTGCCAGGATCACAGGGAAATTCCGAACCGGACTTTCAGGTGGAGGCAGATGTGAATGGGGCCGGCTGTCAGTTTGGAGGAAGCTGGGGACTCTGGTTTGTTGCTCTTAAGAATCTAGATTTTCAGGTCATAGGTCTTTGTGGTTCATATAAAAATACATGTAAATATATATATATATTACTTTCAAGATTATATATATATAAATTCCATTTTCAAATGTTTGTGTGTCTAAACCAACAATTCAGGTTATTGGCTTAAGAAATTTCTGTGAATGAACACTGAGTTAGTTCTACAGATGTTGGAAGGATTAAAGACACGGGGGCAGCTGTGCGAAGCTGACTGCCCACGTGACTGCCGTGGCGCGAACAACGGAGAGCTTTCTGAAACGCAAGCACAGCAGCACCGGCAGAATTAAAATCTTGTATGGAGTGCCAACACAACATTCCTGTCAGATTTAGACCCTCTTTTATGCAGTTACACAGAAATTCTAGGAAGATCATGTGGTTTTTAGTATCATAAGAACGATTTTACGTGTGCCCCATGCTTGGGGCGGAAAGGAGAAGGGACAGGCGTGGACTCCAGTGACTGCAGCCCCGGCCTCAGACGTTCGTTTCACAGAATAGCTGCGGCTCATCCCCACAGGGCGTCCCCTTCAGGGCGGTCCAGTATGTCACACTTGAAAAGCCGCAAAACCACTCCGGAAGCTTCCTCCATTTTTTTCACACTCCTCAAAAAAAATGGAGCCAAGAATCGAAGTGTTTTTAATGAAACTCACTTCTGGCCAGACGTGCACACACCTCTGAGGCTCCCTGCTCTCCTCTTCAGGAGACACACACACACACACACACATACACACACACACAGACACACACACGCACATGGGTCCCCTCACTTACTCTTGCAGTGTCCAAAACACCCTCTCCTTCCTCTGTTTCCTTCCAGAAGAGCACCTTTTCCAAGGAAACTTCTTCTGGAGAGGCAGATCCTCCCACCATCCTCTCCCTCACCCCTCAGTGTCCCACACCACAGCCTGTGTCTCTGTGACCCAGGCCAGAGCCGGCCAGCATGGTGGGAGGTGGGTGGCACCGGCTCAGCCTCTGAATCAGCTGATATGCAAACAGGCTGTGAGATGGTACATCACACTCTCCTCCATGAAGAGGAAAAAAGGGATCCGATTTCCACTCAAGCTTCATAAAGGAAACATGTACAGTCATTAAACCCACAGAAGTACTTAAAGAAAGGGAAGGCTCTTCAAGGAGTGACATCAATTGGCCGCCATCCCCTCGCCTGCTCCAGGGAGCGTGCACATGCACCCTCCAGGAGCTGGCACGGGGGTGTGAGGGTGGTGGAGGGGCCGGCGACAGGTCCGTGGACACAGCACACAGCAAGACCTTGCTCCTGCCTTCTTTTTGTCAAGTAAACCATAATAGTTTAAAATCAACAACTATTACATTTTAAAGTTACATTATTATACATTGTTACTCCCCCAGTTCTTAATACAGGGTAGGATTTCCTTTCTGGCCCATTTTACAGCCTTATCCCAGGAACGAAGGTGGGGAGCCCAGGTGGCAGAATGGTCTGGGGCATCAAACCCTGGCCAAAGAAAGTGACCAGGTGGGTCCCTGCCGTGGCTTCACAGCTCCACCACCACACCCAGCGCCGGGCACCTCCTCGCAGACACTCAGTGACCACCTGGAGGAATGGGAACCGGATGGAGTGCCTGCCCAGGCCGTCGGCCATGACCGGGCACCTGGAGGCTGCATGGTCCATGTCCAGCCCTGTGGGAAGAGCACTGGATCTGGAAAAAGAATCAGGAATATTGACGTGGTCCTGGACCCCAGTTTCCTACTTTGGTAGAATAAGAATAAAAATACTTGTCTCATGAGGTTATGCAGATATTAAATAGAATACAGTGTATAAAGTTCCTGGGGGTGGTGGCCAGTCCTTAGTGGGTGATAAAGAAATGGGAGAATTGTTAATGGCCGCAAAGAACTCAGAGGGCTGGCACTGGGCCGGGGGAGCTCACGAGGAGGAACAGAAGGGAGAGGCAGGACCTCACACTTGGGGCGTCCACAGGAAGGGTCAGCTGCGTAACTGGAAGGGCTCAGTAAAAATAAAAGCACAGGAGGGGAAAAGTGCCACTAAAGGGTCTCGACTATGACACTTGTTCCTTTTCCTTTTCTCTGCAATGTCTCTCTCAGCCTGTTATGGTGCTTTTTAAAAAAATATATGCTTTTTATTTTAAAATAGTTTCAGACTGAGAAAAGTTGCCGAGACAGCACAGAGTCCCCGCATGCTGACACCCTGCCTCCCGCTGTTCACATTTCACCCGATCCTGTTTGTCACAGTTAATGAGTGGGTTGGTGTATTTTGTTTAATATCTTGTCCTTCAGGCACAGGGGTCCCATGGGTGAGGGCAGAGCCTCCCAGGGGCTGGCGGGCCTGCACCCCAGACCAAGGACACACACAGCCCCACTGGCTGCCCCTCCCACCGGCTGCCAGAGTGACAGGCCACACCCAGCCAGGGGCATGCCCTGGGAAAGTCGAGCCAGACTTTTCTCTTTCCTGTGGTTCCAACATCTTTATCCACAGAAGACAATCCCTTAGGTCCTGGGCTATTTTCCTAAGGATGCTGTGACCTCCTGCTTGGACATGGTAAGTGCCTGGATCAGGGCTGGTGGACAAAAGGCTCACCCCCACCTTTGCCTCCTACATTATGTGCCAGCCCAGGGCAAGGACAGCTGCCACTGTGCCCTTTCTGACTTGGCAAGGCAGGCATGCCTGACTCAGACCTTCCCTGCTCCTAGAGCCGGGCCCCTGACGGGATACAGACAAACAGTAGTATGGGGGTGAGCAAAAGGAGGTGCAGTGGTTCCTGGGTGCCAAGGATCAATTAAGGGCCTGGCAGAGAACCTGTCCAGGGGCAGGCAGTGGGCCAGCACACGCAGAAGGCTCTGGGCCATCAGACTTCACTCACAAAACACAAGGTCAAAAATGAAATTAAGAGTTTTGATACAGAAAACATGGAAGGCTTCTGAACATGGGGTGCTGTGGTACCATGGAAGTTGCATGCCCATGAGTGGCTCTGTTCCTGTCCACATGAGACGGCTCTGAGCAAGAACAAGACTTCACACCACAGAAGCCAGTCTCCGGGCAGTGACAGCAGGTGATGGGACCATGTAATGTCATGCCCTTGACCCTGGTTTTCAAGTGTTTCCAGAGGGAAAGAGCAGGGAGAACCCCCCTCCTGCCTTCCCGCCCTCCTTTCTCTCGTTCACTCCACCCAGAGTGGCAAAGGAAGACTTTCTCCCTTCTTCAGGTCTGGTAGGCATTGGCCCTGAGAAACAGGAAGAGAAAATGAATGAGCAATTGTAATGAATATTAATCTGGTAATAATATGTGGCAATCAAATAGCTCTTTTCTCAAAGGAGCTCCAAGCTCACTGCTCATTAATCCTTGCAACATCCTACAGGACGGATGCAGAAGGGGCGCGTTATGTCACAGGCTAGACCAGGACACACCGAGTCACAGGTTAGACCAGGAAAGCGGATGGTGCCCACGGGATTCCTGACAAGCCTGTGTCTGGGTCTGTGACACAGGGGATTCAGTGCAGCTCTGAAAAATGCATGTCTTCTTAGAAATGCTGCATTCCCAGCTGCCTGTTGTGGGTCTTTTCTGTTTAAGGTTGTGTAACGGCTTTCCTCAGTGCTGCTATTGCTGCTGCCTCCTCTTCCCTTTTCTGATTACCTAACGAAGCTCTCAGCACAGGGGCTGTGTGACATTTCCTCGGGGGCCGTGTCCTGCCCCTTTCTTCAGTGACCTCAGCCAATTACCTAAGTCCTCTGAGACTATCTTTATTTTTAAAATGAAGGCAAGAAAAATATCCTATTCTCACGGGGAAGGTAGATTAGGAGCATGCACATGAACTTGTGAGTATATACATTTTGCAAACATTGTTTCACATGTTGCATTGTGGACAATAAGAAAATTACAGAGAAGCAAAATTTTGACATAATAAACATCTCACATTTTTACCAAGCAGAGATCTCCATTGGTAACCCTTTGAGCACGCAATTTCATGTATCTGTGTATACATACAATATATGTGTGCAATCTAAACACGTCTGAGCACGTCTTTTCACGTATGTGTGTATGTACATACATATGTGTGCAATCTACACATTGTACAAACTGCTGGGCAACATTGTTATTTTCAGTCAATGATCTTTTCTATTTTTATGTTTTAATAATGCTAAATAATTTTGTGTTAATAATGTTTCAGCTTGTCTAGTATTTAGTTTCATAGTCCAATTTCCCCAGCCTTTTCATGGCAATCCAGAAATATGTATAAGTTAGCAGAGTGGCATTGGGAGGAGAAAGAGACCCAGAGAGGGGTGAGGGGAAAGGGTAATGAGAAACCTCTGGGTGGTCAAGGATGGCCAGCTGCTGTGGTCAGGAGTCATGGGACCAGACAGCCACAGTTACAGAGTCACTGGACAAGCTTTTAACAGACCTAAGGTGCCTCAAATGCCAGCTGGGAATTGTGCAAGAAAGTCTGATCTTATTACCCCACTGATATCTTAAAAAAGTGGTGTTACAGGCCCTCTACATATTTCATGTCATTAAACTTTAAAACCCTAAGTTTCATTAATACAGACAAGAAAACTGAGGCTTGGAGGGGTAAGTGTCCTGCCCTAAATCACACATGATTCCCAAGTGAAAGCTTCGCAATGATCACAACATGCAGGTGCCTGCAGTGAGGAGACAGAGCTCATCAACAGCAAAATGTTAAAAAGTACATGAGAAAGGAACATGGTTTAATTTACATAAAGTTCTGAGGAGGGAAGGACTAATCTAGGGTATTAGAAGTCAACACGGTGGTCCCCTCAGGGGTCGGGTGACCAGGAAGGACGTGAGATGCCTTCTCCGGTGCTGGGAACCATCTAGCTCTTGGCCTGGGTTATGTGGTGCCTTCATTTTATGAAAATTTTCCAGTTTCTACACTCGCGATTTGTGCTCTGTCCATCTTTCTGATTCTCTGTGCAGGCTGTCAGCAGGCAGCCACACACAGGGAAAGTCCAGTTTAAAAACAACAGCACGATTTCTAAGAACCCATTTCCTCCCTTTTGTTAAACTACAGCAATGAGCATCAACAGAGTTAAAATCTGACACAGCTGAAAAACAACCAAAATGCTGCTTTTGGTATGACATAGACCCAGATGCTCCAAATTCAGTGGAACCTGTGGGGTCTGACCCAGCTGTTTATAAACACTGACTGTGTGACTGGCCAGCAGTGTGGCCTCAGACCAGGTAATGAGCCACCAGGCCCCTCTCTCTCCCCCTGTAGACCAGGAAGATGGTGTGAAATGCCCTCCGTGCTGCGTCCTCCTCCCTCCCCAACCTCCTGCTCCTGGGTCTCTTTCTGGGGATGTATCCACACACATTTGACAGCTGAGTCCTAGAGTTTTGCCCTGGCCCTGGGGAAGGGAGCCTGGCCATGGAAGTGCCCCTTCCACTGTTAGACTTCAAAACCCTGCCTCTATGGTCCTGCGTCAGGTGTGACCTTGCTGGGTTCTCACTTCTGAACGGTGCACCCGACCTGTTGGATCTCCATGGTCCTGCCTCAGGTGTGACCTTGCTGGGTTCTCACTTCTGAACGGTGCACCTGACCTGTCGGGTCTCCATGGTCCTGCCTCAGGTGGGACGTTGCTAAGTTCTCACTTCTGAACGGTGCACCTGACTTGTTGGATCATTTGGCTTTCACCCAATCCTCACTGACACCAGTTAGTGGCCTCTGCTCATGGAGAACTGTGTGAGAAGGCTGTCATCCATCCATCCATCCATCCATCCATCCATCCATCCATTCAGCAAGAGCCCAGTGAGCCCCAGCCTGGTTTGGAGCCTGCTACTGGATTACGGGGACACAGCACCGCAGGGGTGCTGAGTGAGTACACTGGAAACCCCCTTTCAGCTCTCCACAGGGTGAGTCTGCACCTCCTCAGCTCCCTCCCCTGCTCATCTGCTACTTGGAAGTGAGGAGTGTGCACTGGCTGGGTCCACAATGGCTTCATTCTATGTGCAGCCTTTCCACTCATAAGCTTCAAGCCCTCCTCACATCGGGCCCCTCTCCACATTCCAGGTGCCCTGGTGTCAGCGTCCTTCTGTGTTCTTCCCTGAGTGTGATAAGGACAGTCGGCCCTCCATGAGTGACCGCCAAGGGGCTGTAACAAACTGGTCAACACCCGGAGGTGGTCGGTGTGAGGGACTTGGCCTGCTGCCTTGATACGCATATGTGGTGCAGGTTCGGTCTGAAAACCAGGTCAGCTTAAGGAGATGGTCAGTGCAGGGTCAACTATGGAGGTTCTGATTATTTTTTAAAATATAAAACAGTTTTAGACATATGGGCATCAGCCTCTCCTTACATAGAAGGGCCAGGCTGGGGCTGTTGGTCTGTTTATTTGGTGGTCCGGGCTGGGAATGTTGCCTGTGTATTTGGTGGGCAAGGTCATGGTTTTTGCCTTATAGTCAGCAAAGTCTTTTCTTCCTCATAAGCTACTATGCCCAAAGCCATATAGTTTCTTTTGAGAATATTTGCTAAGTGAAACACACCCATAGTTCAACATTTCAAGAAAGCTTGTTGTTTTGACCCTGAGTAAAACATTCTTAGAGTAAATAGCAGGGACTGGAGGACATGTAAGCCTGTGGTGCGATTCTCCCAAAGGCAGAGCTCGCAGGCCCTGTGTGGGTTTTCTCTAGGCTGGACGTGGTGAACATGTCTTTGTAAATATAGAATTTTTCAATCGCATATGGCAGGGGTTCACTCTGGGAATCTGGGTGGATTCATAGAAGAAAAGGTTCAGTGACCTCGGGAGAAGTGACGGTGGAAAGCAGGTCACGTCAATGCCGATCTCCTTAGCAAACTCAGCTGAGACCACAACAGACGCACTCTGGTCACTAATGGCTTTTACATCCACAACGTGACAGGTTACCAACCACTTTCTCTTGACTATCTTATTTTTTCCTTGAAAAATAAACCCCATGAGATAGAAATTATTATCATTACGGCAAACATTTTCCATTATGAATGTGGGAAAATTGAGGCTTGGATATGACCTGTTTAGTAATTTGCTCAACATTTTATGAGACAGAGAGGGAATCTGAGTTCTCTGATTCATAATACCACAATCTTTTCTTACTAAGCCACGAGCAAATGGTCTGTTTCTCTTTCCTTTACCAAGGCAGGCTCAGACAAAGCAAAACTCCATCTTTGGCATGCCGGCCTCAGGGCACTATGTCCTTCTGGTCTACCTCCCTCTCGTACGATAACTTTTAGCTTTACCCAAACTCGCACTCCAGAAAGACTCGACTTTGGCATCAAATTGCTGGTGAGAATGTGAACTCAACAGTTAGAGGCGTGGACCACCAGTGTGAAGGGAAGTTTAAGGAACATGGTCCTTGGCCTGTGTTTGCATTAAATGTCTAGGACACAAGAAAGTGGTCAGAGATGGAGAGAAGTTTCTGTCCAATTATTATTCTAGCAAATTAGGTATTTAGAAGAAAGATTCATTATTAGGTTATAGAGTAGGAGTGAAAACTTAGTCTCTGGAGCAAGGCTGCCAGGTCTGCATTCTAGCACCACCACTTGCTGTGACCTAACCTTGGAGAAGAGTCTCAGGCTCTGCAGGCCTCAGGTTCCACATCCATGTAATGAGAATAACAATATTAAATAACCATAAATGTAAAGAGCTTAGGACAGTGCATGGCATAGTACAAGTACCAGATAAATGTTGGCTATTATTTATTAAATATGATACGATAAATATTTAATGGGTAGAATTTTTGATCTACTCATTGAGTAGATTTTTGTTTTAGGCACATCATGAAACTCTAAAGGTAAAGTGGTAAATATCATAGAGTTTTTTTGTTTACTTGAAGGCTATATCCTGGCAGGAATAGACTAATTATGATATAGAAACATACTATAATTGAGAAAAGAGCTACTAAGAAGTACAAAGTGCTTAAAAAATTTATAGTAGAGGGTCCAAAAGTATCAGAAGCGGGGAAGTATAAGGAGAGTCTTGGGAAGGCCGACCTTGGAAATTTATGAGATTCAAAGAAATAAGAACTAGGGCCAAGGGGCAGGAAAGCTCTGCAGGGGAGGGAGCAGAGGGAAGGGCTGGGGGAAGCTGGGGGTAGGTCACACCCAGCTGGGGAAGGCCCAGGACTATCCCGGACTGGGACCTTTGGGGAGCCTTATCCAAGGAGGGACCTAGCCGGATTTGCAATTTAAAAGCTCGCTTTTGCAGATGAACTTGAAGGGAAGGATGAGTGTGAGAGGCCAGCAATGAGGTGAGCGGAGTAAGAGCCCAGAGTCCAGACACAAATAAGCTGCTGTCTGGTTCTGCCATTCACTAGCACTATGAACTGGGGTGAGTTAGTTAATTTTCTAAGTCTTATTGATCGCCTCTTCTCTACAACGGGGTGTGTACTTTCTTTCATGTGGGTGGTTAAAAGGGTTGAACGAGGCTCATGCAGGCACCAGTGAGTGTTCACGCCAGGGGCTGGTAGCGACGGTCTGGATGTGTCCCCCCAGATTTATAGGTTGAAACTCACTCTCCAATGTTTTAGAAGTGATTAAGTGAAGAGGGCAAGAACTCATGAATGAGATTAGCAGCCTTACAAAGGGCTGGAGGACTCAGCAGGGTGCTCTGCCCTTTGCCCCTCCCGGGTGTGAGGACACAGCTGCTCACTTCTTCCTCTGGACGCAGCACAGGGGCCGACTCCAGGCGGAGAGAACCTGCCGAAGTCTTGATCTTGCACTTCCAAGCTTCCAGAATAATGAGAAATACGTTTCTGTTTTTCCCAAATCACCCAGTCTCTCATCTTTTCTTACACTGCAGCGTTATTGCTTTTTACTTCAGTAGCCTCTGCAGGGGGTGGGGCAGGCTCAGCATTTGAGATATTCGTGCCTTGAAACCGTGGTGGTATTGGGTTGTATGTTCATGTATGTACATGTGTGCACATCTATGTTCACTATAGTTTTTCAGGTCCATCATGTGACTTCGTCTGTGTGTTTTGAGTTCACTCAGCTCATGTCCAGCCCACAAAAGCCCAGTGACAAAGCAGAGGCCAATGAATAAACATAGAAACACAATAATTTACAAAAAGCTTTACGTGTCTCTCTCCGGTCATCGCATGCTGTCCTATGTGAGAAACCAAACTTAATCCTAAGATTGCTTGACAAGTATGAATTCGGAGCAGGGGAGTTAGCTGGAAAGTTTAAACGGCTCCTTTCCTCAAGAGGAGACCCTCAGCTCTGCTCTCAAGATGGAAGGCAGCTGTTCCCTTACGCAGTCCCATCTGCCCAAAGTGCCTTCCCAGCTTTGTTCACATGGCTGAGTCTTACTTATCTTTCAGGACTCAGCCTACAATCATCTTCTATACAAAATTTTCTAAACATTCTGAGGTTGGATCACTCTCCCCTGACACCACTGTGCACAGGCCTCTATTTCCAACTCAACATATTTCTTTGCAACTCTTTCTCTGGTGTCTCTTACCTAGTTGGTGCTACCCTCCAAGGGAGCAGGGAACATATCCTTTTGGGCTGTTCTTCTATACATCACAGCATCTATTACCTGGTAGAAGCTCGAAAAATATTGCTTGAACTGCTAACTTGCTCAGCATATCCGTAGATGTCCTTTCCAGCACCAGAAGGAACAGGGCCTTTGCTACTAAATGGCACTGGACACATGACTTGGGGGATTCCTGTTCCCTGTTCTTCTGTCGCTAGCGTGCACACCACCACCTTCTTTTTGCTGATTTATTCAGCATTACAGTTGATGAGCTCTGTCTTTATTTTGCATTCATGCCCTGATTAGATTTCCAGGCTGGCTGGTTTTAATATGGGGGGGCCTTATGCCTCGTGACAGCGTTTCCACAAAATCACACACAGCTCTGGGTAGCCACATTCAGGCACCCTGCTGCAGGAATCTAGAACTCTAAATACGTTTTTACAGTTGTCTTAAGCAAGTTATAAACAAAGTTCAGAGGCAGCACAGATAGAGCTAGAGGAGGGGAAGATCAGGAGAGATGTGTAGCCCAGGGAAAGAAGAATGGGTGGGATGTTGAGAGAGAAATAAACGAGGCAGGATAATGGGTGGCATTGAGAAAAGTATAAACTTAGGAACAGGGCACTGTTCGGGGAAGATAAATGACCGTCCAGTTTGGTTAGAACATTGGTGTGGGTGAGGCAGTAGAGAGAGAGCCTTGCAAAGGTGGTGTGGTCAGCACCAGGCCGTGGAGAGCTTGTACGCTGGACTTAAGGAATCTGACTTTGTTTGGCGGGCAGGGGGTGCGGGGGGGGGTGGTCAAGGAGAACTGTTCCACCTAAGGACAGTGCAGAGTGTTTGCAAATCTCGTCGTGTGATTTTCTTGTGGGCTGATGCTTCACAGTGACACAGACTTGCTACACGCCGTCTCTTATCCTCACACCTGGTGAGAAACGTGTCCTCATCTTTATTTGACACAGGGATAGGCTGATGCTTGGGGAGTGGGTCTCGCCGCAAACCCCACGACTAGTAAATGCAGGATCTAGGAGCTTGGCTCTAGGCTGCCTGACTCCAAGTTCCGTGCTCTTGCTGAGTATAAAAGAGCCTAGAAGAAGACGAGTTCCGGGCCTGAGACAGAAAGTTGTAAGAAATGTAAGACGGTGTGGGGAGAACAAAAATGAGTTAGATCGCTAGCGCCAGAGATTCCTGTTTGTGGGAAAAGTTGAGACTTTAGGAAGTAACAGGCCTCAAATTAAGGTGTTGTCAGAAGGAATGCAAGGATTGCTTACTTACACCTAATTTTATCTCCATTTGCAGAGTGAACGCTGTTGGAGGAACGGCAAGCATCTGAAGTGACTGTGTTTACTGTTGAGCGTGAAGGCTCTGGGTGCGAGGACAGGAAGTCACCTCCCGAAACTACCTGCTGAGCCTGTCTCTGTGGGAAGAAGGGGTCTCCACTGGTGCAATGCGGGGTGACGGCTCACACCCCCAGGACTCCAGCGCACAGCCCATGAGCATCACTTTGCCTTCGACGGCACAAGGACTGTGAAGAAAGAGCAGAAAGCCTGCCCCAACCACCTCTCCAGCTGCCACCGCACTTCCAAGTTTGCACATTTACTTCTGCAAACGAAGTCATTGGCATGACCCTGCTTTCACAAATTAGATACCTGAGGCTGATCAAGGTGAGAGGACTTGCTTTACAACCTAACGTTTCTGCACTGTTCAGTCTGGGAATACTATTCCAATACATGATCACTAGTCCAGTACAGTGGCTACTAGTCCAGTATGGGGCTACTAGTTTAATACAGGGCTACTAGTCCAACATAGGGGTACCAGTCAAGTATGGTGGCTACTAGTCCAGTACAGTGGCTACTAGTCCAGGTTGGCACCTACTAGTCCAGGACGGCAGCTACTAGTCCCATACAGCGGCTACTAGTCCAGTTGGTGGCTACTAGTTCAGTTGGCGGCTACTGAGCAGGTAAAACTCAGCTGGTCTCCTGTCCAGTGTGCTGTGGGTATGACGTACACACCAGATTTCAAGGACTTTGTATGGAAAACAATGGTACAAAACAGCTCAACATATGTTCACATTCCACTGCCTGTTGCAATGTATCATTTTGGATCTGTTGAGTTAAGTCAATTACATTTTAAAGTTAATTGCACTTGTTTCTATATATGTGTTTACTGGAAGATTTAAGATTACCCATGTGGCTTGATCATACTTCTGTGGGGCAGCCTTGCTCTAGAACAGATCATGAGGCTGTAGCCAAGACTGGAGCACTCCAAGGCCCGCCCTCGTCCCATCACACGTGCTATCTTAACAGAGGTGGTAACACAAGGACATTTGCACCAGAATGTTTATTGCAGCTCGGCTCACAATTGTGACGTGGATGCAGTCCACGCGCCCATCAACCCCTGAATGCACTAAAACCCGTGGCACATGTAGCCCACGGAGCCCTGTTCAGCCGTAAGAAAAGATGGAGGCTTTGCGTCTTTTGTCTTTACCTGGATAGAGTAGAAACACATTCTTCTTAGTAAAGTATCTCAGGAACAGAAAAAAAGTATCCAATGTACTCAGTACTAATATGAAACCAATATATAAACAACTACACTCCACGTGAAAGAAAAACCTCAAGTATACTCTAGAGAAGGGAGGAGGGGAGGGGAGGGGAAGGGGAGGGGAGGGGAGGGGAAGGGGAGGGGAGGGGAGAGGAAAGAGGGAGGGTGATTGGCAAGTTCTCACCTAATCACACAATGTGAGGCGTTCAGAACACCCCCTGGGTGAAGGGCTCAACTACAACTTGAACTTTATCTTAGAATCAAAAATAATGTAACCTAAATAGTTATACCCTCATATCAATCTGAGGTGGTAATAGCTATAATTATCACAGCTAATATTTGTTGAGTAGCAGTCACAGTTTCTAAGCACTTTACATCCATTCACTATTCCAATATATATCATAATTTGATGACCCAAGTATATTATATATGATACATCATTTTGAAACAGGAATTCAGTGACTGTCCCAGGCCCACAGACTCAGCAGAGCCGGGACCAGCGGGGAGTCTGCCCCCAGCGCTAGTAGGAATACGGCTGAGGCTGTCTCAGCCACTGAGTACCCTGGAGACATCTGAATCAGCTTTAATTTTGACCAACCCCAAGTCAGGCAATGTCTGGGCAACCTTATACATTATCTTATTTAATCTTTGCAACAGCCCCAGTAAGTAGTAATTATCCCTATTTTATAGATGAGCATCCTGAGCTCAGAGAGGTTGCACCATCTGCCCGATGTCACACACGAGTGTCTGCTGGAGCTGTCTCTGCCCCTTGGAATCCAGAACTGATGCTCACTGCCGCACCTGGCTGAAGAAGCTGCAGGGGGGTCCCCTGGGCCGTCCCCGCAGAACTCCTAGTGCACAGAACGCTTGCTCCAGGCTGGGTGATGGGAGATGATGCTTTTCAAAGTTGCTCCAGGGAATCCCCCTCCTCCCTGGGTTTGGTAAAAACTACCCTATCTGAGTCTTTCATTTTCAACATTTTGTTTTCCTAGGAGGCTTCCTTCCTCACTCCTATGAGCTGAATTTTTTTTTTTTTAAGGAAAATAAAATAAATAAATATAAGCAACATTTCCTAAAGCAGCCTTCATTAGGGCTGCCTACTCATCTCAACAGAATTCCTGCTTCTTTCAACTCTTGTCATTTACTGCAAAATGTGGCTTTATTATGTTAGGATAATCATAGATTTTAGGGATAAAACAATCATCCCTCCTGAAGACGTTCATAGCAAATATCTAAGCAGCCCAGGACTGTGTCTGAGTTGGGACTGAGGGAGTGCGGAGGTGGGAGGGCTGGGGGAGGAAGTCGTGGGGACTTACAGGCTCCGGAGGGGATTTACGACCATCCCCTAAGAGCCACTAGATTCAAATGAAGACCCAGGATGAAGGGGGCCGGAGATTGTTTGGGGTTTGGGGTTCCTGCCTGTGTACGTGCGTCTGTGTGAGGAAGGGTTAACAGGACGCTTTCTTGCAGGTTTTGTGGGTAGACAAACACTCGCTTTCTGTGACCGTCAGAACTTCCAACGAAATATAAAATTAGGCCCCAGGTTTCATGGCAACCCAACTCGCCACAGCAGCAAACAAGAATTGTTTGAGAGTTAGAGAAAGAAGCCACCACTCTGCCTGTCACAGCTCGCTGGCTTCCCCCGCCAAGTTTTCCTAATTTAGCAGGACTTCCGTTCTTACCCTAATGTCCTCTGGTTTGTAAACTACGTCACTTAATTGAACTCAGCTCCAGACTTTGGAAAAACAAAAATTCTGCATTTCAGAGATGGTTTTCCTAGCATTTCTCACTCTGAAGAATTTCACTTAATTCTCATTTTTCCTTTTTTCCCCTTGAAAGAGCGTAGCTATCAGCTGTTCTTACTCTTTCCCTGTGTCTCCCTTCCTAGCACAGGGTTAATGCAGTATAATGCAATGTCTGTGTAAATGAGATTAAAGATTTCAGTGTTTGGTTTAAACCAATATTTACCAGTGAGATGCTGCCAACAAAAATGTGCAGACCAGGGAGAAAATATTGCCTTAAATGAGTCTTCCTGCTGCACACACAGACCAGGACTGTACATGATTTGCACGTTGATTGTTTTTGCCTTCTTTGCCACCTTCACACATGGCGATGATTGGACACAGATTCAGAACCATCTTAAAAGCGGGATAATCTGTATGGTGGATTCCTAGAGTAATTTTTTAATGTTTACTTATTAGCTAAGGTTTATTGATGTTGTTTTTTATTCTAAAAATTCTTCTGGTATGGATCATATAATGTCATGTAATCTAGTTAAAAAAGTTTCCTTGAATTAAGAGAATTAGTATTATTTGAAATAGTAGAAAACACAGGAATAGATTGACCTTTATAAAAACAGAGTATGTTGCAAAGCTTATTGCAGAAACATACAGCAGACGTCCTAAGATTAAGTCACTTGCCGAGTGATTGGTTTAATTTAGCAAAGATTTACTGAATAGAATGTATTCACTGATAGAATTTATTGAATGAGTGAATTACTGCTATACTCTGAATGAATTTCAAATAGTAGTTTGGATTAGACGTTATTTTTCTAAAACTGGATAGCCCTGGCAGCCAGTAGACAGAGGCCCCAGCTGGCCCCTGGCAGCCATAAGCTCTGGTGAAGAACGCGGGCGGGCAGAGAGTGGGGAGGTTACAGGCTGAGGCTCGGGACCAAGCCCTCAGTGAGAACTCTGAACTGGACAGTTCTCACATCCACTTCCTCCCAGCACAGGCGGGCTGGGTCTGAGGTGAGGAAGAGGGCGTGGCTCACCAACAAAAAAGGTGACTGGAGTTGCTAATGGTAAGCCCTGAATGGTGCCTGGCAAACAGCAAGCACTCACTGAATGCTTGCTTATGAATAGGTGAAATTAGATGCATTGACTTACTGTAACTGGTGGAGTCAAGTACGGAATTTTCCAATCAAGACTTAAGGGTCTCCTTAACCTTTACTTTCTACTTCAGTAAAAGGGGCGGGGTCACAGTAGGAACCATGCCCACCTCTTACAGTGATAAAATTCCTTTTGTTATTTTCTCTAACTACAAATGCCTAAAAGCCTGAGCATCAAAAATGAAAGGACCACTGGAAGGATGAGTAAGAAGCATGACGTTAATCATCACAACCATTACTGGAGGGTCCACTCCCAACAAATACCTCTAATCATTGAAACAACCTTGTGGGGTGGACTGAACACCATTAGCTCATGATGAGAGTGGTGGGAAGGGAATGGTGAGTAAGGCCAGAAAGGAGACCTGGTGACTGGACTTAACCAGCAGGTCCCCGTAGGGGGTTACAAAGAGCAAAACATAAACCACTGGATCCTCCAGGAATGTGTGTCCAGAAGGGTGCAGGAAGGAAAACAGCACAGGCGGGTGGGTTGCAGGGTGGGTCATCAGAGAGGTCTGGGGGCAGCTGAGTCTCTTGTGCTTTGGATGGGGCAGACACTTTATCAGTGTTTGTGGAGGTGCACAGAGCTGGACTGAATTGAGAGTCAGGCAAATTACAAGGACGCTCTCCTGGCGGAGAGTTGTGACCGTCAGCAGCAGTCCCCACATGGAGTCCTATTCCTGCTTGCAGGAGGACAGGCTGGAGAGGGCGGGACAGTGAGGGAAAACAGAGACAGAGTGAGCCAGATTACAAGGTGAGGCTGGGAAGTCTGGTTCAATGTAGGAGTAGCAAGGAGCTGTCGTGGGTTCTCCAGCAGGAGGGAGGAGATGTGAGACCCTCGGAGGCTGGAGGGGGTGCTGTGGCTCTCAGTGGGGAGTGGAGCGAGGAGCCTCAGGAAGGCCCTGCTCCTGGGGGACCCACGCAGGCTGGATGGGGTGGTGACAACAGAATGGGTACAAGAGCTAAATTGCATGCAATGTTTGGAAGGAAAAAATTATGTCTTCACAAAAGAGGGATATAGAGGGCTGGGGAGAAGGAACTGGTCCAAAACTGTCACCAAGGTTTCTAGCCTTGGAGTGAGACAGATGTGAGGGAGTTAAGGGAGGGGGAAACAAGTGAGTTTGGCCTGACTCCCATATGGCTAGGGACAGGACTCCAGGCAGGGACTGCTGCTGACCGTCGCCCCTCTCTGGCCAGGAGTGCTGCCCTCTCGTTGGCTCCTGGAGAAAGGTCTAGAGCATGTGACCACCGCCCAAGATTATCTCAGCAACTCTGGGTACACCTCCACCCCGATTCCCACCTCCTCAGTCCCCAGTGGACACACAGTTAAAGCAAGTACCAGTGACACTCATCCTGGATGTTTCCAGCTCTGAAGGCAATTTTCATATCCTGAAGTCACTCTCAACACCTGCAGGAAACAGAATAACGGCCCCCGAAAGACATCTGCACCCTACTCCCGGCACCCTGCAAAAGCGTTTTGTTCTATTGCAAATAGGAATTAAGGTAGTAGGTGGAGTGAAGGTTGCCAATGAGATAACCTCCAAATCCGAAGATCATTTGGATTATCTAGGTGGGCCAAAATATTCACAAAGGCCCTCCACTGTGGACCCGGGAAGCAGAAAGTCAGTACACGGTGAGGGGATGTGAGAGCTGCTCTCGCCAGCTTTGAAGTTGGATGGTCCAAGAGTCAGAGTGTGTGCGCAGCCTCTAGAAGCAGGAAGAGGCAAGAAAATAGACTTTCCCTCCAGAAAGGAACACAGCCTTGTCAGAACCCTGACTCGTGTTGTTTACATTTATGTAATTTGTCACTGCAGCAATAGAAAACCAGCACAGCACCCATGTGAGCAAAACCTTCTGAACACTCCAAAGAAAGCCGGCTTCCCCAGTTAGTGCAGTCTGGCATCCACTTAAACACCTCACTTAGATGAAGAGGGTGTGTTAAAGAAAACTGGATCTGGATGTGGGGAAGTTGTCGCTGACAAGCAGCAGCTCTTACAACTGGTAAAGCATGAGGTGAAGTCCTCTGTATGTGAGTTTCTTTGAGGGTTCCCAGATCCACATCCTCGGGGATTTATCCTGAGGAAGGAGAAGCTCCGTGCGTGAAAGTAAAGCTGAGTCTCAGAGCAGGTCCGGTACGCACTGCTGAGAGGAGAAAGTGGCCCTCGGGCAGCAGCCCTGACTTCTTATTCCACTGGCAGAGGCCACCTCTGTCCCCTGCTGTGCCATCGCACCACTTCATCATGGGGAGCAGTTTGCTGCTTTAAAATGTGTATTAGAAGGGACTTGAAGAGAAATTTCTCTGAAGAAGATGGCACGCGGCCTACAGACATATAAAAAAATGCTCATCATCTTTAATCATCAGAGAAATGCAAATCAAAACTACTTTGAGATAACATCTAACTCCAGTAAGATTAGCCCATATCACAAAATCTCAAGACCAGAGATGTTGGCGCGGATGTGGAGAAAAGGGAACACTTTCACACTGCTGGTGGTAATGCAAATTAATACATTCCTTTTGGAAAGATGTTTGGAGAACACTTAGAGATCTAAAAATAGATCTGCCATTCAATCCTATAATTCCTCTACTAGGTATATACCCAGAAGACCAAAAATCACATTATAACAAAGATATTTGTACCAGAATGTTTATTGCAGCCCAATTCATAATTGCTAAGTCATGGAAAAAGCCCAAGTGCCCATCAATCCACGAATGGATTAATAAATTGTGGCATATGTACACCATGGAATATTATGCAGCCTTCAAGAAAGATGGAGACTTTACCTCTTTCATGTTTACATGGATGGAGCTGGAACATATTCTTCTTAGTAAAGTATTTCAAGAATGGAAGAAAAAGTACCCCATGTACTCAGCCCTACTATGAAACTAATTTATGGCTTTCACATGAAAGCTATAACCCAGTTATAACCTAAGAATATGAGGAAGGGGAGAGGGAGGAAAGGGAGGGGGGATGCTGAGTGGAGGGAGGGTGATTGGTGGGATTACACCTGCGGTGCATCTTACAAGGGTATATGTGAAACTTAGTAAATGTAGAATGTAAATGTCTTAACACAATAACTAAGAAAATGCCAGGAAGGCTATGTTAACCAGTGTGATGAAAATGTGTCAAATGCTCTATAAAACCAGTGTATGGTGCCCCATGATCGCATTAATGTACACAGCTATGATTTAATAATAAAAAAAATTTAAAAAGGCGAAAGATTTGTGCGATCTGAAGAGAAACCAGAGTATTGCAAGAGGGACTTTACCTAACAATTGCAATCAGTGTAACCTGCCTTATTGTACCCTCAATGAATCCCCAACAATAAAAAAGAAAAAAAACAAAAAGCTAATAGGTTAAAGGGCTCAAAGTATTAAGAAAAACGGTACTCTATTTATTCACATTAAAAAACATATTCAACTATTTATGGAATGTCTTGCTGTATGCGAAGCAGTAAGAAATGTAAATCCTGTTTCCTAGTACTTAACTGTAATAATGGTTTTCCTTAATAAATTGTTTCTCCACCTGAAAAAAAAATAAAAAAAAATAAAATGTGTATTAGGAGGGAAATGAGAAAGCAATGCTGGTGACATTTGGGAAAGCAGATGACATTACAAAGGTGGACCTGGGCAGCCTCATTTCAGACTGCTGCTGCCAGGCCCTTGAGAGGCGGCCCATGGAGGTGGAAGGCTTCCATCCAAGAGTCTCTCTAGTTGATCCCAACCTCCCAACATCACCTACTCAGTGCCGTCTGCCCTGCTCATGGAGGTCACCGTGCAGGTGCAGTGAGCCGGTGACACTCACAAACCCACAAGGACACTGGGCACACAGAGCCCTCACGTGCACGGCCTCTAGTTCTTCTCCTCACAGCGCGGTGAAGTGTTATCAAAGCCTCTTGCTGGTAAGGGATTTTCACAGGCATTGTGCAGCCGGCTGGAACCCCACAGCTAGAGAGGGGAGCTGGGGCTTCAACCGGGACTCAGTTGTTTAGGCTGGAGCTCGGCTGCCCATCCTGCTGCCCCGTCCCACCGCTGTTCCTTTCTTCCCTTCCTTTTCTTTCTCCCTCTCATCTGGAGAGCTTCAATATTCACTCTGCACCAGAAACACTGAGCATGGGCCCCCGTGGTCAGGGGGACGTTAGCAGTGCCATGAAGCAGTGGTTTGGGGAGGGTGGGAACTGCTTGTTCAAGCCGAGGAACACTTCACATTGTCTGCGTTCCTGCCTGGGAGACTTCACTATGAAAGAGGAGCCCTATGTTTAGCATCCAGAAGCTTCCCAGGTGCCCCCCACCCCAGAATACATCACCTTAGATCAGGCGTCCTCAAACTGTTTAAACAGGAGCCAATTCACTGTCCCTCAGACCATTGGAGGGCCGGACTATAGTTTAAAAAAAAAAACAAACTATGAACAAATTCCTATGCACACTGCACGTATCTTATTTTAAAGTAAAAAACAAAATGGGAACAAATACAATTCACACTGCTTCATGTGGCCGCGGGCCACAGTTTGAGGACGCCTGCCTTAGAGGATGGGTAGGATTGGGCTCAGCAGGAAGCATCCGGAATGGTGTTATCTGCACAGAGAAATGGAGAGGGGGCAGGTGCGCTGAGCAGGTGCACTGAGCCTTGGGCTGCCAGAGAACTGTTCTATGAGAGCTGAGAGTTGATGAGCTAGGGCTTCAGGTTACAGGTCGTGGAGAATATAGGAAGGATTTCCAGAAGGAAATGAAACAATGAAAATGGGAATTGGAAGCCAAAATTTAAATTGGGTCAAGAAATGATGATGTACCTAACATGTCCCACTTCTTCTTACTGGGAATAAAGGCTTCCTAGAACACAGCTGTTTCCTATTGCCTCTGACTGTTTCTGCTGCCCATTCAGCACAATGCCTGTGCAGTGTAAGTCTTGTCAAACTCTATATGTCCTCTAAAATTCTGCCATGTGGAAATAGTCTAACGAGTAAGACTGATTCATTTCACGTGAGGATGATACTCATTTCCTTGTTAGTCCCTAACACTTGGTGCTCGGCTGAATGCTGGGTGAACGCTGGGCTCCATACTTCACGGATTGGAGTCTCAGGCCCTGCTCCTTATCTGCTGTATTTATCATGCTCCATCTATGTGTTGCTCTGATAACATCATTTGGTGGTGTCGTGGGGTCATCTAACCTGACACAAATCAGGGAAATGTAGCTATAAATAACCACAGAAGCAAGTTCAAGTCTCTTCCCGAGACTGATACCTGATGACTGGAGATTCGGCTTTCAGCGATAATACAGACCATGAGCAGGCGGAGGTCAGGGCTAAGTCTTCCAGTAACTCTAAAAATATGTGCTCTTACCTCCTTCCCGACATAGTTACACAAACACTACCCTCCATCCCTGTCACACTCTAGCCCTCTCCCAACTCTAAGGCTTGCTTTTGGAAATGATCTAACATTTCAGGCAAACAGCTAGAGCATGGTTTTCTGAGAATCTCCCGGAAATGGCACTGAGTTCTCAGATGGTTTAAAATGTTGGCCAGAGAATACAAAGTCTCTGTGAGACGGGAAGCATAAGTCTCAGAGCTCTACTGCACAGCAGGATGATGAGAGTCATTGCACACTTGACAATTGCCACCAGCAGGTCTCAAATGTTCCTGCCACAAGAAAGTATGTGAGGTAATGGATGTGTCAATAGCGTGATTTAACCATTTCACAATGTGTGGTGTCTTACGTCCATGCATGTGTGTGTATGTGTCTGTATATCTGTCTATCTCATGGCATCATGTTGTACACTGTAAACATGTAATTTGTGTTTGTCAAGCATACCAAGTTGAGGGGCTGGGCGAGGAAGGGTTTTCAATGCTCTCCTACCCCTGAGGGTAATGTGGAAGCAAAACTCCTCTCGGCTATAGATTATACAACTTTTCCTCAAGACACACTTAGCCGGGCCCAGCTATGTCGGGATGGAGCACAGGGATGGGGCTACATTCCAACACAGGCAGGCGCACCGCAGTGCTGAGGACGGCCGTGGAGATCTCTGGGTGCCACAGAAACCCACACAATGACAGCTAGCGAGCTCTTGGGTCTTCATGCAGGAAGCGGTTTCCGAGTGATAAACTGAAGGAGTTACAGAAATAAAGAGGCTGGGAGAGGAAACCACAAGAAGGGCAGGTGTGCAGGCCCAGAAAGGGCGGAGCACCAAGTGCGTGTGGACAGAGCTGCCATCACTGCTGGTCAGCTCAGCACAGCAGAAGAGCTGTGTGGTGGGTTCTGATCCCCCTTCCGGGTGTTCCCCAAGGAAGCAATGACTTTGGCTTTTATTCTGCTTTTTATATTGACACCATTGTTTTTGGTGAACTCTGGCCAGTCACGTCACCTTTTGCAACATCAAATTTCTAATGGAGCTAATGACACCCATGCTTGCAGGACTTTGCAGGAATCCAGTGAGGCCATGTGTGGGGAAGGGCTTTGCAATCTCTACAACAAAAGATTATTTTTCTAATTCCAGCCACCACCGAGGACACTCCTTGTGTCCACTCTCCACTGCCCATCCAGATTTGCTCCATAAATCCAAGCTAAATTTAATAGCAACTATGCACAGGAAACCAAATAAGTCATCAGAAGCCCAAAGACAGGCTTTTAGAGTCTTCCAGGTCCCATAACACCACAGTCCATGTCACGGTGACAGATAATAGTGAGCTGAGAAGCAATGCCAGCTGGCAGCAACATTCCAGCTGCACCAAGGACCATCAGGGACACTTACAAACTGGGCAATCTAAAATTCTTTTTGTGTTTCTTGTTTATTTGACAAGTGTGGAAAATGGTGCAGGGAAAAGTTTCATGAGTGTCACTCAACTGGGAGTGATGCCCAGGGGGCCAGACTGTGGGTGAGCTGTGCCACTCCACGGCCTCCTGCCTCCAAAGCCAGCAATCCCTGTTGCTTCAGGCCCTTCTAGGATCCTCCAGAAATAAGTACAGGCCAGCACACTGCAATTTGGAAGCAGCTCAGCTTTCCCTGTTCCCTCAGTGATCCACCCTAATCTCTCTCTGCTTCTGGCTTATTGCGTAAGCCCAGCATAGGGCCAGCCTCTGCGGTTTGAGAGGTTCACAGCCACCTTTCAGTCAGTCAGGTTCGGCATTTGGGTGAGCAGGAAGCTCCAAGCTTTAGAAGGAGTCTTGCCTAGAGTTATGAAAGCCTGCAAACGTGTTAGTAATGTTTGTATCTCTCCCTCTGCAAAGTCGCTACAGCAATCCCTGCAAGAAAAAGGTCCTTGCCCTTGTAACTCACATGGGTGTATCAACCAGACACGTCACTGGAGGATGGAGCTCGATTATGCCCCGGGGCAGAGAGATGAGAGACTGAATTCATGACCTAGTTTAGGTCGTATTTCGAATGAACTTTAACATTTTCATCTCGTTGTTACTATTCTATCATGAGGTCACGTTTATGTGTTTCCATTTTTTTTCTCTAATCCTTCCTGCATTAAAAAAAATATACATGAGATAGAAATCTGGCATAGTTAAAAAAAAAAAAAAAGCACAGCCCCAGTGGCAAGGAGATGGAAGATCTCCGCCCCCCGACCACTTAGGAGGGTCAGGATCTTGGCAAGTCACTAAACCTCTGGGCCTCGGCTTCCTCCTCTGGGAGACAGAGATAATAAAATTGGTTTTTTCTCCCTTAGGGTCTAATGGAGCAGGAATAAGCCACAATGGAATGAAGGTCTGAGTGTCCAACTCAGTGTCCTGCAGGGCAGAGCTCTCAGGGGGGCAGGAGCAGAGGAGGCCCTCGAAAAACACCTGCCGGGCAAATGAGGACCTCCAGTTGGGTTTCTAAAATAATGGGAAAAGGGTGTCCTTAAATTATTAAAAATTACTAATTAAAATAATCTGCCTAGCTAATGTTGGTAGACTGGTGAAATGTCGCCACCACACAACGCCTAAAACATGCTTGTAGGTTGCATGGTGGTCCATTCATGAGCATCGCAGAGACCCACATTTCCACACACACGCTCATGGACATACACATGTATGCACACGCACACATATGCTCACAGACGTACATGTGCACACACACGCACATACATGTATGCACACATGCACACACACTCACAAACATACACGTGTATACACACACACGCTCACGGACATGCACGTGTATGCACACACATACACACACGGTCATGGACACGCATGTGTAAGCACACACACGTGTGCACATATTGACTCTCTTCTCTCTCTTTTACTAGAGATAAAAAACAGCCTCTTTTGTGGTATTAATAGCTTGATCTTCAGAGCTCATCCTTGTAAATCCTTGTAAATATTATTTATCAGGGATGCTATATGTGGTTGAGAAACCCCACTGGGATAGTCAGGGGCACACATGAGGACACATGCGGACTAGAAATGGGGCTGTACACGGCCAGCGGTGATGGCCCCGTCCAGCCAGCATGGAGAGACTGCCCTGGCATGGAGTCCTCTCCTTAGAGACTCAGCCCCTCTGGGGAATCACGTACTCAGGCAGGGTAGAGCCTGGTGCTGGGTCTGGGTCTGATCTGTCTCTGTGTCACAGCTCCTCGCACCAGCAGGCGTCCAGTGTCAGATGAATGTGAGTGGCGTCTGCTTTGTCCTCTGTCATTGGCCAAGACATGAAATTAGTCTAAGTGTCTGCAGAGAAGTGGATAACAGAGACCTGGGACACACGTGTGTGTGTGTGCACGAGAATGCCGTTCAGTCACAAAAGGAGGTGAGCTTGTGGAAGTGGAGGGCACAACGTGGCTATAAAGGGTGAGGGAGAGGGGAGGACAGAGAGGAAACCCCAGCTCGCTGGGAGGAACAGGTTTTGGTGTTCTACACAGAGGTTTCAACCTTTCTGGCACCAGTGACTGGTGTCTCGGAAGACAAGTTTTCTATGGGTTGGGGAGATTGGACTGTCGTAGGAGCTGCAGCCCAGATCCCTGGCAGGCACAGTTTACAGCAGGGTTCCTGCTCCTGTGAGACTCCGATGCCACTGCTGCTGTGACAGAGGGGCCACGGTGAGGTGCCCTGGGGAGTGGCTGAGGGCCAGGGAGGCTTCCCTGCATACCCCTCCGCTCAGCCCTGCTGTCTGCCCAGTCCCTGCATTCGGGACCGCCGGTGACAGCATTGCAGGGCGAACACTGCCAGCGACTACATGTTTTCAGATCCATGTAAAAGATGTATCAGCCTGTGCCAATGCCCACAGAGGCGCTGTTCAGGTTGAGAAGGTGTGGAACCTTTCTTCCGTTTGTTGGGGAATGTCTGCCAAGGGCAGCACCCCCCAACTGGCCTCCCAGTGGGCTTAACGGGAGCACCTGAGTTAGGGTGGTCAGTGAGAAGAGCATGAGCTTTGAAGACTTGGATTCCAATTCCCATAAGAGTTGAGTGACTTTGGACAGATGACTGGACTTTTTATTTTTAATGGGCAGCAGCGATTTTATCTTTGAAATGGAAGAAGTCAGTCATTCTATACAAGTGCCCACCCACAGTGGGTCTCACTCGCCCAAAATGTACCAATCAGGTGTGTGCATTAGGCCTGGTCCTGTGGATATAAAGACACAGGTTTTGTCTTCCATGAGTATAATGGAAAAGAAAAACATGTAACAGTGTGATAAGGCTGAAATAAAGCCAAGACCAGAAGGCTAAGGAGAGTGCAAAAAACAGACACAGCCTCAGAATAAGAGGTGTTGACTCCTGAGTTGAGGCCTAAATAGATGTGATTAGCAAGGTGAAGGGAGGAGAGGTGTGGGTCAGGAGCGGTGAAGGGAGGAGAGCTGTGGGTCAGGTATGGTGAAGGGAGGAGAGGTGTTGGTCAGGAGCGGTGAAGGGAGGAGAGGTGTTGGTCAGGAGCGGTGAAGGGAGGAGAGGTGTGGGTCAGGCGCAGTGAAGGGAGGAGAGCTGTGGGTCAGGTACGGTGAAGGGAGGAGAGGTGTGGGTCAGGTACAGTGAAGGGAGGAGAGCTGTGGGTCAGGTACGGTGAAGGGAGGAGAGCTGTGGGTCAGGTACAGTGAAGGGAGGAGAGCTGTGGGTCAGGTACAGTGAAGGGAGGAGAGCTGTGGGTCAGGAGCGATGAAGGGAGGAGAGCTGTGGGTCAGGTACAGTGAAGGGAGGAGAGCCGTGGGTCAGGTACGGTGAAGGGAGGAGAGCTGTGGGTCAGGTACGGTGAAGGGAGGACAGCTGTGGGTCAGGTACGGTGAAGGGAGGAGAGCCGTGGGTCAGGTACGGTGAAGGGAGGAGAGCCGTGGGTCAGGTACGGTGAAGGGAGGAGAGCTGTGGGTCAGGTACAGTGAGGAGAGGTGTGGGTCAGGTGCGGTGACTCACACCTGCAGTTATTTTTTCAACTTACCCCCAAAGAGTTCCGGTCCTTTGCAAACATCAGTACCTCTTCAGCACTCTGGGAGGCTGAGGCAGGAGGATCGCTTGAACCCAGGAGTTTGGGGTTGCTGTAAGCTATGACATAAGGACACCCTAGCCTTTGTGACAGAGTAGGGCTCTGGCTGGGGTGTGGGGAAGAAAGGGGAGATGGTACCTAAGTTGATACAAACGAGTAAAATTGCTCCTGGCAGATGTTTAGATGCAACGGGGGAGGCAATAAGGCAGGTGCCCTGAGCAGAGCTGACGTGCAGGGCAGCGGAAGCCAGAACGGTGCTGAAGGAACTACAAGTGTTCTAGTGGGAAGGACGGAGTGTGTGAGCCTGAAAACTGGCTGTACTGTACTGTATTGTACTAGTGTGTCTGTTTAGGAGGGAGGTTGCGGACAGCACAGAAATTGGGGCGCGCATTTAGAGATCTAGCAGTGAGTTGTTATGTCTATGGAGTAGGTCTTAAAATAACAAAAGAATAAGTTGGAATTGAACAGACAGTACCAGGTCTGACACACACGTAAAGGTTAACATCACCTGATGGAGCACCCAGACAGGCAGAGACTGAGTCTGGATGCAGGATCTGTACCCTTCCTGAGGATCAAAGAAGTCTGAACACCACTGGTTCAGTGTGTGTCTTCCAAGGGTCGGTCTCCTTTGCACCCCCACCAGGCCTCCTTTGGGGGACTTACAATCTACCTACCCCTTTTGGAAAACAAAGAGAGGCCTACAGGGTCAAACTTGTCCTGGGTTCTTACACACTGCCCACCCTCCAAAGCCCATGACCTAATTCTAATCACAGTGGCCACACAGACTCCAATGATCAGGAATTTATCTGGTACGTAATTAGTATTTCCATTTTAAAGAAGCTAGAAAAATAATGCACAAAATGAAGCTTCAAATGGTGCCAAGAACATTTGGGACCTGTAGAAAGTAGTTCCCTAAGCCAAGTGTGTTTCCACCAAATGGATGGCCCAGGTACAGTGCGGAGGCCTGAGTCAGGAAACGTGCCCCATGTGATGTCCGTCTGTACAGAGGGATTCTCCTGACCAGCTTTGGATTTGTTCCCCACTTTCTCTTCTGGAGCAGCCAATCTCTTGGTAGTTTCTCTGCTCACTGAGTTCTCTTTTACTGTGTTCCATTTTGTTCCTCTTCTCTTTTGTTGGAACATGTGAATTAATAAAAAATAGTTCATATACAAAGAAAACAAAAATACAACATGGGTTTAAAAAAGAAGGAAGTGGAGATGTACAGTTTCTTTTATATTTATTTCTCATCTGTTTGCAAGGCAAAAAAAGCCGACAGAAGAGGCTTAATAAGTGCGTCTCAGTGATCTGGTTCATCTGGGCTAAGAAGACAGTGGAATGGATAAAATTAATGGATAAAGGCACTTTGGGCCTAATTTAGGTTTGGGGCCACCATCAGTGGAACTGTGTGTGTGGTCAGCGTTCCCATTTGTCTGTGGATAAACCAGCGACAGCCGCGTTAGAGGTGACTGGGCATCTCCCCAGTGCTAAGGAATTCTCTTCTCTCTTTCTCGAAGAGCAAGCCCCTTCCCTGAACCATGGAAACACCTGCTCTGTGGAGACGCTCTCGGAGGGTCACAGACTTCTGAAACTTGAAGGGAAGCTGAGAGATCGTCTGACCCAGAGTTTCACAGCCAGTTTTATATGTGCAAGAACATAAAAATATTATATACTTGTCTTTATGCAGATTTGAATAATCCTTTGGTTGAGATTCTCTGTTTTCTATATGTCTATTGGCTAAGAAAAGTTTGTCAATCTTTATTTTCTCTGGCTTCTAAGGATTTTTCTTTTGTGTTTTAAATTAAAAATGCCATGTTGAATGTGCTTTATTAGACAATGTACAGAACTGGGAGTCACTGACGCAGTCCAAACCCCTGTTTCACAAACCAGGAGAGGGCGGCTGAGCACTTCCTGTGCCGTGGTGCTTACGTGGGGGGTCATAGCGGACGCTCAGTACAAATGCAGTTCAAATGCCTTTAAAATGGCCATGGAGGAAAAGAGTGAGTAAGAAATGCCGGACGAGAAGTAACTCCTGAGCTGCAGCCCCGCGGCTGACGCTGCTGTGAGGGAGATTTTCCAGGGGATTTCAGACTTTGCCCTCCATTCTGTCACATTTTAGTCCCTCTGCCAACAGCCCCACAGCAAATGGCTGCAACATGTGAGAGACCCTTGTCCCAGCAAGTGGTATGAACCACAGCTGCTGTTTAGAGCCCCAGAGCTCCTCCCCTACCCGCCTGATCTCGAGGGCCTCAGCAAAGGTCATTTTGTGAAACTCTGGTGTGTACGTGAGTAAACGGGACTCATCACATGTCACAACGACAGCCACTAAACCAAATGCCACAGACCAGATCACTGTGTCATCCCCAAACAGGTTATTATGGTAGGTCTGGGCTTCAGGTCACCAGGGAACTCCAGCTGGGTTGTTGTTCAACTTACCCTCAGGGAGTTCCGACCTTTTGCAAATATCAGTACCTCAAGCCATTGCAGGGGCATCTTAAATTCATTTAGACCTACTTAGCACAGACAGAATCACAACAGAATCAGGTTATTTTTCATGTTATGTAGAATTGGAGTACCTTGGAAGTGGGGGGAGGTCTCAGGAACAGATCACACATCAGGAGGGAGGGCTGCTTATCTGAGTAATTTAGATACTTAAAGTAGCAGGGAAAGAAGCATCTATCTGGTACAGAATGGGTGTGTGGACTGTACATGTCCACTGATCACAGCCATCACAGCTGTGGAACGTGTTCTCACAGTAACATGCAGAGTACTGACGGAGCCCACGGCGCGCCAGGCACACTCAGTGCTGGAGGGCCTGGCCGTGCCATTCTCACAGTAACACACAGAGTTGTGTTCTCAACTCCCTCTGTCCAGGTAGTAAGCGGTAAGTCTGTCTCCAGATTGCGACTTGGCCTGCAGAGGCTGCAGCAGCCCCGGGGCCCTCATGCCCGTGCTCAGTGGCCGTGAGACCTGGTGCTGCTCCGTCACCATTACCTGTCTGTCTTCAGAACGGAACTAAGTACAGACCCTGCATGGGAACGTGAGATGCGCGACAGAGGACATGCGTGCTGTTTGGCATAGAGCAAGTGCGTTCAATCAGAGACTGGTTTTCATTACTATAGTGAGAACCCAGCCTACTAAGGGTCACTTAATTCCTCTTACCCTTAGCAGGGAAAGGAGAGGAAAGAAATCAAACAATTAGAGCTCATTTATTCAGTGGTTCTTAAAACTTTAGTTTATGCAGAATCAGCTGAGACTTTATTGAAAAATTCAGATTCCCCAGGTGCTAACACAGAATCCAAACCTCAGGCTCCATCCCCACGAGCACACTTGGCCCTGATCATGTGGGGGGTGTAAGTGGGGCCCACGCAAACCACCCACCCTGTACTAACGGCCACAACCCCCTAAAGGTAGGTCTGTGTGCACAGCTTATTGTCAGTATGTCTGTGAATACCCTGGACAGCTATGATGCCTAGATATCAAGACCGAAATTTTGTTATCGACCTCAGTTATCTGGGAATTTCTTGTAAAAGCCAAATCTCAGTTCCCAGTCACATGGTGACTGGGTTATCGCTGCCGCCCTTGGCGCCCTCTGGGGGCAGCTTGCCCGGTCACACGGCCTCGGCACATTTGATTTTAGGGCAGATCCTCTTAACATAGGTCACCAGGTTTGCAAAAACCCCAAACCCATGAACTTTTCACTTTAAAAGGCTCATTGTTCTCAAAGGAGGGAAATATGAACAAAATCCACTAATTCTGCAATTACCCCCAAATTAGTCCCTCATTTTGATACTGTGGGAGAGGAGAAGGCAGGCTGAGAATAGCTGGAAATAAAACCCATGTGTTTTCTGAGTAAAATCCATGCCATGACAGCAGCACAGGCAGATGCGTAGACATACACGGGCCTGCAGATGCGTGGACATACACGGGCCTGCAGATGCATGGACATACACGGGCCTGCAGATGCGTGGACATACACAGACCTGCAGATGCTGGACATACACGGGCCTGCATTTGGCAGGGATTCCCGTGAACACACTACCGTGCCACGCTGGGGGAGGAAGTCAGGATTCTGGAGTCAGACCACCTGGCTTCCACTCTCCCTGTCTCTGCTTGTTAGCATCCTGAGCTTAGAATTCCTTAAAGTTAGGTTTCCTTATCTGTAATAAGAGATCAAACAAATACCTGTCACTGGCTGCCTTTAAGATCAGAGGGTGCTGCATACAGAAGCAGTTAGCCCGGAGCCCAGCACAGAACTGTGCTCAGCACATGTCAGCGGCTGCTCTCTGCCGACAACCAAAGCTTTCTGTGTCACGTAAAGACCTTGCACCCCTCCCTAGGGGATATTTCCTGGACCCTATGGCTCCTGCCCCTGAGCTGGGGGTGGAGGCTGTGTGGTGGGTGGAGGGCTCTTGGGTCCACATCGCCAAAGCGACTTCTGGAAAGTGCACGGGGTGCTAATGAGGGTGCCAAGTGGGTGTGATCCTTACTCCTGGCAATGGAAATCAACCCTGCATCAGTTAAGTCTGACTGTTAATACCATGGTGAATCCATTTGCATTCTGGGCTATATCTACTTTACATATGTGATTTCAAATCTCAGATGAGCTCTCAATCCTGCCTGCAAGGTCCACTTTCTATGACACCTACTTTTCTCTCCTCAAACCTTTCACCTGCCTCCTCTCCACAATTCAAATTATCAGATGAGAACACTCTCAGATTTGATTTACCGTGAATAAACACAGGAGGCCTGACAATCAAGTTCATGAACTTGTCCTAGACAAAGAGCTATACATCTCATGGTTGAATAACACTATAGTCACCTTGGAGGGGCTTCCCTGGGGAAGCTGTGAACCAGTGAACTTTTGGAACTCTTTTTCTGGAATGGCCATCAGAGCTGTCACTGTATTGCCCTCCATATTTTGAATGTCATTAAAATGTCTTCAATATTTCCTTTGTCTTCAGGTAAAGAAAAAAGTCACTGGGGCAGATCAGGTGGGGAGGGAGTTCCAGTACAGCGGCTTGTCGCTGGCCCAGACCCCTCGCAGACACAGCCGTGCGTTCTTTACTTCTGTTCACGGGGGAGCTCCTTCGGGACCAGTTCTGCACACACCTTTCTCATGCTGATATTCTCAGCTCAGATTCTCTCAGCTGTTTCTCTGCTGGTGTTTACTTGGTCTGCTGTGCTTCTCACAGTCAGGTGACAATTCAGTGAACTTTTGCAATGTTCTCGTGAGTCTGCTTGTTACTGGGCACCCTGACCTCTCTTCATAGTGATGCTCTCTGTCCCCTCAGAAAATTGTTTAATCCATTTGCCAATGCCATTTTCTTCATGGCATTATTCCCATAAACTTGGACTAACATGTCCCCAATTTCACTTCCACTCTTGCCAAGTGTAACAAGAAAGTTAATGTTTGTTTGTTGCTCGAATTCAGGCTCTGACATTCTTGTGACCGCACCCAGCATGACATGGGCACAGGTCAGCACGAGCCCTGACGTACCCAGGTCATGAGCCTTCCTGAGCTGTTTGTACAGTGCCACCAACGCAAGTGCACAGCGGCAAGTTCACTAACTTAATTGTCAGGCCTTGTATCTGGTTTTGAGGATTAAGTGAATCAATAAATGAAGATTGCTAAGGGCTTTGCCTGGCAGCTGCCCTGGTGATCATGGACCACCCCTGCACTGGGGCCGCCCGCACTCTGCCTCTGGGCCCCTTGCCCGTTGCTCCTCTGGAATTGCTCCTTCCACTGTGAGTATTTCCCTCTCTCCCGTCAAGGTCCCCTCCTCCATCTGGATCTGTTCTTTATCGGCCCATAAGCAGCCTCACTCCTGTCCTTGTAAATTCTACAAGTCTCTCCTCCCGAGGTTGTCAGTGACTTTCTGCTGCCACAACCAGGGGTCTCCTTTCTGTCTCTGCGTACTTCAGCTCGGCTGAGGGCGTCTCCCACGGGACGTGCTTTTCCCTCTCGGGTTCTCTGACGCTGCACTCCCTCCCTCTCCAGCCTCCCATCCGTCTCTGTTCTCCTTCTTCTAGCTCAGCGTGTCCCATGACAATGCCTCTGGGCCCTGCTGTCTCTCTGTTCTCACTCATGCTACAGCTCTGTTCACACTTTAAATGCTGAAAACTCCCAACCCGTTCCTCCCACCTCACCCCTGCTCCTCAGACTTACGTGTCCCCTTCAACACATCGCAGGGCTCAAAAGTCACTTCAAACGTCCCCGTGCTCATTTCCTCCCCGCCCCACCTTCGAACCTTCTCCACCTGAGCCCCCAGCACGACACCTGCTCTGAGGTTCAGACCAGATTCTGCCTTTCATGCTTGAACTTTTTCTTTCCCTTCTATTTCTACCTTCAGCCCCTCCCCAGGTATTCCATCACTAAATCTTTGCATCTACAAACATCTGTCACCTCCCTCAGTCCCCACCACTAACTGCCATCCTGGATTGAGCAAACATCTCTTATTGCATTCACTGTGACATTCCTCTCACTTCCTTCTTTTTCCAACTCAATTCAACATACACATTGAAGTCTGAGTAAGCTTTAAAAAAATTCTGTGGCCAGGCACAGTGACTCATGCCTGTGATCCCAGCACTCTGAGAAGCCAAGGAGGGTGGATTGCTTGAGGTCAGGTGTTCAAGACCAGCCTGAGCAAGAGTGAGACCCTGTCTCTACTAGAAATAGAAAAACTAGCCAGGTGTAATGGCAGGTGCCTGTAGTCTCAGCTACTCAGGAGGCTTAGGCAGGAGGATGCTTGCGCCCAGGAGTTTGAAGTTGCTGTGAGTTGTGATGACACCATGGCACTCTAGCCAGGGTACAGAGACTCTGTCTCAAAAAATATATATAAATAAATAAAAGTAAAAAAAAATGACATTTTCTCCTCTCTAGTTAAACATATTTTTGGTAGCTCCCAATGCACCTTAATAGAATCTGAGCAGCTGCTTACCAGGGCTAGAAGACCTACCAGATCTGGCCCCTGCCCAGCTTCCTTCAATCCCAGTTTTCACCTCTCAGCCCCTGGTCACCCTGCTCCAGCCACTCTGCTCTTCTGAAATACACCATTCTCAAGACCTTGGAACACTGCACCTCCCAGCCTGGAGTAAGCCCCTTCTTCCTCCTCAGCTGTCCAGTGTCCATAGAATCACAACTTGGCTGTTCTCTTGTGTGTAGTCTGCCTCCCTTCTGCCCCCAAGGGCTCAGTGCTTTGCTGTACCATTCAGCACTGCCTGGTAACACGCCTGCCACACAGCAGGGCCTCCTCAATACCGGTTCAATCCTCAAGACAGTAACAAGCAGTGTTGGAATGTCCCCCCTCTGAGGGGGGGACATTCCAACACAGCTCAGAAGCGAAGCAGAGCTTTGGGCATCCTCACTAAAACTGGAGCAGGGCCAACTATTCTCCCAGAAACCAGCGCCAAGTCCTGATGAGATCAGCACCTCCTGGGGTGACCTATCCCTCCCTTCCCAGCTCCTGCCAGTTAGGAGCCTCCTCGGACAACTCTTCACCTAGCCATGTAGTGCCACGGAGGGCCTGGTCCTTGAGGAAACCCCCATATTTCTCACTTGATCCTCAGAAAACCTAAAGTGCTCAGTTAATAATTATAGTCCATTTTGTGCTTTTATTCTGAACCAGATGCTGGCTTAGGAAATGAGAATCAAACATGAAGTTCATGAAGCAACCTTTGTTCAGCATCACTTACAACAGGCGATGCTAAGCATTTTATAACTGTGTTCATGGAACATGCTATGTGGCAGGCCCCAGGCTAAGAAATACTCAAATTTTAATTCATTTAATCCTTATGATAGGCCTAAGGGGCAGGTAGTATTATTGTCCCTATTTAATAGGTTGGGAGCTGAGGCAAAGGCAAGTTATTTGCTCAACAGTATAGAGCTGACCAATGGCAGGCCCTATCGAGAAGCGGGATTCCCCAGGCGGGAAGCGCCGGGCTCTTTACTCTCCACCACCTCCCAACTCCCTGGAAGGAGACGTGATCACCTCTGCTTCACCAGGAGCAACTCTGAACTCAGACTTTAACTCTGCTGGGGTTACACAGTTGGTGAGTGTGTTTGACATCAGACATGGGCAGACAGCCCAGTAAATGCTGGAGCTGTGCGGGGTCTGAGATGTTTCCAGATTGCGTCCCGGAGGCTCACAATACAGCTGATGCACAGGCAATGCAGGGCTCAGATGTACGAGTTTCTGGCCTCAAAACTCATGGCCTTTCGATTATTCCTAATAGAGTTCAATCAAATGATGTGGATTCAGAGATGAAGGTCAGCTCTGCGTCTTCACTGAGGAAGAAACCACCTTTTATTGTTATTTAAATGGTAAATAGGTCCCATTTGCACTCAGCTCTAATCTCTTTGAGGACCAGGGCTCTAATTTAATATTACTCACAGTGCCCTGCACCCTGCTACATACACAGCGTCCAATAAAGGTATTCTGAAAGGTGCCAGAGTAGTCTTTGTAACTGCTCACAAAAATGGTAGTATGAGTTTCACTATGTTTCATATTTAGTCAAGCTTCCTCCAGCTTGAATACTTAATTACCACGGCAGACGTGCACTAGCTTTTCTTGGCATTTTGGGGACAGTGGCCCAGAGACTGAATGCCATAAAACCAGGGGTACTGAGGATGTCCCCCCACCATGGGCAGGTTCTGCAAGCTTCCAGATTCAATACCACCCTCCCCCCACACACACACTGAAGCCCCTTCCATTGCCAGACCCTCTGGAACCAGGAGTCCTGAGGCTGTGTCTACAAATTGCCCCGTGTTTAGGTTGCCAAAATAGGCAAACTCTGAATTCTCACATTTTTTTCCATCCATGCAATGGGAGCACCAGGGCCTCAGTCCTAGGAAAACTGATGATGAGAAACTGACCCAAATGTATGCAGAGCAAACATGACTGTTCACCAGTCGACTTGTTTGCTCTGGGGGAATGTGGGTTTATTAATGAGTTTCTCAATGTGGCACGCACACTCGCACTACAGAGCATCAGTCACAGGGCAACGCAGGAAAAACCCATTAAGTCACCCAGTCCTGCCTCTGCCAACGCTGCAGGCCGGGTTTCTGCCTTGGCAGTTTTAACAGTTTCAAAATAAAAGATGAAACGTTAGGTGCGCTCCTCACCTGTGAGTCATCATCGTCATGACGATGGGGCTCACCATGGGAGTATGTGAAACAAAACGTACACAAAGTTCCGGCCTCTCCAAATTTCAGTTTATCACCCCTGAATTTACAAAAAAAGAAACACTGACTACTGCACTCCTCTTACCAGAAGCACATGGCATCTTCAGTGGAGACTCACAGGCCAAGGGGGGAAAAAATCTACATTTATTTATTTAGCACTTATTTATTTAACCTTCTGGCTGGGTTGGGTTGCTGGGTTTGGTTTTACATCCTGAATTACTAAGTTTATGATGGGAACGTGTGTCAGATGTTTGCTGAAGAAAAGGAACACCTCTGTTCTTTCTCGTCTCTTGTTAACAGAACCAAGCGTCCTGAGTGTTTGTTTAGAGAAGTTAAAATATGGCAGGAGGAAGGCATGCCCCTAGCTGGGCTTCATTCTCCAGATCTCCTGTCCCCTCCTCAGACAGTGCCCCAGGCAGACTCTGGTGCCTCTTGCCAGCACTCTGTGCAGCCCGTTACCCGTCTCCTCCTTGCCCTCCCATCCATCTGGCCAATGCTGCCCACATCAAAAGCAGCTAAGATTTCCCGAGAGCCAGCCCCATGCTACTCTGCATATGTGATCAAACACGTGTCCTACACTTAATTATCACAGCTACCTTATGTCACAAGAATGGACACAGTAGGGATGATGGCTCAGGCATGGGCAGGGGAGCTGTGGACACTCAGAGAAAGTCAGTACACTCACCTGGGAGACAGGAGAAGAACGCTGCCCACTTCTAGGGTTGTTTTGTTTATTAAATAGCATTACGGGGCATGTTTTGTCTTTCACTACTTCACATTTTCAAGTATACAATTCAAATATTTATAACAAATTTACTAAGTAACCATGACCATAAATTGCATTAAAAATATTTTTATCACCCTATGTGATCTCCCCTGCACCTTTATAATAAATTCCTGGCCCCTTGCCTGGGCCCAGGTAATCACTGATCACCACTCACTAATGTTTGTCTTTATGTCTTTTCTTCTACAGGATGTTTCACACAGGTGGACCAGGCAGCTCCTGGGATCTCAGGTCTTCAGGACGTTTCACATGGGTGGACCAGGCAGCTCCTGGGATCTCATGTCTTCAGGTCGTTTCACACAGGTGGACCAGGCAGCTTCTGGGATCTCAGGTCTTCAGGACGTTTCACAGGGGTGGACCAGGCAGCTCCTGGGATCTCAGGTCTTCAGGTTGTTTCACACGGGTGGACCAGGCAGCTCCTGGGATCTCAGGTCTTCAGGTTGTTTCACACGGGTGGACCAGGCAGCTCCTGGGATTTCAGGTCTTCAGGATGTTTCACACGGGTGGACCAGGCAGCTCCTGGGATCTCAGGTCTTCAGGACGTTTCACAGGGGTGGACGAGGCAGCTCCTGGGATCTCAGGTCTTCAGGTCGTTTCACAGGGGTGACCAGGCAGCTCCTGGGATCTCAGGTCTTCAGGTCGTTTCACAGGGGTGGACCAGGCAGCTCCTTGGATTGCAGGTCTTCAGGATGTTTCACACGGGTGGACCAGGTAGCTCCTGGGATCTCAGGTCTTCAGGATGTTTCACATGGGTGGACCAGGTAGCTCCTGGGATCTCAGGTCTTCAGGACTTTTCACACAGGTGGACCAGGCAGCTCCTGGGATATCCGGTCTTCAGGTCGTTTCGCAGGGGTGGACCAGGCAGCTCCTAGGATCTCAGATCTTCAGGTCGTTTCACAGGGGTGGACCAGGCAGCTGCTAGGATCTCAGATCTTCAGGTCATTTCACAGGGGTGGACCAGGCAGCTCCTGGGATCTCAGGTCTTCAGGACGTTTCACACAGGTGGACCAGGCAGCTCCTGGGATCTGAGGTCTTTAGGACGTTTCACAGGGGTGGACCAGGAAGCTCCTGGGATCTCAGGTCTTCAGGACGATTCACAGGGGTGGACCAGGCAGCTCCTGGAATCTCAGGTCTTCAGGTCGTTTCATACGGGTGGACCAGGCAGCTCCTGGGATCTCAGGTCTTCAGGTCGTTTCACAGGGGTGGACCAGGCAGCTCCTTGGATCTCAGGTCTTCAGGACGTTTCACACGGGTGGACCAGGCAGCTCCTGGGATCTCAGGTCTTCAGGACGTTTCACAGGGGTGGACCAGGCAGCTCCTGGGATCTCAGATCTTCAGGACATTTCACACGGGTGGACCAGGCAGCTCCTGGGATCTCAGGTCTTCAGGACGTTTCACATGGGTGGACCAGGCAGCTCCTGGGATCTCAGGTCTTCAGGACGTTTCACAGGGGTGGACCAGGCAGCTCCTTGGATCTCAGGTCTTCAGGACGTTTCACACGGGTGGACCAGGCAGCTCCTGGGATCTCAGGTCTTCAGGACGTTTCACAGGGGTGGACCAGGCAGCTCCTGGGATCTCAGGTCTTCAGGACGTTTCACACGGGTGGACCAGGCAGCTCCTGGGATCTCAGGTCTTCAGGACGTTTCACATGGGTGGACCAGGCAGCTCCTGGGATCTCAGGTCTTCAGGATGTTTCACACGGTGGACCAGGCAGCTCCTGGGATCTCAGGTCTTCAGGTCGTTTCACAGGGGTGGACCAGGCAGCTCCTGGGATCTCATGCCATTGAGGTTCATCCATGCTCTATGCAGCACGTGCCTGTGACTTGTCCCTTTTTATAAGTGAATAATATCTAAGTACAACAGCATTTGTACAATGACTCATCATTCAATGCATTGGTTATTTATAATTTTTGGCTATTATAAATAACATTTCTATGAAATTTTGCCTTCAAGGCTTTGGGTAGACTGTCTTCAGTTCTCTTATGGAGACACTAAGAGTGGAGTTGGCAGGTCATATGGGGGGATTTATGGGGAGCTCTTCAAGAACTCACAGAGTTCTTTTGAGGCTCTAATATTGTAGAGAAGTGGCCTACTACAATGCTATGTGGAGAGTAATGATCAATAAAAATTATTGTGGTTGTTGTTCCTGTTATTTTTAGGAAATTTCATTTTTTTAAAACATATAGATGAGGAGGCTGATGCTCAGAAATGGTTACGAAGTTGCTCAAGATTACTCAGCTACCTGATGGATGAACTGGGATTCATCCATCTCTTCCACGTTTTTTTCTGATGTCAAGCCTGGTACCACTTCCTGTCACTGCAGTCAATACTACACAAACCATCCGAGAAGCAGAGTTGGGATGGTGCTCCCTGCAGACAAGCGTCAGTGGCTGCATTCTGCATGTAAAGGACAATCTTGGGAGCCACACAAAGCCCTCTACTCTTTTCCTAGCCATCTTTCCTGCCTCATGTCCCCCCCACGTCCCTTACCTATCTTCCTTTCACTAATTTTTTAGGATTATGTTCATTCCAAGGACTAAGCAATTAAGCCTATACCTTCCTTGGCCTCTGTGCCTTTTTTTTGAGATGGGGTCTCACTGTGCTGCCCAGGTGGGAGTGCAGGGGTTATTCACACCTGTGATCCCAGGGCATGGCAGCCTCCAGCTCTTGGGCTCAAGGGATCCTCTTGCTTCAGGCTCCCTAGTAGCTAAGACTATAGGCTGTCTGCACAACTGCTCATGGCTGGCCACCATACCTCTCTCCAAGCCTGGTCTGCTTTTCTAAACAATATTTCTCACTTTGCCTTATGAATTTTACCCATCCTTTCTGGCAGAGTTTAAATTACATCTCTTATACCTTCCTTGCCCTAGTGGTCCTGGTCAAAATTCACGTGTGGTCTCCTAACACACTTGGTTATCCTGGGTGCTCAGTGAATGTGATGACTTCAGCCAAATGACTAAAACTGAGCCATGTTAATGAATGACCCAGCTAAGAGAAGTGCTAGTTTTTAAAATTTAATGAAACTCAATCTGTGAATTTCCTAGGTGCCGTCCAGCACAGGAGCCCACCTGCAGCTGCGGTGGGCTCCTGCTCTAACTTCCCGTCTTCCTCCACACACCCGCAGCACTTCCCTGAGACAGATTTTTATCTGGCCTCATTATATGCATCTGTCTCACAAGACTGTGAGCTCCCCTGAGAGAGAACGCCCGTTTCGTTCACTCCCATATTTCCATCGCCCACCACAACACCTGATTCACGCTGCTGCGCCTGCCCACTCGCTGGGTGCTCTGCAGTGAACAGGGAGTGAGGGGGAGGGGAGCCTCTCTCCGTTCTCTCTGACATAGGAAATCTATTAACAATAAGGGGTGCTCTCTTGTCTGATATCAAAATTCTAAAAGAGTTTTTTCATTTAAGAAAAACTCTAATCTTTTTGGTGTGCTGTCAATCCTACCTCCTTCAGCATGGCACACTTGATTAAATTAATAAGTATAGGATATTTTAGTCCCAGTCCCTTAATTCTTCCCATACAAAGGCCATACCCAAAGGAAGAAGAGGAACATTTAAAAAGAAACATTTTTCAAGTTGCACTTACGTGAGCTTTAAGACAGGGTTATTTTTTTTTAAGTAAGTTGTGAAAAGTTTGGATTCCACCAAGGACCCATCCATGGCTTTGCACATAGTAGAAACATGGTAAATATCTGTTGAATAACTGGCAAACATTCATTAAGTGCTGGTGAATAGCACCAGGGGGCTGACAAGGGTCTGTCACAGTGGCAGTAACAACGATGATGTATTTGGACTTGTACTATTTTAAGTGTTCTACATGAAATAACTCATTTAAACCTCAAAACAACTCTATTAAACGGAAGATTTTAAAGATGAAAGTGGGAATGAAGAAACTGAGGTATGGAAAAGGTTTGAGGTAATAAATGCCGCAGAACTGAGACCAAACCCAGGGAGTCCAGCTCCACAGAGTCCCTGGAACATGTTCCTATGTGGAGGTGAGGCAGTGCGTCCCCGTCACTGCTGTCTCCGGGAATGTTTGCTGATGAACACTGCCAACTACCAGGCAACGGGAATGAGGAAGATGACAGAGATACACTGTTTTGGGGCCACGGGGCAGCTACCATCAGGTGGGCAGCAGGCAAAAGCCAGGCTTTGGAGCCAGACCAGCGAGAGCTAGGCTTGAACCCCAAAGTCCACTCAGTGGCTGCTTCCTTTGAAACAGAGAAAGATCCAACCTGCACCCACATGCCGTGATTCTCAGGCAGGAGCCATTTCAGAAGCCTGAAGTAAGACTGGAATCCAGACTCAATTCCCAGAACAATTCAAACGTCAAGACCACTGGGTCTGGGAAGGTTGAAGACTGGCCTCAGGCTACGCTGTTATGGGGCACCAGAGCTCCAGTTTTGGGTCTCCTGAGTTTTAGCCCAGAGCTCTTTCACTGAAGTCACACGGTTTCATGTAGGGCAAGGATGTTGAACAAAGCACCACAAAAAGCAAATTATTCAAGGGGGGACTTTCCGGAGCCAGCCTGGGACAGGATGGCTGCCTCCCTGTGATGGAGCAGGACACACCCCAGTCTCACTAGAGATCTGAAATCTAATTCTCTCTCCTTGTGATGTCAGAGGCTGGAGAAGTCTTTCGAGCAGTGAGTAATTCTCTGGAGTTACATTTCCCGAAGCTCTGCTGTGTTCTAAAATTCTCCCCTGCTCCTCTCCCTGCCAGGATCGCCTGCTTGAAACCCAAGAGTCCTCGGACTTATTCCCAGAAGAGACGCAAGCACTGCCACTCCCTGCTACCCCGTCATCCCACGGAACGGAGACAAAGCACTGAAACACATTTTCTCCTAAATTCTCATTAGTTACAGAATCTGGAGGAAAGAACAGATTAAATATAGCTCAGGAAGAAGTGGGCTTTGGACAAAGCGGAGAAAGCTGAGAGGGACCATGACAGACAGCAGATCTGAATGTCACTGCAGGGGTGTTTGTACCTTTAAGACAGGCACCTCCGCAGACCTCGCCTCAGTGGCGACCTGAGGGCACAGTGGGCTGGTGTTGGGCTCACAGAGCTGAGCAGCCCGGGTTCAAATCCGGCTCTGTGACTGACCAGTGCAGCTCCCTAACGTCACTTGTCACCCTCACTGAGGCATGGTTTCATGGGTTAGAAAAATGGAATAATAATGGTTTCCTAAGGGGCTGATGAGGATGACACATCCTCTGCTGAGAGTTCCCAATTACAGATCTGGTGTTTAGTAGGGGGGTCGATATTATGTCAATACCTCCCCTGCCCCATGGCTTGTCTTTGAAACAAATGTTTTATGGAGAGCCTTTGAAAACAAGCAACACATACTGGGAGCTGCATAGAGTTGAAAGTGATTTCTTGAACCACAGTTAGGAGCATACACAGTCAGAGCAGGACGACCTTGGAAGTGACAAGTCTGCCCTTGGACAGGGGGAGGGAACCCGTTAGGAGCACCTGTCCTGTCCCGGAAACGGCTCTTCCAGCAGGGAATCGCAGAGCAGACTGCTTCCCAGAGAGACTCATTCCATTTTCTGCCAGATCTCTAGTGGGTTAAAAGCCTCACTGAGGCAAACATCTCTCATGTGAATTCCACTGACTGTAACCTGCCTCTGTCCTCTGCCCCTGCAGCACACGAAGGGGGATGCGTCCCCAAAGCTGTTTCCTGGTAGAGGTGAGTGGGAACTCTGTCCACAGAAACGTGAGCAGGGGAGTCACTGGACCATGGCGGAGTAGCAGAGAGCTCCACCAGAGCAGAGAATGGGCAGGCAGGCTAGCATTTCTGCAGCTTGAGTAAAGTAAGTTTCCAAGACCTGAAGAAAAGGCAAGATTCTGGACAGAAGAATGGTCAGACGCTTATTCCTTAAACCCCAGAAAGTATCAACACTTGGTTCAGTTTGGTAATTTGACGAGAGCATTTTTTATCCAAAGATAAAAGAGAGAGAGCAGGAAGCTTCACCAAGCAGGCAGGTCACAGCCCCAGACACTGCGGCCTCAGAGCCACCTGTGGGTCTGGTGAGTGACGGTGCTCATCTTACAGGACTCACACCCTTGTATGCGGTTTGCACCTGCTGTTCCAGTCACACTCAGCTTTCTGTGGATAGCACCCTCTCTTCCCCGAGTTACATATCATTTGCTCTTTTGTTCAGATTCTACATTCAAGAGGCCTAGAATAATCAAGGCCAGAAGCAGTTACTAAAAATCCAGGTGCCCTTGGGTGCAAAGGCCTTCCTGGAGGTGCAGCAGGCATGGTGAGAAACTTGGGGTGTGGGGAGAAGGCAGCCAGGGACACGGTCACAGAGTCACCTGGTGCTAACGTGCTCCTCAGAGAGGCTGGAGGCTTCCCTCAGTGACAGGACCACAGGGCTCAGGGGAAAACACAGATAAAGAAAGGTTTACTGTTCAGGTTTGAGAAGGAAGAAGTCTCAAAATGCTTTGGCATATTGGATCGAAATTCAAATTTCAGAATCCCGTAAGCAGGTATGAGTCTCGCAAATCCTACTCTGTGGAAATAAGTAACGTAGGTCAAGAAGGTCCGCATCCAACTTGTACCTCCCTGAGACATTTATGGCCAAAATTAACTTGTTTTAAAAGTTTTTATCTCAGATGAGTTTAATCATGGGTGGTGGGCTCCATTCACCAGGCACACATTGACTGGCCTTCTGGCAAAGCTGAAGCCCCCAATCTTTCCTTCCCTCTGAAACCCCCAATCTTTCGCTCCCTCCCATTGCTCAGACGGAGTGGCCGTGGGTTTGTGGTGAGTGCACCACTGCTGCTGGGCACTGTAGAAAGAAAATACTTAGTACTCCTGGCCCTTCAAACTGTCATTTGACTTTCAAAACAATTCTGTGAGCTGGAATGAACGATTTTGTGTTGTGAAGTAAAGTCTCAATTAGTCAGAAAGAATGGAGATCTTTATTGCCCTGGACTTTATATTTCTTTATAGTGGAGCGAGGCATAATTCTGGTGTGGTTCTGAAGACAGGTATTTTTGTTTTGCTGAGGTTTTTCTTGTTTTTTTGGTTGGTTGGCTGGTCCTTGTGATAATCGGTTTTACATGACAATTAGGCTACAGTACTGAGTTATTTAATCAATAATGATCTAGGTATTGGTGATGAAGGTACTTGTTGACATGGTCAACATCTACAAGGAACAGACGTCCGGTAAGGATCCCCTGGTAATGTCGGAGAACCTCATGCAGTCAGCTCAAGGGCTCAGGAGCAAACCTGAGGCTTTCTGGGCGAGAATAGAGGTCGTAAGCCTGCAGCATTAATTCCTCACTGGATTTCCTGTCTGCTCTATGGACGTCAAGCTTGCCAACCTCGCAATGTGTGAGCCAAATGCTTAAAGTAAATATTCTCTTACTGGTTCTGTTTCCCTGGAGGGCCTGACTGATATGGTTCCTATCTTCTTGTGCCTCATTTCTCATCTCCAGATGGTGTAAACTCTAGGTCAGAGTCTGGGTCTTGGTGACGATAGCACTCTCCCCTGTCCCTCCCCCAGCTTAGGGAGGCCATATCATAAAATTTAGCTTAAGGAGCACATAGAAACCAGAACAAATGGATGAAGGGTGTAGGTGCAGCTTATACCCACGACATAAAGAACCATGATGCTTTGTAAAAGCAACACAGGACATGTCTAGTCCAATAAAATGTCAGCACAGTGAGCAATCATTAGCAGTGGGCAAGACCAGCTGCGGGAGGCTTTCCAGAGGGAGGCTTCACATCAGAGCAGAGAGGACTATGGAGAAGGCAGAGGGGTGTGAGGGCGATGGAGAAGGGGTATGTCAGGGAAGGCCCGGAGCAATCTGTGGGTGAGGAGAGGCAGACTGCCTGAACTTGCGATGAGAGACGAAAGAAATAATGGAAATCCCGGTCAGTGAGAACAGAGTCCTATTGTGTGGACAAAAAGCACGCAAAGAACCCTTATTTTCTCCTGGGATGAAAAAGTAACAAACCAGCGTACACAGGCATATGGCTCAGAGCTGGAACATTCTGGAGCTAAAGGATTTGTTGTTTGTGAGGGCAGGTACCCCATGTAGCTGCGTGAAGAATTGAGGGGGCTGTTGCTGGCGAACACCAGAAAGACTTCCGAGCTTCTGAGTATGTGAAAAGTGTCTCCAGCACTTACTCACCACACTTACGGTGCATGCCTCCTCCGCAGAGCCGAGCCCTCTCCACTGGGGCCCTCTTAGCAGAGAAGGAAGTCTTGGTGTTAGTTGGGATGACTGGGTCTTTTGGTGAGACTGTCCTTCCAAAGGCAGCACAGGGAGTGCTCAGAGGTTTAGCCCTGCCTCTGACTTCAGAGAGGCCGTCACAGAGCCTCCGAGAATAAAAAAGCTCTTTCATAAGCCTAGTTTTCCTTTTGGGCAGATGGCAGTCTAGATTGGCATCACAGATTTTGAAACAAATTTTTGTCCCGCAGATGTTGTTTCAAGTTCCTCAAACCTGTACCAGCTGGGCAGTTGCAGTATTTCAGTTTTCCTGTCCCTACAAGCGCACTCCTCCTTATCAGAACATGCCCCTTATTCCAGGAAGCCCATTTTTCCAGGGACAGGGAAGTCACCTGAGATTTATGTCATGGCTGCTCTTTCTGTGAATATTTCTTAAGCATCTGCCTTGTGCCAGGCACTGAGCATACAGTGTAGCGGCATAAACAGTCAAGAAAACAGGCGTTTACTAACGTTTGTTCAGTGCTTTCTGTGTACCAGCCTCTGTTGTAAACACATTACATACAATTAGCAAATTGTGCTCTCAAAACAATTCTATATGGAAGGGTCTATTATTATCCCCATGGTGTGGATGAGCACATGAAGGGCCAGAGATTTATTCTATAGTCATACGGAAAGATGGAAATAGAATCAGAAGCAAGTTCAAACAGTCTGGCTCTAGAGCCTCCCTTCTCCATCACAAGGCAGCGGGGCCAGGAGCTGAGTGTCAGGAGGGACACAGCTCAGGTGTTGGGAGTTCATGCCAAAACCCAGACTCAAGGCTCAGGGAAATGTTCTGTGTCTGAACTTCAAATCAGACCATGTCAATCTGCTTCTACAAATCTTGGGATGGCTCTCACCTGAGTTTGCGATAAAATCTACGTGTCTATTACAATGTATAAATGTTCTGCCCAGCTGGGCCTCTCAGGCCTCTGCCTCCTCCCTCACTGTTGCTCGAGCCACTCGGGTGTCCATATGTGGCACCTTTGGGGACCCTCCACCCACTCCCACTCCTCACTGTTCAGGGCTCAGGTTCAAAGTCATGTATTAGCAGTAGCTTTCCCTGTCCCATGATCAACTTTAGTCCCCAGAATAACTCATGATAATAATAATTAGAGCAAACATTAAATAATACTGAGTGTCAAGAAGAGTCCTAAATGCTTCACATATTATAACTCATCTAAATATTGCCACAACCCTAATGGTAAGTACTAGTATTATTTCCATTTTTTAATTATTATTATTATTATCTTTGAGACAGAATCTCAGTCATCCTGGCTAGAATGCAGTGGCTTCAACCTAACTCACTGCAACCTTGAACTCTGAGGATTAAGTAATCCTCCTCCCCCAGCCTCCTCAGTAGCTAGAACTACAGGCACATGCAGCCCTGCCTAGCTAATTTTTTCTTTCTTTTTTTTTTTTTTTTTTTGTAGAGATGGTGTCTCTCTCTTGCTCTGACTGGTATTGAACTCTTGGCCTCAAGAAATCCTCCTGTCTTAGCCTCCCAGAGTGGTGGGAGCACAGGCGTGATCCACCGGGCCTGGCTGTAGTATTCCCATTTTTGTAGGTGAAAGAGCAGGGGATACCGAGGCCTTCTGGTTGCCTTCATTGCATTTGTCTAACACATAGTCAGGCTCTCGTTGATGTGTTATGTCTTTGTGACTCATAGGGCAGGGCCTGAATGCCTTCTCTCCATCTTGGCATCCTCAGTGGTTTGCACTGTGCCTTGTATGCAGTAGGCACTTAATTCATGCCTACTGAATATATTAATCAATGGAACTGAAGATTTCAACGTTTGCTTACTACTTAAAATAAAATGGACAGATCGATGACAAAGGCAGCAAGGAAAGTCCTGTGGTGCTCAGTAGTTAACTATGGCTGCTGACAGTCCAGTAAGTTAGCTCTCTGGCCGTGACATTCTCAACATCCTCCTTTCTGTAAATTATAACACTTGAGGTTTATGGTAGGAAGGAGGAGTGACCACGTGGGTCTACAGGGTAGAGAAAAAGCACGGGTTTTCAAGAAACAGAGGTCTCGTTTTCAATTCTGACTATCGCTTGAGTCAGCCCCACCTGCTTCCTGGCCTCCTTTTTCAGATCTGTGAAATAGGGATAATAAAGTCTATAAACCGGTTTCACTGGGAGAGTCAGGCCGGCTCCTCTTCTGAGCCGGGAGGCGGGGGGGTGGGGGCACAGGCAGCTTCCGACCTTGCCAGGTTTGCAGCTCACAGCACTTGCCCATCTGGACCCTATACATCTGAAGCCCAAAGTTCAGCTGGAAGGGCAGAGGGACACTGCACTGCCCGAGCGGCTGGCACCACAGATCAAACGAGCTGGCGGGTCGCCATGGCCCAGCTCACTCCACGGACACAGCCAGAGAGGGCAGGAAAAGTACACAGAAGACTGAGGGTCACTTTTGGTCCTCATCAATAGCTCTGGCAGGGAGGAAGTCAAGACAATAAACCAAGAGAAAGATCCAGTGAGTTCTCTGTTTCAAGGGACAGTCCCTGCTTTGTTTCTCTTCCCCTGTGTGGAAGACTGTTCCCTGACAGGCTCCTGGCTTCCGAGAACAGCTTTGGAGGCCGCTCTGCAACGTGCTGTGCAGGGGCTGGTCGGAAGCGAGCAGAACCCACCCTGCCCCCAGGATCTTGCCATCTTGGGGATGAGGAGGCAGGAAAGGGAACTTAGATGGCTCTCTTCCTTCCTTCTTCTAGCAAACTTTCACATCCATTCTTCTCTAGGCCCACCCCAATCTCCTTCTCGCCCCCGCCCCAATAAAGGGAGCAGAGGAGGATAAGGTGGATACGACCGTGTTTTCCCCTTCCCAGCAGTACTGAGAGGCAGAAAGTCTTTCTGAAAGAGCCCAAGCCTCTCCCCTTCCCCCCCCCACCCCCCAGCACACTGCAGGCTGCAGGCTCTGCCTTCTCTGATGCACCAGCTCCAATTGCTGCTCCCCAATAAACTGCCCGGGTAAAACCCACATCCAATAAGCTGACTGGGTAAAAACCCACATCCTCTGCCAGGACCAAGGTAAGATCTGGATTTAGACATTACTACAACGGTGAAGAGTCATAAGGTTGTAAATACCCTGCCTTATAAACAATGCCATCTCAGGCTTATGCAGGAAAGGCCTCTCTGTTAACTCAGATCCAGTCTTCTGGAATCCTGAACCATGTGGCCTCTCCTGCACTCTGCACCCTGGGTCGCGCCCCTCCGTGCAGACTCAGTTTCAGTCTCTCCTCTGCCTCCTCAGAGTGTGTCTGCAGAATCCTGCCCTCAACAGGAAAGCTGCTTCTGCAGAACCCAGCGTTCACGGTTGCAGGGGAAAGAATCTTAAGCTTTAAAGACGGTTTCTCTTTTAGATTGTATTCCTGTGGAAGGGAAGTAGAAACGAACCTTTTAGAAGGAGCTCAGTGAGGCTTTCTGTTTTGGTTCCCTCCTGATACCAGAAGACCTGGGCTCTCAGCTACCACATGCTGACCACTTGCCATTTGCTGTGTGAGGCATGTTATGAATGCTAATGTCAGTGCTAACGCTGGCACTTTCTAAGTACTTTTCAATTTTAGCGTATTTAATCTCTACAACCAACATATGATATATGTGCCCTTTCCATCCCAATCGTGAAGATGAGGCAGTTGGGATACAGATTAATTAATGCCCTGAGGTCATTAATGTCACGTGGTGGGGATGGAATTTGAGAAGGGTGCTCTGACTCCAGGCTCGTCTGGACATGGCTGCTCTGCGGTCACAGTGAGGACGCTGGCCACGCCTGATTGTGTGGGACCTTCAAGGCACCCGAAGTGAACTCTTACTATCCATTGCTTCAGGAAGAAGTGGCAATGTTAAAAGAAATGAAAGAAAACAAAACAACCAAATGGTGACTCATTTTCCACATTGTATTATTTTTTTCCCTCCATGCCCAGCACAGTGTGTGGCACCAAATGGGAGCCGTGTTCAGGCCTGAGCAAAGCTGGGTATGAGCCTCCATTCTCCCTAGTATTTTCTGATTCATGGATGTGCATTCATTAATTCACACTTGTTCATTTTACAAACATTTATTGAGCATCTACTATGCTCCGGGTCTTCTGCTACAAATGAGGAAAAACGAAGATTCGTATGTGTATTTGAACTTGGAATGCTCTTAGGTTAGAAGGGGAGAAAATGAACTAAATAATTACAGCTGAATATGACAAGTGCAAACATCGAGATTTTGAGACAACAATGAAGAGTGATTTGGGGTGAGTTGCAAGGGGTGTGTCCAGAAGATAGAAGCTGAATCTTGAAGAATGCGAAGGGTACTTTCCAGATGGGAATGGGGAGAGGAAATGGTGTTTCTTAAGCACGTATTATACACCAGGCCTGGTTTGAGACTGCATATTGTTTTTAATCCTGACTCCAAACTCCAAGGATCAGAGAATATAAAGAATTTGTTCACAGTAACAATGTACGTAGATCCCTGAGCTGAATGTGTGAGTGACATTCTGGGGACAAGGCAAGCCATAATTCTAGGAAGGTGAGAAGGCAGCGAGGGGAGGGGCCTTCTCCACGCTGCACCACGTCAGCCATGCCAGGGTGACTAGGGCAGGCGGGAGGAGGGGCCGAGGGAGTTGGGAGCAAAACTCTGAAGGCCTTTGCATGTCCAGGAAGAAGTTTGGGACTTAAGGCAAAGTGTGACCAAATTAGAAAATACCGTAGATCCTCTGCAAGGTGACCACCCGAGGGACCGTAACAAACTGGTCAACACACGGAGGTGGTCGACATGAGGACAGAGGTCCACTGTGCTGAGGCTCACACGTGCATGTCTGGACTGTGAAAACTGGCCAACTTAGGGAGGTGGTCAGTGTAGGGCAGGGGTCAGCTGTGGAGGCTCCACTGTAACATAACCACAGTGGGGTTTTACAAGAATCACTCTGGTGCCGGAGAGGAGGCTCGACTTGGGTGGGAAGGAGTGAGGGCAGCAAACCACGCTGGAGGGCCGCCCTGACGGGGAGCACGAACCGAGGAAGGGGAGGTGTGGGGACAGGAGAGGAGGATCACAGGAAGGCTGCAAGGACCAGCTGTGGTAGGTGAGGAGAGAGATAAACGGGCGGATGGTGAAGCTGGCAGCCAAACCGTGAAGGAGGGTGGTGGAGGGGTCACCTGCGCCTACTGACAAAGAGCTGTCCCCAAGGGGTCAGGTGTGCGGCATTTATATACATAGTTACTGATAAGTAAGGGGAGCCAGGAAGCCAGGGACAAGGACGACAGACAGGGGCAGACTCAGATGACAGATCTGAAGAAATCTGTTTGCTGAAGACAGCTCCCCAGCTTCGAGCTGGGGAGGCAGGAAAGCCTGTGTGTGAGGCATCTTTGGCTCTGCCTCCTGGTTGATGGGGCTGTCAAGAATACCCAGAAAGAGGCCGCCGTCTCCTCAGGGGCTCTCTGTGACACGCCTGGGTGCTGCATGACCAGGCTTGAGGCAGCCGGCAGCTGGGGCTGGAAGGACACAAGCACGTGGATGGCCTCCTGTGGAAGCATCCAGACAGGCAGGGAGAGAAGCAAATCTTTCTTCCCAGCTTCCTCCTCCACCCTTGCTGTAGCACAGCGCCAGGTGCAGAAAAGTGGCTTTGTGGAGGAGGGGCTGCAGCTACAAGCCACACGGAGGCAGCAGAAAGGACACAGTTGTGCCCGTGTGTGTGCACGCTCCCGCCTGCATGTGTGTGTGCATGTGGGTAAGGTTGTTTATTTAGGGAACTATATATCAAAGACAACCTTACTGGCAGACAATACTGATTTGTCCAGATAACTTATGCCACTGAATAAACATCCAGATGGGCTGGGTAGAGCAGAAGGTGATCCTCTCTAAAAGTGGGGTACCTCCCTCGTGGTCTCAATCACAGGAGATGCATTTGTGCACAAACTGTCCAGGCAATAGTATCTGGGTAGCTGCCTGAGCCTACTGTTACCAAAGAGAAAGAAAGGCCGGAACTGAAATGCAAAAGAAAGAAAGAAACTGTTTTTGGAGATAGGTTTGCTGCAGTGTAAACTTTTCCCTCTCCCTGGCTTATTGCTACAGCAAAACCTGATGGTTGTCTTTGTAAAAAAACGTGTCTATATCTAGGTCCCTGGCAGTGATTTGCCTCTGGGAGGGCCAGCAATCTATTTAATGACTCCATTGACGTCAATGGCATAACTGAAATACTTACTAACATGCAGGATTCCAACTTTCAGAGGAGGGTGGTGGATGGTGTGTCTCAGCAGTATGAAAACGTGGAGTGGAGTCGGAGTGGAGCGAGCCCAGCTCTTCAGGCTGCCAGAGACAGATGAGACCTGCCCTTCTTCCCAGTTCTCTTTAATGAGAAGAGATATCTATGCTGTATGTAGACATTAATTTTGGACCAGTGAAATGGTCATAATGAGCAGGGTTTTATTTCGGGCGATGTTTGCTTAAAGGTAATATTCCCACCATGAGCATTTTGGCCGACTTCTTAATGCTTTGCCAGGACCTACACTTAATTTCATATCTGTATGAAATAACTGCAGTCAATATAAACAGTTCAAGGCTGAGGCTCCAGGTAAACTTCCACAAGAGGACTGTTTTAGACAAAAGCAAGTCTCACAAAACAACAATTTGGAGTATTACCCTCAAAATAAAGGGAGCTTTTCTGATGTGTTTTCCCTATAGCTTTATTTGCAGGGTGTCTAAACATTCGGGATGAATAATTAAGGCGATTAGCCCAATAATTCTGGCTGCATGGCATTTAGAATACTGAAAAAAGCATAGTGTGATACTTCTATGTTTTTTCGTTTTCCCTTTCTTTTCTTGCCTTCTTTCTTCTTTTCTTTTTTAACAATTCCCTGCAATGCCTCCTTTATGAGGAACAGTCACAGCTTTTGGAAACAAGATTGGTTGTATCCCCATCTGCCCGCGGTGTTGTAATCCTGGGGCACGTTCTTGCTCAATGCAGAAACTGAGCAGAAGTGCCGCTTTGCTGGGCTTCATTTCCAGTCACCAGACACAGAGCCGCTCTCGGGACACTGCTGTGGCCTCAGAGGGCCTGTTCTGTGCACATAGAGTCCCTCTCCCATCACAGGCCCTGAAAGTTTGGGCAAGGAGGAGAACTAAATGAATGCCAGGACTTTCTGAACTCCTTAGAATCAAAGGCAGCTATCTGAGCCTGCTGGCGGCTACATGAGCAGCCCTGAGTCTGTTTCACCCACACGGTCTGCAGAAGGCAGTCATGATCAGATGCGGCAGGAGGGGCCCACAGAGAGAAACAGCCTTCCCAGGAGAAAGCCTCCTGCGACTTACAAAGTGGTAAAAAGCCATTTCCTCCCCAGAATGGCCTGAATACATATTAAAAGAAATGGATGCACAGGGCGGCGCCTGTGGCTCAAGAGTAGGGCGCTGGTCCCATATGCCGGAGGTGGCGGGTTCAAACCCAGCCCCGGCCAAAAACCACAAAAAAAAAAAAAAAAAGAAGAAGAAATGGATGCCCATGAGCACTGGAAAACTTTAAACCTGTTTCTCACACGGGGCGACCTGTCTCAGTCCTGGCTGGAAAGCCTCCACACTGCCTTACCTGATTTCCCCAGACATGGTCTTTTCTAGGACTGTGTTGTAACTGACTCTCGGCCCAGGTTGTGGGTGCTCAGGCTGGACAGACTCAGTGTCTGCAGCCGTCCAGCCTCACGTTCTCCAGGCGAGTCCTTGTCGCCTTGGTGACAGGTCTGCTGCCCTTTCCCTTGATGCACAGACGTCCAGCTATTCTTCAGAATGCCTTACCTGTTGCCAGAGGTGAGGGTCCTGCTCAGTAAGTTTACTGGTGAATTTTAGAGCCAGAAACTCTGTCTAGAACACTCCACCCGACGCGCCCATTTGGCTGCTGAGATCCTGTAGGTAGGATGCACATCAAGTCACATTATGTGACTCAGAGGTGCGGCCATTAAGGGAAACAGCTCTTTAACTAATCTGTGTGTAAAGCAAAGAATCCTTTTGTAAAGGCAGTGAACACTTGATAATGTATCTTTTCAGTAAATTCTTGCTGTCACGACATATGTGAAATCACTGTCGAAGAGCAAAAGACAGGATGGCTTGGAAAAAGTGGGACAGTCCTTCCCCTGCATGTGAATTCACACACCCCCATTTCCCTCAATTATTTGATATTTTATTGTTGAATTAGTTTTGGAGTCTGAAGTCCTGAGAATTACTTCAATTTTCCATTTTGAGTTTGTACAGGTGACAGGATTCAACGTCCTGCCTTCTTTGTGAGTCTTCTTTCTTCTTCCGTTCTATTTTTCCCCATTCAACCCTAGAACTTAGAGCCCAGCCTTGTGGAAAGGCAAAACGTGACCCAAATGGAGATGCTCATTAGATTCCCAGCACTAGCATCTTCAGTCCCCGGGGAGGATCTGCTGCATCTTGGCCCTCAGTCTGAGCACGTGGACGCCACACCACTCCAGCCTCAGCATTCTCCACTGTTTCACTCTGCTTCCCTTTTCAAAGTGCATAAGACCAGCTGCTTATATTTCACTCCTCTGTTCAAAACCCATCACAATGCACTAACATATGTAAGCAGTTAGAGAGTATGTTTCAAATCTCTTTCAATTTCAATGCAGTAAGGAATTTTTTAAATAGAAAACCCCCACCATTTGAATACTCTTCATAAGAATACAGATAAAAATATTGTCTCCTCATTAAAATTTAATTTTACGATCATTTGCCTTTAAAGTCTCTAAATTGAATGGAGTTTTGCTGGTCAAGTCAACACTCACTGTGTCCGTACTCTGTGAAAATAATTATACCAAAGCACCACGGATGCAGAGCGGCGCAAGGTGCAGCCTCCGTTTCCAGGAGCTTAGTCTCCAAGGGGAGAGACACAGCACATAGTAAAGTCCATCCTGGGAGTTAAGTTGGCATCATAGCAAAAATAAAAGAAGTAATTATGCCAATTTAAAAAAATAGAATGTCTTTGCAAAGGAAGGAAATTTGTCTCTGGCCATGAGAACTGAGAATAAACTTGGTTGAACAGTGAAAAGAAAGGTATTTCAGATTGAGAGATTTCCCTTGATTTGCCCATTGAATATTCCAGTTCATGATCAATGTATCAGAGTAAATGTATCAATGAACTATGGTTTTTGATGATTGGCTTTTTTTTTTTTTTTTTGCCACAAAGAATAAGTGTTTATTAATGCAGAACCTAATATAGAGATTTGGAATTGTTTTATCTAAGAATACTACTATGTATACATACATGTAGAAAAGTAAACAAATCAGAAATACACTGCTGGTTATGTTTAATTTTTACAAACAAATAGACCATGACCAGTATATCAGAAGTCTCCCTTATCCACCCTTATCTCTACTCACCCCAAGGGTAACCCATAGCTTGTGAAGTTATGGATTATTATTTCCATTTGTAATCAAACAATTTGGGGTTTTGTTTCTATGTTTTGCTCAACTTAAATTGCGTTTCTTTCATTTATATATTCAACAAAAAAAGGAAGAAGTTTTTTGCCAAGACTTGGTGCTCTCTCTCCTAAAACTGCTTCTATATGAGACTAGTGTCATCTAAGTCAGCCAGGCTTTCCTAACAAACTGGATTGCTTCTGTTTAAATTATGGTGGATTGGGCGGCGCCTGTGGCTCAGTGAGTAGGGCGCCGGCCCCATATGCCGAGGGTGGCGGGTTCAAACCCAGCCCCGGCCAAACTGCAACAAAAAAATAGCCGGGCGTTGTGGCGGGCGCCTGTAGTCCCAGCTGCTCGGGAGGCTGAGGCAAGAGAATCGCGTAAGCCTAAGAGTTAGAGGTTGCTGTGAGCTGTGTGAGGCCACGGCTCTCTACCGGAGGGCGGTACAGTGAGACTCTGTCTCTACAAAAATAAAAAAATAAAAAAAAAAATAAAATAAATTACGGTGGATTTCTTATGCCTTTTATGTGAGATTTCAACTGAGATACGTGAGCCCAACCTCAGTACTGACAAATGGAAGCCCCATCTCACCACAGTGACACATGGATTTCAAGGCAGCGCCCACCTCTCGCTCCTGTTCGCTCTCAGCCACTTAGTTTCATTCTCCTTTAAGGTTCTATTTAAACTCACCTCTTTGTCATATGCTGATAAATATTAAAATAACAGGAAAAATCTGCCTGACTTATTTAAGCTGATAATAAGAACAAAACACGGGCTCTGTGTCTATTCCTTCCTTTCCTAACTGTGGTTAGACGTGAAGGAGATTTTGAAACCTGTAATTACGTAATAATTGATATCACTACATTCTCTTTCCAATGAAAAGCCAGAATTTTTGTCATCTGTCACAAAGACAGAGGAAAACAAATTGCCTATGTGGTATTGTCATTTCTTTCCTCCATTGTTTTAAAAGAATTTATCTAAAGAATCTCCAGCTGCCAAGCTGTGGTCACTGTGCCAAGAATCACAAAATGATGGTTCCAACCACATCTTTTGGCTGGTGAGCTAATTTATAGAACCATAAATATCACAAATTCTCCTGTGTTTGTCAGTATTTATGACAAGAAAAAACAGTCTTAATGTTCGCATTGATGTCAAAAACTTAGTAAATTTGACTAACAGAAATGTGAGCAATTCCCCAGTGTTAGGCCAATATGATGAAATGATAGGGGTTTCGAAACTACCTCCTTTGATCTCCAAGTATGTGACACCAGTTATATGTTAAAACACTTTTTTATTTTGTAAAACTCTGAAGGAAATAGTACTCTGCACACCAGGCTTTTGAAGCCCATACAGATAGTATGCTTGTACTCCTATCACAGGGCTGCAGAGTAAACTCACACTGATTTAATAGCTTTCTTTATTCTTGTTCTCAATCTTTCTCTTATAAAAATATTTTTAAAAGCATGTGTCATAGCAGACATGTCAGAAACCAATGAGCTAATAGATTCTTCCACCTTTATTCCCTTTCTTTAGAAATTGGGTTTTTGTTATACTCATAGTCACGATCCCAGCAAGAGAACACAACATCCAGGTGAGGTGGGCATAGTGCACAGCAAGGGCAGTGCTGCTGCGGTCAGGAGGCTGAGAGGGGCAGCGCTGGGGTCAGGAGGCTGAGAGGGACAGCGCTGGGGTCAGGAGGCTGAGAGGGACAGCGCTGGCTGGGGTCAGGAGGCTGAGAGGGACAGCGCTGGGGTCAGGAGGCTGAGAAGGACAATGCTGGGGTCCGGAGGCTGAGCGGGGCAGCTCTGGGGTCAGGAGGCTGAGAGGGACAGCGCTGGGGTCAGGAGGCTGAGCGGGGCAGCTCTGGGTCAGGAGGCTGAGAGGGACAGCGCTGGGGTCCGGAGGCTGAGCGGGGCAGCTCTGGGGTCAGGAGGCTGAGAGGGACAGCGCTGGCTGGGGTCAGGAGGCTGAGAGGGACAGCGCTGGGGTCAGGAGGCTGAGAGGGACAGTGCTGGGGTCCGGAGGCTGAGCGGGGCAGCTCTGGGGTCAGGAGGCTGAGAGGGACAGCGCTGGGGTCAGGAGGCTGAGAGGGACAGCGCTGGCTGGGGTCAGGAGGCTGAGAGGGACAGCGCTGGTGTCAGGAGGCTGTAGGAGGCAGCACTGGGGTCAGGAGGCTGTGTGAGGCAGTGTTGGGGTCATGCGATCTCACTGTGAGTTTGCCCTAACTGTTCCCTGTGGTTTATCTCAGACTCACTGCTGTAACACCAGGGAACAGATTCAGGGTAAAAATTCCATTTGGATTTTAAAAATGTCATCTAACTGGTTGTATTTTATTGAGACAAGAATTTCTGCTCAACACATCTGCAGTGTCCCTTCCTCTGTGCTGCGTTCAGGGCCACCTGACACTCCCTGGAGGCACTGAGCTAAAAGATGAGAAGTCAGGTTCTTTAAAAAAAGCACCTTTGAGGAACAAAGTTGGACAACCTCCAAAAGGCATGATTCATGACCCGAAAGAGGCTTTGCGTCTGGAAAGGATGGAGATTCAAGTGGGTCTCTAGTTGACGCTAAGATGAATACACTGACGTGCCCCTGGGTTGCAGGTCTTTGAGGTTAGCTGTGCCGGACCTCACAGGCAAACAGCCCCCTCGAGGTCAGGGGACACTAACCCAGCTCTGCCTCCAGCCCCTCTTCTGGGAAGCAGAATTTCCACACACTTGTCACATTCTGAAAGCCTGGGCATGCAATGGGTAAATTATTTAATATTGCTTTTAATTTGGTTTTATATTGAGTAAAGAAGCTCCAGCCTTTGAAGAAAGTCACCAAGAGAAATACTTTTGAAGCCCACAATGTGTAAACAGAGGCTATTATTTATTATAAGAAAGGTTTGGAATACGAGGTGCATTTATTATTTGGAAACATTGAGCTAGATCTCAGGACGTCGCCTACCTTGCAGGTTGGCCCTGGAGACGGGAGGCTGGCTGGAAGCTGGAGACCTCCTGTGGAGACAGAGGGAATGATGAGTGAGTCTGTGCACCACTTCTCCCACCCTGTGTCCCCCTTCTTCTTCTTCTTCTTTTTTTTTTTTTAATAATTCATATATACTTAGATCATGAACACATTTATGCCTTTGTGGGATTCAATGTGTTGATTATTTGTACAAATTGGAGTGCTTGCATCCTACTAATTAAAATAGCTTTCACCTCATTTACTTAATCACAGTGTTAAGACATTTGTGTTCTATACTTGATAGATTTGACTTGTATGCTTGCAATATGCTCCATAGGTGTGGTTCCACCATCAACTCTCCCTCTATCGAACCACCCCTCTCCCTTCCCATCTCTCTCCCCTTCCCTCCTTCATCTGGGGCTATAGTTGTGATTCATCTTTCATATGAAAGTGTGAGTGATTATAAATTGGTTTCATAGTTGTACTGAGTACATTGGATATATTTTTTTCATTTCTGAGATACTTTACTAAGAAGAATATTTTCCAGCTCCATCCATACAAACATAAAAGAGGTAAAGTCTCCATCTTTTTTTTAAGGCTGCATAGTACTCCATGGTATACCATAATTTGTTAATCCATTCATGGGTCGATGGGCACTTGGGCTTCTTCCATGACTTGGCAATTATGAATTGAGCTGCAGTGAACAATCTGGTGCAAATATCTTTGTTGCCAAATGATTTTTGGTCTTTTGGATATACACCTAGTAGAGGAATTGCAGGATCAAATGGCAGGTCCACTTTTAGATCCCTGAGTTGTCTCCAAACTTCTTTCCAAAAGGAACGTACTAGTTTGCATTCCCACAAGCAGTGCAGAAGTGTTCCCTTTTCTCCACATCAACACCAACATCTGTAGTTTTGGGATTTTGTGATGTGGGTTACTCTTACTGGAGTTAGATGGTATCTCAAAGTGGTTTTGGTTTGCATTTCTCTGATGATTAAAGATAATGAGCATTTTTTCCATGTGTCTGTAGACTGTGCACCTGTCTTCTTCAGAGAAGCTTCTATTCATGCCTCTTGCCCACAATGAAATGGGATCACTTGTTCTTTTCTTATTAATAAGTTTGAGTTCTCTGTGGATTCTGATTATTAGACCTTTGTCAGAAATATAACTTGCAAAAATCCTCTCCCATTCTGAGGGCTGTCTACTTCCTTTACTTACTGTGTTCTTGGCAGTGCAGAAGCTTTTTAGGTTGATCAGATCCCAGTAATGTATTTGTGATGTTGCTTTAATTGCCCGGGTGTTCTCCTCATAAAGTATTCTTCCAGGCCAGTTTTTTCGAGTGTTTCCCCTGCAATCTCTCTAAGAATTTTTATAGTTTCATGTCTTAAGTTTAAGTCCTTTAACTAGTGAGGGCAATTTTTGTTAGAGGAGAAAGGTGTGGGTCCAGTTTCAGTCTTCTACAAGTCTCCAGCCAATTCACCCCACACCATTTGTTAAATAGGGAATCTTTCCTCCAATTTATATTTTTGATAGGCTTATCGAAGATCAAATGATCAAGTGTCTGGGTTCATCTCTTGGTTTTCAATTCTGTTACATACATCTACCTCTCTATTTTTGTGCCAGTACCATGCTTTTTTGATCACTATAGATTTATAGTATAGTCTGAAGTCTGGTAGCATGATTCCTCCTGATTTGTTTTTAGTTCTGAGTAATGTCTTGGCTATTTGAGGCTTTTTCTGTTTCCATATAAAATGAAGTACTAATTTGTCCAGATCTTTAAAGTATGAAAGAGGTGCTTTAATAGAGATTGCATTAAATCTGTAGATTGCTTTGGGTAGTATAGACATTTTAACAATGTTGATTCTTCCCAGCCATAGGCATGGTATATATTTCCATTTGTTAACATATTCAGCTATTTTGTTTCTCAGAGTTTCATAGTTCTCTTTATAGAGATCTTTCACATCCTTTGTTAGGCACAATCCCAGGTATTTCATCTTCTTTGGCACTATTGTAAAGGAAATAGAGTCCTTGATTGTTTTTTCACCTTGACTCTTGTTGGTGTATATAAAGGCTACAGATTTGTGAGTATTGATTTTGTATCCTGAGATGCTGCTTTATTCCTTCATCAATACTAGGAGTTTTGTAGTTTGTAGATATACTATCGTATCATCTGCAAAGAGTGACAGTTTGATCTCCTCTGATCCTATTTGGATACCCTTGATTGCCTTCTCTTGCTTGATTGTGATGGCTATAAGACTTCCATTACAATGTTAAAAAGCAGTGGAGACAATGGGCTACCTTGCCTGGTTCCTGATCTAAGTAGAAATGATTTCAATTTTACTCCATTCAATATGATATTGGCTGTGGGTTTGCTGTAGATGGCCTCGGTCAGTTTAAGAAATGTTCCTTATATACCTATTTTCTTAAGCGTTATGATCAAGAAAGGATGCTGGATATTATCAAAAGCTTTTTCTGCTTCAATTAAGTGAATTATATGGCCTTTGTTTTTTATTTTGTTTATGTGATGTATTATATTTACAGATTTATGTATATTGAACCATCCTTGGGACACTGGGATGAAACCCACCTGGTCACAATGTATAATTTGTTTGATGTGTTGCTGGATTTTGTTTTCTAGGATCTTATTGAATATTTTTGCATCAATATTCATTAGAGATATTGGTCTATAATTTTCTTTTCTTGTTGGGTCTTTTCCTGGTTTGGGGATCAGGGTGATATTTGCTTCATAGAATGTGTTGGGAAGTATTCTTTCTTTTTCTATGTTTTGGAAAAGGTTAAGTAATATAGGTACTAGTTCCTCTTTAAAGGTTTAGTAGAATTCTGATGTGAAGCCATCTGGTCCTGGACTTTTCTTTTGGGGGACATTTCTTATAGTTGATGCTATTTCAGAACTTGATATAGGCTTACTCAACATTTCCACTTCTTTCTGGCTAAGTCTAGGAAGATAGTGTGTTTCTAAGTATTGATTTGTTTTCAGATTTTCATACTTCTGAGAATAAGGGTTTTTTGGTAATATTCATTAAGGATTTTTTGAATTTCTGAGGAGTCTGTTGTTATTTGACCTTTATCATTTCTTATTGATAAAATTAAGAATTTTACTCTTTTATTTCTGCTTAGGTTAGCCAAAGGTTTATCTATTTTATTGAGCTTTTCAAAAAACCAACTTTTTGATTGATTGATCTGTTGTATAATTTTTTTTGTTTTCAATTTCATTTAATTCTTCTCTAATTTTAGTTATTTCTTTTCTTCTACTGGGTTTGGGGTTGGAATGTTCTTCCTTTTCCAGTTGCTTGAGATGTACCATTAAGTTGCAGACTTCTTCTATTTCCATTCTTTTGAGGAAGGCTTGCAATGCTATAAATTTCCCTCTTAGGACTGCCTTTGCAGTATCCCAAAGGTTCTGGCAATTCGTGTCTTCTTTATCATTTTGTTCCAAAAATTTGGTAATTTCCTTCTTAATATCATCTATGACCCAGCTATCATTCAGCATGAGGTTAGTTTCCATGATTTTGTATGAGCATGCAGATTCCTGTTGTTACTGAGTTCAACTTTTATTCCATGATGGTCTGAGAAAATACAAGGAATAATTTCTATTCTTTTAAATTTGCTGAGGTTAGACTTGTGACCTAAGATGTGATCAATTTTGGAGGGTGTGATCATCCATGGGCTGATGAGAAGAATGTGTATTCAGTTTTGTTAGGATGAAATGTTCTGTAGATGTCTATTAAATCTAATTGTTGAATGGTTAACTTAAAGTCTAAAATTTCTTTGCTTAGTTTCTTATTGGAGGATCTATCCAACACTGCCAAAGAAGTGTTAAAAATCTCTGACTATTATGGTGCTGGAGGAAATCAAGTTGCTCATGTCTGTTAGAGTCTCTCTTATAAGTTGAGGCGCATTCTGATTGGGTGCATAAATGTTAATGATTGAAATCTCATCATGTTGAGTGTTGCCCTTAACAAATATGAAGCAACCATGCTTACATTTCCTTAATTTTGTTGGTTTAAAGACTATTGTATCTGCGAATAAAATTACAACACCTGCTTTTTTTCTGATTTCCATTTGCTTGTATAGATGACCATCCCTTCACCCTGAGTCTATATTTATCTTTTAAGGTAAGACGAGATTCTTGTATGCAGAAGATATCTGGCCTGAGTTTTTGTATTCAGTCAGCCAACCTGTGCCTCTTTAGAGGACAATTTAAGCCATTCACATTAATTCACAGTACTGATAAGCTTGGTAGTATTTTGCATATTGAGTTTTTCAAAAGTCCAGTGGACACTTTTAATCCTTTTGTCACTGTGGAAGTAGGAGTTTGATCAAAAGTTTCTGAGTGAGTTTACTTTGGTGGTAGAGCATTGTGCTTGTCATTGTGGAGGATGGGTCTGAGAATATCCTAGAGAGTTGGTTTAGTTATGGCAAATTTCTTCAACATGTGAATGTCATTAAAGTATTTAATTTCTCCATCATAAATGAAACTCAGTTTAGTTGAATACAGGATCCTGGGTTGAAAGTTATTTTGTTTTAGGAGGTTAAAGGTCAATGACCATCCTCTTCTAGCTTGAAAAGTTTCAACAGAGAGATCTTCAGTCATTATAATATTCTTCCTCTTATAGAATAGGTTATGGTTTTCTTACGTCTGGCTGCTTGCAGAATTTTCTCCTTCTTATTAACTTTGGTAAAGTTAATTATAATGTGTCTAGGAGATGTTTTATTTGTATTGAGTTGTGCTGGGGTTCCGACGCTGTCTGCTATCTGGATTTCAGAATCTCTTACCATGTTTGGGAAGTTATTCTCTATTGTCTCTTGGAGTAAAGCATCTGGGCCTTTCAAAGCAATCTCTTCTCCTTCAGGGATTCCTATAAGGCAAATGTTTGCTTTTGTGAAATGGTCCCACAATTCTCTCAGGGAATGGTCCGCTTTTGTTCTCCACTTCTCTTCCTCTTTGGGCATTTGGGAGTGTTCAAAAGCTTTGTCTTCAATGTCAGAGATCCTTTCTTCTGCCTTTTCCATTCTGTTACTGAGAGATTCTACTGTATTTCTCAGATCTTTGAGGGCTACAAGTTCTTGCCTCAATGTGTCAAAATCTTTGGTGATTTTGTCTTTGAATTCATTGAATTCTTGAGACAACATTTGAATTACTCCTTGAAATTCTAATTCCATCTTTACCTCCATTCTATTCATCTTATTTGTCATCCAAATTCTGAACTCGATTTCTGACATCTCAGACATTTGTTTATGAATGGGATCATTTGGTATGTCTGTTTTGTCATTTCTTCTCTACTCTGATTATTCACGTGGCAGAGTTTTTCTGCTGATTCTGCCCCATGATTATTTTTCACTATTTGGCTAGATGGGCAGGCAAGGCAAAATTGGATTGGGGGCTCCTGGAGTTGTGGTTAATCAGCCCTTCGCCAAGGATCTGGGAATGGTGACTGCAGCTTTTTCCCCTACAGCTTTGTAAAGGACCCATACAGTATTACAGTCCTAGGCTCTGTGGACCTGCTTGGTATGGTGAGGTTAGGTGGCTCTGTCTTGTATTTAGCTGGTCTTTGTCTGACCCTAGTGGTTCAGTGACTCTAGGGTTGAAGTCTTAGCTGTGGAGAAATACAAGCAACTAAGACATCCTGCCCACCATGGGCAACTGGAAGAAGAAAATCAACCCTTTCCATTGCCAAACAACCAGGGTACCACCTGAGAGGGTCCTTGGGTGATTAGCCCAGGTTAGGAGTTCCAAACCAATTGACCCCATCAGTACCAACTCTCAAGTGGAAGAGTTCAAAAGGTCTCCAGCAACTAGATAGCAGACATCTACTGGCTGCTCAAATGTGGCTCACTCTTGTGCTCTGTGGAGTCAGAAGGGCTGGCCCAGTAGCACAGTTGGACCAGGGGGCTGGCATCTCTTTCCCCACCTTGCACCTCTTTCATGCCCAGTCAATGGTAACCCCATAGGGCTGTGGTTCTTCTCCCTCCAATAAGGAGATGTACCAGGGCTTTACGCCTGCCAGAGTCAAAGGAAAGTCAAAGTCCCTTCAGCTCAGCCACCACCCTGTGCCACCAGCCGGCTGGGGGAGCTCAGGCCTGTCTGCCTCAGGTACTCAATGGAAATTGGCGAGTGTTCCACTTGAGCTCAGTCTGAACCTGAGGGTAACAAGTCAGCAAATGATTTTCTCCCTCAGCCACTGTGTCTTTGCCCCAGCTGTTTTGCAGCACTGGTATCCCTATAGGGTGAGGTCTGGCTTCCTCTGGCAGTCCTCAGAGTTGGGGAAGTGTCTCTCTAAGATTAGACCCTGGCGGGATAGCTCTACTGTTGCTGAATCTTCATGGGAAGTGTCCCTGCATAGCTCCCAGGCAGCTCCAATGGCCAGGGAGGCAGCTGTAGCAGCAGCTCCAGGAGTGCAGGGGCCCACAGCTCCAGCAGCAGGGTGGGGTTGGCTGCAGTTCTGGCAAGGCTGGGCACCTGGTGGCTCCGACATGGCGGGGCACTTGGTGCATGGTTCTGGCAGGGCGGATGTGAGGTGGCTCTGGCAGGGCCGGGCACGGTGAGTGGCTCTGGCTGGGCAGGGCACAGGTTGCGAGGCTCCGACTGGGTGGGCACACAGCTCGCAAGCCTCGTCCTGTAGTTGGTTTGTACTTTGCAGCACCTAGCTCTACAGCCTCCACCCCCTTGTCTGCACTACTGATGGGCTCACTGTTACAGTGCAGCTTTTCTATTATGGCCCTTTGTAGGGCAGACATTCTGGTCTCTGGAGAGGTTAGGCTTCTGAACCCTCAGGCGACAGGGGAAGCACAGACTGGAAGTTCAAAATGACAGGGAAAATGTTAGTTCAACTTTCATGCCTAGGCAGAGTGCTCAGGGTTACAGCAGGGTCCCTCTGGAGAAGTAGTGCCCACTTCCTGCAACTCTTTCTCATGGGGTGAGACAAGAGGTCCTCAGTTCACCACTCACCTATAGAAAACCTACAACAAGCAAAACAAAACAAAACAAAAACAAAAACAAAAAAACCCCACAACTTTCTTCGGGGAGGGAATGGACGCTTTTCCTTTGGGATGAGTTTTGCACCTGAAATTTGCTTTCTTGGAGTCGCAGCTTGCCTCAGCGGAGGTGACATACAGTTATCACTCTTCTCTCTCAGCTCGACTCCCTGTCTTCAGCTTTATTGGGTACTTTCTGGTCATTGTCCTTCCCTTTGGACAGGAGCTTCTGTTGAAAGCTGGCTCCAGATGGCCATCTTGCCCCTCCTCCCATGCGCCCCCTTCCTTGGAGGAGCTATCAAGTGACGTAATGCCATCTCTGGAAGGCAGGCTCCCATAACACCGTAGGTGGCTGCAACTACTTCACACCTCATGGCCTGGAATTTCCCTCTGCACAGCCTCAAGATACTCCAAATCTCCAGGAAGGAAGTTGTTTACTCAGTTCCTACCCAGCCCCTGTTTTTGGCTTTTCTGTTCCAAGAAGCCCTCAGAAGAGAGGCTTGCGTAGGCATTGCTCTGAATGCTGATTCTTTTGGGAAGTGCCATATAGAAAGTTCCAGCCAGAAAGCTGCTTGGCAATCAATCAGCTCCACCCCACCTTTTCCACACCTCAGGAAACTGAGCCCTGGAATGGGAGGTCACCTGTGAAAGGCCAGACAGCCACTGGGAACAGTGATGCACCTTCCCCGTGTAGGGCACAGACTTCCCTGGGAGGAGCCTCACAACTGCTGGTGTCAGGGGTCAAATGTAACCTGCAATCGCCCGTGTCACCCTAAGTCCTGGGGCCCCTTCTTTTTTTCTTATTTCCTTTTCTTCCTCCCCCTCCAATTTAGCTGCTTTCACCATCCTCCTCATACTGTGCAGGACTTCCACATCTCCAGCATTCTGGGGTACCTCTCAGGAGTGGCACCAGCAGGGCCCTCAGACTTTGGGGCACAGCAGAGTGACCCTGAAGGCTTAGTCAAACACACTGCTGGACCCTGCCCCAGAGTTTCTAATTCAGTAGGCCTGGGGTGGCTTGGGAGTTTATTTTTCTAAAGAGTTCCTAGGCAGTGCTGGTCTGGGGACACATTTTCAGAACCACTCATGCGAAGGACTTTCTGCCTGGTAAGAAGTAATATTAGTGATTAGCCAGAGAGGGGGAACTTGAGGCCAGCACTTCTTAAAGGTGGACGAGCATCAGACTCACTGGGGAGCTGTGAAATTCCATCCTCATCCCCAGAGTCCATTTCAGCATGGTTGGGATAAGGCCTGGGAATCTGTATTTTTTTCCTTCTCTGTGAATTCTCTTGCACAGGTAAAGTGGAGAAAGAAGCCAAGTTCCAATGTGGCCTGCAAAGTTGATGCTAAGGAAGGGCCTTCCAACAGGTGGAGCCACAGAATTATTTTCCTGGGTTTGTCAGGGCTGCAAATCCATATCTGGGCCCTTAGGGATGATTCTCGTTTAGGTACCCACACCCTGGAGCTGCAGGGTCTGAGGACAGGGACTGTATCTGCCACTAATGTGCTCATGGGTGACCTGGAGCCAAGACTTTTAAACCCTCTGTGGTATGACATCTTCACATGTGACATGGGAGGGGTAATTATCTCCCAAGGATTGCTTTTTTCCCTGCTAAGCAGTGTGCTAAGCACTTCTTAGCTTCCACTGGGAATATTATGATCTCATTTTAAGCGTGAAAAAACTGAAGCTGGAAGGTGAGACCCACACTGGGGCACATGGTCTGTAACGGTGGGGCTGGGAGTCAAAGCAGAGTCCTTCTGAGTCCAAACTGCCTTCTGCTGCTAACACCTGCACACATACCAAGGGATGTTTTTCAGGGAAATTGACAGATAAAATTCCAAACTCCTTCCCCTGCATTCAAAGTCCTGTGCTCTCTAACCTTCGTTTACTCCTTCCAGCTTCCTGTTAGAGTCGCCCCCCTTTTGACATTTCATCTCAAGCTACCAGCCGGCTGTGCTCTCACCATCTTGTGCTTCTCCTATGTAGAACTTTAAAGGAGCAATCACCACAGGCACTAATCAGGGATATGTGACCCCTTCGATCAGTGGTTCTCAACCTGTGGGTCGCAACCCCTTTTTAACAATGAAATACATTGCAGCATTAGGAAGGTTGAGAACCACTGACTTAGGTTAATGTGAACTTCATGTGGGCAGGGAACAGCGTGTTAACCACTTGAGCCCTGGTACTTAGGACAACCTTTCATATGACAAGTTCTCAGTAGATACTTACTAAATGGGAGAATGAATGGGTGAATGGCTGGCAGAATGAGGGGGCAGAGCTGACTCACACTTTTCCAAGGCTAAACCTGATCACTTTTTCCTTGAACATGTGTTGCCCCCTTTCCTGTCATGACTTCAGGCTAATCTTCTGTCAAGGAAGCTCTCCCCATGCTAAATATCACCAGCCTGTGAAAAGCTGAGTGCATCTTCTCCAAAGGATGCCATCCCTTTAACCAAGAGCAATCTCTGCCCTGCTCTGCCACAGCACTTGATTTGTGTCATTGTATCACAGTTCACATGGTACATATCATCCCACAAGTGACCTGCTGATGGCAGGATCTGGTTCTGATCCTTTAAGTCCTCTGCAGAACCCATCAGTCTCTCCACCTCTGGGAGTAGGGACTCCAAAGTGCTAGTGGGCTGTTGACTGAATGAGGCCTGGGCCTGCCTCTGTGTGAGCATGTTGCCTGGTCTCCTCTCCACATGCAGCCTGCAGCCTGAACACAGCACACTCCCTGGTCTGAGTCTTCTCCATGGTCAGCTCAGCTGGACACTTTGCTGCTTCTCCACATGCATCTGCCTGTTTCTCCTGTCTCACGACTCTGCTTCAGGGCTGACTGCTCAGGGGAGCCTCCCTACCCAGCCCTCTGGCTCCCCACACCTCCCTACCCAGCCCTCTGGCTCCCCGGCCTCCCCATTGCTCTGGGCTGCATTTCCCATTTTCCTGGCCCGAGTGCTGGTGACCTCGACTTCCTCAGAGGCATAGTGTCTCACAGCGCCCACTTTTCCCAACCACTCCTTGGGAATTACATGGATTATACAAAATCTTTTGTCCCAGAAGTTAAGTTTGGAAATGTGGTTTTATTTAGAACTGTTAATTCAGATAAGCATCTCTGTGCATAAGCTTTGGGAAGATAGGAGCCACGTTTATTGCTTATTCTCAAGACTTGGTACAAAGAAGAGATTTTTATACATTTTAAATGAAGGTATGACTTCTGGAAACCACATTATTGCTTGTAGGCACGAGAGCGCCAGTTGGAAAATTGTGGTGGGTGCCAAAGGGAAATGGTGCTGGTTGCCTGATTTTCAGCCATGCCTATGGAAGAATCATAGAAGTTATGTGCCAGCGACTGAGGCTGGTGACATGGATGGCAGGAATAGGAGGACAATCTGGGGACAATATGGCCACAGTAGCTAACACTCTCCAGCCCTGGCCAGCACCGTGGGAGACTGCAGGGTGGCTGAGAAGACGGGAATCCCAGGCCTGCAGCTGGCATCTTCCCACCACACGGCCCCGGAGATTCGCTGAACCTCTTAAGCATCTTCCTCACTTGGAGGAGACAGGCAGCAATGAACATTTATAATGTGCCGGGTCCTGTGTGAGGGGTTTATGTCTATTTCCTCGTTTAGTTTGAGAACACTTGGCTAAATTCTTTCCAGCTCTGAATGCTCAAGATTTTAGGATTCCCTGATAATTTAAATCCCAGGCCAAAGTACACAAAAATGAAAGATACCTCAGACACTGAAAGAAACTAAATGGTTATTAATTCTTTCCTGAAGGCTACATGCATTTTGACGATATTACGCCTTGGAAGAATGTTTATGCAAGCGAGCTGCATGATTTCCTGGTAGTCACATGCAATACCCATGATGTTAGTGGCACAGCTGAAAGTGGCCCTCCTGGGCTCCCAGCTGCTCCTCCGGTTTCAGGTTGGTGAGTGGCGGGCACGGTCACTCCCACCAGATAGATCACTCCTCCCGTCTGTCTGAAGCCACATACGGAGTTGCTGCTATTACTGATTTCAAGTACATTCTTAAATGCCTTAAGAATGCTTATCTGAATTAACAACTGTAAATGAAAGCCATATTTTCAAAATTAAATCCTGGGACAATGGAAATATAGGTTTTAATTTGCAGCAAGAAATGCAGGTCCTGTCAAGCACCCTCAGTGGGACATTTCATGGAGGTTCGAGGAAGCCGCCTCCACAGGAGCTCTGAGATTTCCAGAGCAAAATTTCCAGGTGGCAAAGCTCAAGCAGACAATGGGTGGCCTTTGTGTAGAGCAAAGAGCCAGAAGAAAAAAGAAATCTTCACTTCTGAGAAGTAAGTTCTATGTGGGAGTTCCTTCTCGTGTAATAAACCACACCATCCAGATGTCTCATGAGAAGCACTCCAAGGACATAATTATTGCTTAAATGTTACCTTCAAGAGGGGGAGTGGTTCCTAAAATCAAGTCAAATATCCCAGAAAGCAACCTCTGAGCTCCAGAGGCTCACAGCTTCAGCTGTGAAGGCCAAAGTGTAGGGAGAGGAGCAGGGCCCCTACTCCCAGCAGACAGGCCCCCTACTCCCAGCAGACAGGCTCCCTACTCCCAGCAGACAGGCCCCCTACTCCCAGCAGACAGGCTCCCTACTCCCGGCAGACGGTCTCCTCTGCAGGCCCTTGTCCCTGTCTGAGGGAACTGACTCCCCAGAAACAGAATGGAATGGAGCACAGTTGGCAGACCCTCGGTTTCCCACCTGCCCCACCAGTTCGCTCCACTGATGGCTGACCAATGGATTTCCCTGAGGTCAGCTCCCTGATGGCTGAACCCTGACATTCAGGTCTGAGCCTGGGCTGGACTGAGGAACATCAGCCTGCTTTGTGACTCTCCACTTGTAAATATCCTGCTTTAAGCTCTGGTTGGCAAGAGTTGGTTGCACAGTGAAACTTGAAATCAGTTAGCAAGACCAAATAATCTCAGCACTCCGTGAGGCCGAGGTGGGTGGATTGCCTGAGCTCACGGGTTCGAGACCAGCCTGAGCTAGAGCGAGACTCTGTCTCTAAAAATAGCTGGACATTGTAGTGGCACCTGTAGTCCCAGCTACTTGGGAGGCAAGAGAATCGCTTGAGTCCAAGAGTTTGAGGTTGCTGTGAGCTATGACGCCACAGCTCTCTACCGAGGGCGACAAAGTAACATTCTGTCTCTCCAAAAAACAAAAACGAAAAAAAACAAGACCAACTCTGGACCCACACAGGCTGGGCTGCACAAGGTCCTTAGCTGCAGCCGCCTTACTGCTGAACCCCACTTCATTGGGCAAGTGTGGTTTTCTTGGATCACAGGTGACACATAATTTGAGGTGTGGTCCTTAGTTGGAGAGTCAGAATAAGGTCTGGGTTAGTTCTGTGTACAGCCCCAAGGCTAAGAAAAGACTTGATTCTTGAGAAAACAGCTAGTGCTGACATATTTGTTAGTCACCAGGGTTAGCCTGGATGCCCCAATACTATTGGCAGAGGAACCCCCAGCCCAAGCCCAGGCCTCATCTTCACCTCAGAGGGTGCAGTGTTGCTCCTGAGTCCAGCTACACTAAAGAAGGCTTTGAAACATGTGCTTATTAATCACTTCACCTCCATCCCCAACTAGTGCTCTGGTTTAAGGCTTCACCCACCGATTTTAATTCCTGAAAATACTATCTTGGCTAATGTCTCCACCTTCAGGCTTTCTAATCTTCATCTATGTCATAAGTTTTTCCTAAATGCTTTTCTGTTCAGAAGCCTTCACGGGTGCAGTGAAGGGAAGGACCCTGTGGTGTGAGTTAGGGTGCCTGGTTTCGGGGGTGAGTAGATGAGGTGTCCTCATGCACAAGTCCATTAACCTCCCCGAGCTTTGTCCCTTACCCACAGAGTGGGGTCACAGAACTGTCATGAATGTCATTTCTGGGGCCTTTAACTGAGATAATGCACGTGAAAACCTCACTGTTACGTTGCTCTGAATGCAGCAAGAGAAATCTAACTATGATAACAGCTCACATCTACTGAGCACCTGCTCTGTGCTAGGTGCTATTTTATGTACTTTACAAACATCAACTCATTCAATCTTCTCAACAACTCTCTTCTATACATTAGGAAACTGAGATATAGAGACAGTAGTCAGTTTGCCCACGTACATAATTTTCGACAGGTAGAACTGGGTTGTGAAGCCAGTGAGTATAACTCCAGAGGCCGTATCCTGTAAAGAAAAGAGGCAGGGATACGGGAGAGATTTTTTCCTAAAAAAGTAACTGGTGGTCTTTCCCCCAACATATGTATGATGGATACTTAGGGAGAGTAACTCTATTTCAGGCATTCTGTTAATTCTTGGAAATTCAGGGAAAAATAAGCATAATTCCCACTCTTAAAGAACACACAGTCTAGTGGGGGGAGAGACCCAGAAAGAGTGTGATAAGGTTTTCAGAGTATCGTGGGGCCAAAGGAGGCCCACTCAGCCAGACTTGGTGGGTCAGGAAGAGCATCTTGGTGAAGGTGATTCTAGAGATGAGTCATAAAAAACAACCAGCATCTGACCAAGCAGGGGAAAGAGATTTCTTGGCAGAGAGAATAGGAGGTCCATGTTTAGGGTGGGGAGAGCACTCAGGGAATAACAGACCAGGACTGTGGAACGTGTTCCTATGGGGACAGAGCACTGGTCTGAGGGTTCAGCACCGTGTCCTCCAGCACATCCTATTGGGATGTGAGCCCCCAAGGGGCAGAGGACTTGCCTTTTTGGTTACTATTATATCATCAGTAAACATTTGTTAAAGGCTGGATGAACAGCATGTACTAAATAAACACTTGTTAAATAAATTAACAAATAAATGAACAAGGAGAGGCTGGGCCAACCTCTAGGATTTTCACAAACAATCTATATTTCAATTGTACTAAATATAAACCTAATCAACTGTCAATCAGGTTAGCTGAAGCTGGATCATTGAAGGGCCATGGGGGCCAAGAGCCAGCACTTAAACTTATCTCAACACTCACAGAAGACCCACGGGAATGCCTCAGACTGAGAGCGGCACATCAAACAGCCTGTGGGAAAGACCGTTCTCATGGTAATTTGGAGGAGAGACAAGGGGAGAGCCTTGACAGGAAAGACTGCACCAGGCACAGAGTCACCTACCAGGAGGCCCCGCAGTGGTTACAGACAGTGACAGGGAAAGCGGGCACTCCCAGCAGTGTTTACACCCTCCTTTAATTAGAAAATTAGAAAGCCAAAGGATTGAGGACAACTTCACAGACGTTGGGGAGGCAGGGCACTCCAGTGAACACTGGGGGGGAAAAAAATCAAGAGTTGTAGGTTCGGGCTCTGGTAAATCTCTAGCTTGTGACATGGTTGTTAACAAGTCACTGGATTTCTTTTTTATTTATTTATTTTTTATTTTTTATTTTTTTTTATTAAATCATAGCTGTGTACATTGATATGGTCATGGAAGTCACTGGATTTCTGAGCTTAGGTTTCTCCTGTAAAACAAAGAGGCTAAATTGATGATCCCCAAGGCCTCTTCCAGCCTTAACATTCCAGGATTAAGGATTCTGGGAGCTCCGAGCCTTGGCACGGTCCTTCTCAGTGTGCCGACGAGGGGCCAGCCGCACAGGCTTGTAAAGTGAACTGATTTTGGAGAAGAAAGTTAGTGCAGGGAATGCCAAATTCAAATTCTTTATTTTATGGTCAAAGAACAAGGATCAGCAATGTTGACTGAAATGACCCAGATCAGGCAGTTAACCGACGGCAGAGGAAACAATTTCACTCTACTCATTACACTGTGGGAACCTGTTCATGTGTTATCCCTGAACAGGCAACATGAATTTGAACTTTTTGGAACCTTTAAGTTTGAATATTTGAATGTATTCGCAGCTTATTCAAAAAGACTTAATAGAATTTATGATTATTACTGGCCTAAACGGTTAAAAGTGAACAAAAAAAATACTATTCTTTCATTTGTTGAACTCCTGCTGTATGCTAAGGGTTACAAGTGCAAAGGTTAATAAGACCCAGCCTAGATACTTTTAAGGCCTCACCAATTCTAAACTACTGTAGTACTCTATCCTATTTTAAAATTTTACTGTGTATTCTCTTCTAGCATGGAGGATAAATTTCCGTGCAATAGTTGTTTTCATAAAATCTTGTTCAGTATGTTTTACTTTTAGGGAAGGGATTCATAACTCACAAAAGTCACTGCTTACTTGTTGGCTGTTCCATGAAGGTTTGTCAGTACAGTGAAATTGTTTCTCACACTCCGCAAGCTGGCAAGGACCTGCAAGAAAATGTTTCAAATAGTCAGAGATTTGATCTAGGGTCAAAATGATCTAGGGTCAGAGATCACGCTTAGAAGAGGGAGAGGGAGCCAGGGCCAGCAGACCTACCTGAGCAAAGGGAGTTACGATCAAGTCATCGCCATGTCTGGTGAGAAGAGAGAAAAGGAACATTTAGAAATGCACTTGAATCATAACTGTGACATTTATGTGTAACGTGGAGCTCTGTCAGGGTTAGTGACACACATTTGTACAAGTCCCCTGCTGGGGTCTGAGGCAGAACTCACAACCAGGCATCAACAGGTACCCACACAGGGGGAAGGAAAAAATATAATAGTACCAGATTCATCACTCCTGGATTCGTGGTGACTACAAGTAAAATCATTTGCAAATAAGCACATATCCTTAGGGTATGTTCCCACTGAGTAACAGACCCAGGGCTCTGTAATTCAAAGCGACTTGTGGATTTGGTTGCCGGAGTCAGGAAATTTAAAGAGAGGGTTGCTCACAGGGACACACACAGTCGGAAAAATGCTGTAACAGTCTGGATAAAGGTTAACTTGGGATTTCCTGGCTTTTGTTGATTTGAACCACAGGTCTAAAGCCATTTAAACACAGATTTCTATCTGGAAATCCCATTACTTTTTGTTTTGCATGTAACTTTTTTCTTTAAGTACCCAAGGAAAAGCTTTTAATGGTAGTCCAATGCTAAACCTACCATAACCACACCATTGCAATTCACTTTGCAATGATGGGAAAAGTCAAAAATATATTTTCAGAGTTCCTCCTCCCCTCCTCCTTCTCTCCCTCTCTCTCCCTCTCTCATACTTCTGTGGGTCTACCTAAGCCCACACTCCGCACACTGTCAAAGGTCGTGAAAGACAAGTTGCCCTGAGCTTCAGTTACAGAATCAGGCCACAGGCTGTCTCAGTGAGTCACGACAGCAGGTCAGACATTGATGACACCAAGCTTCCCTCCTTGTCCCACCCGCTTCTCACGATTGTCACACAAACACGGCACCTCCTCTGCTAACTATGGGTGTGACCGATAATGACGAGGCCCCTGCCCCGAGCAGGCACTAGGCGATGTGGGATCCAGGCTGAACAACGCACTCACCCACCTGGGCCTCCGCCCTAGCACAGGCTGTAGACTTGGGGGTCTTACCGAATACGATACTTTCCTTCCCATCTTTGTCTTTAGCTAGAAGTTTCCATTCAATGTAAGGTAGCAAATTTCTTGTGTGCCTACTTTTTACGTTGGCAGTAACAGGAATACTAACAGCGAGAATTCTTGGCATGCTCACCGTGCGGTAGGCCTGTGCTGACATTCTACATTCATGATCTCATTCACCTCTAACCATGAGGCTGTGAGACAGGTGGTCTTTTAAAATTCTACTTTACAGGGTTCCTGCTCTGTCATCCAGGCTGGACTGCAGGGGAGTCAGGTACTCTCAATATTACTGTTTTACAGTTAAGCAACTGCTCAACTCACATGTAGCTAGCAAGGGGAGAACTTGGACTGTCAGATTCCAAAAACATGTGCTTTTAAGCACCAGGCTTCCTACTTTAGGACGATGCTACATAGTTGACAAATTAAATTTTACAGAATCCATGATCAATCACCCTCCCCTGCAAATTAAAATATAGTAGGAAAGACAAAAAATATTCAAAAAACTTAAGAGACATTGAAAGATAGAGCGAACATACAAACAAAAGGGATATGAGAAAACAGTGGAGTCCTGAGCAGAAAGGAGCAGGTGGTGGGGTAGTTTATGGCTCATGTTCAATGCTGAGGGACCAGCTGAGAGTAAACACGGACATGGGGAAGGAGGACTGACACAGGGCAGGAGGACGGACAAGCAGGCATTTGGGCTACAGATTTGTGGTTAGTGATGACGGGAGGGTGGTTGAGGCCATGACAGGTGCCTCCTGAGCGGGGAGTGCACATGATGTGGGGGACTCAGAGGAGGAGCCTCAGGGGAGAGATGGAATGAAGGATGGAGAAAGACCGCTGTGTTAAGAGTGATGTGCTGAACTGCGTTGAGGGCTGCTATTTTTTTGGGATGAACTTTGAGATGGTGAAGGATTCTGCACTTTGTTCTGAATTCTGATGTGAACTTCACATTGTTCATATGACATCAGGTGAGTTAAGGACAAGATAAGGGTTTAGCAGTGGTTCTCAACCTTCCTCATGCCACGACCCTTTAATACAGTTCCTCATGTTGTGGTGACCCCCAACCATAAAATTATTTACATTGCTACTTCATAACTGTAATTTATGGAATTATGAATTAAAATTCATAATTTTACTGTATGAATTGTAATGTTACTGTAATTGCTACTGTTATGAATTGTAATGTAAATATTTGATATGCAGGACGTATTTTCATTGTTACAAAGGGGTCATGACCCACAGGTTGAGAACCGGTGGTTTAGAGTGGAGCAGATCTGCTACGGCTCCCTGATTTCCAGAGTCTAAATAGTCAGGTCTCAGATTTAGAGTTGAGCAGATCTGCTACGGCTCCCCGATCTCCAGTCAAGTATAAATAGTCAGGTCTCAGGCAAACATCGTGCCCTGAGCAGACGAATTGACAAACAAGTCGAGGACTCACTGAAAATGCATGACGAAAGGTCAAAGGGAGGTCAGCAAACCTTATGGGGCACAGCAGGGACAGGCCTGGCCTGTAGACGTTGTGGCGTCAAGGAGGACGGCACAGGCAGCAGCAGGGATGGGCTGCGGAGCCCGGGCCCGGCTCCCTGGTCTGAACTGCAGGAGTGTGGGCTGCGCAGCACATACGGCTGGGAGAGGAACTCTGGGGTTCTATGGTATCAGGGAAGAAACAAAACAAAACAAAAAAACCTCCCTGCTGAGTATGGCCAGAGTATTTATGGGACTATTCCTAATTTTTTAAATTCATAATTCCATAAATTACTGATCAAGAATCAAATGGCATAGAAGCCACAAAACATGTGGTTGATGATTGAAAACGTGCGTGTCTTAACCTCCTGAGCCGGCAGGAGGCAGCAGGCTCAGGAGCGGGTGGGACCCCCGCTGCACGGGCGACATCTGGTGACAGAATCAGCACAGCACAGCCTCGCAGCCCCGCTGGGGATGAGGGTCTGTCTCAGGATCGTCTGCTCTAAACAACCAACGGTTTCCAGAGGCAGAAATCCTGCTTTTCACCTACACTCTACATCGTATTTATTAATTAATTCCTCCTGTGTCTGCTCCTTCACTGGGCACAGAACTTCATTTGTCTTTTTCTTGTAGCTGATTTTAGCCTCTCACATGAGGAGATGAGTGTCAGAGTGTTTCAGAGCGCAGGTTTATAACCAAACGGCTTCGGTCTGTCTCTCAGCTGCACTGATAAGTTTCAGCACTTACAAAACGGGCTTCACACTAAGTGATTTTGCCCGGCTAGGGGCTGGTGAGTGCCTTCTCAGCATGTCCAAGACAAGACAGGCTAAGCCGTGATGTTTGGCAGGGGAGGCGTGCTAGAGGTATGTTGACTTAATGACATTTTCAGCTTAGAACGGCTCTTTCAGGACATCACCCCACTGTTAGTTTGGAAGCATGAGGAAATAGAGGGTTGCTATCTATTTCCAGCTGGTAAAAGCTGCTTTAAGATGCTCACACCTGCCCCCCACTGCAATTGAGAGGGCTCCTGTTTTACACTGTACACACAGTGTACAGAGCATTTCCATTCACATTATTTCACATGATCCCAGGGAATGGTGCTGAGCCTAAAATGTCCCTCTACCTCCCACTATGATCAACCACCAGCTGCTGGTGACCCTCGTGTGCAGCTGTGTTTGAACTGCCGTGGAGTCTGGGCTAAGTACGTCCCTTCTGCTACTCTGCAGACCGTAGCCTCCCCAGGGGCTCCTGACTAGTCACAGGCTCACCCCCACAACCATTCTTCACACCTAAATCAAAGCTATCTTTCAACAATGTACCTGATTACATATTTTCCTGCTTGAAAGCTTGTAGCTGCTCCCCACTACTGTCTGCAGCACTGAGGCCAATTTCTCCGCACAGACCCTTCAAGGTTCGGGTCCGGCCCTCCCTCCTGCTCCCTGCTCACCACTTCCTCTCCCATCATGTTCTTTGCCCATGCTGAGCTCTGGGTTCCCAGCATGCTGCCCCATAACCAGAGGGTCAGCACGTGGCCTTCCTCCCGCACATCCTCCAGCCCGCCTAGCTCCTTGGCCACCTTATAACTTCCTGAAAGTGACTGCTGGCCCCTCTGGCCAGACCTTCCCAAGCCCCAGGCTTCTCCCCACAGCTGCCTCATTGGAGCCATTAAAACTGCCTGTTGACTTACAAATCTTTTAGTGCCCTTGAAGACACAGAAACCATCTTATTTGTTAACAAAGTGCCTACATTTAAGTAGATATTTATTAAAAGAGAGAATGAATTTGACCCTTGCTTCTTACCTAAATTTAAAGCTGGCAACACTGCGTGCGTCTCAGTTAGGGAGAACATTTTACTGGTCAGTGAAATTGAGAGGAGGGTGAACCACGGGAGCGGGAAAGCCGGGGGAAGAGGCCTGAGAACCACAGCTCTGTGTTCAGACCTAGTTGGACTGTGATTGCCAAGGTCTCTTCAAGTTTGAAATTTCTATTACCTTTTAATTCCAAGTAAGGAAACATCAGAGTTTAATCTCGAATTTGTTTAGTGTTTGGGGGAGACCTGAACGACCCTGTGATTTGTCATACTGTTTCGTATGAGTTTGGGGAACTGTTAACTGGGAAGTTAGTTTGGAGATTCACTTCCAAAATTAGTTCACAGAATGATTAGCCTTTTACCTGCAAGATACTACATGAGTAAGGATCGAATTATCCCACTCCCACTATGAAATCTGGAATAGAAATAAATGTTTTATCTTGGTAGGGAAGAGAATTCCTAGAACATTCAAAGCCCCATCCACACCTTTGTCAGAAATGGCCTGGGGTTTCTACCTGTTTCTACCTGGTGGAAAAGATGCTACTTTGCAGCTTGTAGAACAAGGGAAAAAAGAGTCCATGAGGCACTCCAGCCCACCAAAATGAGGGAGATTCCATCTCAAACAAAACAAAACAGAATTGTGAATGTGACCATCGTTAGCCACACCCCAGGACATAGCACGAGACACAGTCATGGGATGGGGGGAGTTTCTCAGGGTCTTGGAGCCCCAGACTCATCGTCTGTGGAGTGGGGATCATACGGGTGTCTGGCCCCGGCAGGGCTGCTGCAAAGATTAACAGAGACAATGCGAAGAAGCTGCCCCACATTGGGCGTGCACTGCACACCGGTGCCCTCCGTGCGGAGCTGTGTGTGCACCTTCCCATCTTTCTTATTTAACGGCCGCCTGTGAGTAAGAGATCTGCTCATAACTCCTCTGTGATTCGTATCGTGTTTTATCTTTTATCCACCAGAGCCTGGCACCATGCATGGCACACAGAGGAGATTCAGTAAATATTTAGCAAATGACTGAAAAAAATAAATGTTGGCCCACGTAATGATGGAGATATTTTAAGGCTGGGGTGCTTCTATTAAAATTTTCTGATAGAAATGCCTTGGGGATGAGGCCACAGTACTCTACCAAGGGCGACGTCGTGAGACTCTGCCTCAGAAAAAAAAAAACGCCCTGGGGAATATTCTCTTGCTAGTAGCTTAAAAATGCCCACTTCCCCTTTCACAAGAGGGTAAAATTGTTGGCTTCTTTCCCAATAGCTGGAGAGGACCCAGTGGAATTTTCCAAGCTGCAGACTATAGGAAGTTACTGATACTTTTATAACATTCAATATTGAAAACCATTGTATGTGTGCCCAGAAACCTTTTAAAGCATGAATTCCAGCATCCAATTTTATTTGATTTTTAAAATGTAATAAACAAGTGACACAACTCTGGCCTTGTTTTTTTTAAATAAAAATAGGAGATTTACAATTAATTGCAGCGAAACAAAAATAACAGCAGTGCTTAATAGGGCTGTAGAGGCAACAAGTGGGCTTTGTGTTAAAGTCCAGAGAAGAGACACAGGCCTGCGGCTGGATGACAGCTTAAAAAATGTCACCGGGCAAAGGCCACCGAGACAGAACACATGTGACCAACCACCGTCTTTCTCTCTGCTGGAGCCTCATGCAAACTGCATATACAACTAAAAATTCAACTGTGATCCGTAATAAGTGTTCAAAAGTTAAGATTCTCATCTTGCAAATGATTCAGCAGTTCAGGAAATGAAGCTCAATCAAAATTTCTAAAAAATACCAGGAACAGATATAAACTGGACAATGTACCTAAGGTTTTTAATGCTCTGGCAATCCCCAGCCGCACGTTCCTCAAGCTACAAAGATGTCCCTAAGACGGCCACCACTGTCATCTCTGCTCACTTTGTCTTTTTCCTCCCTTCCCACGGGGTAAAGGGGACAATGGCTGCCGCTGCCCCAACAGGGTCAGAGAGGGGGTGAGTGTGAGGCCAGGAGCCAGGCAGGCTCGTACTTACTGCTCGCTTGGAAGTGAAGAATTTCTCGACATTGCCTTTGGTGACAAGTCATAGTCGCTGTCTGATCTGTAGAGAAAGGATTCTCTGCGCTGGCTGTGCCCAGGGAAGGTGGCGTGAAGAACCAGCCCAGAGGAGGTGCTGGCCTGAGGGTCCAGCGGGCTCCGGCCTGGGGAAGGGCCATTTTCCACATCGAAGCTTAAAGAGAAAGCAGGACACCCTGTTATAGGCGGTTCACAGAGGGGACACACACTGGGGCTCACATGAGGAGCACACCGCGTTGAGCACTTTACACACTATGGGAAGTTCAAATCCTCTAAACACCTCTGAGTCGAGGTCACAATTCCCACTTTGTACACTGGAAACTGAGTCCCACTGGCGCTCAGCCCTGAGCCCACCACTAGCAAATGGTGCCTCTGGAACTTGAACCCAGGAGCAAACACCAGGGCCTTGTCTTCTGAGACACTCAGAAGCCAAGACAAGATAAAGTGACCTGGTGACAATGAGACCCTCCAGATGGGGCCTGGGCACAGCTGAGCTGTCAGACTGAACCATCCTGGAGTGAGTCTCCCTAGCTGGAAAATTTGTTCTATAAATAAATATATCACAGCCTCATCAATGACATCACAAGCATATTCTGGAATGTTTCAGGAAAAAATGTCACTCGGGAAACCTCCACTGGCTAAGTTTGTGGGAGGCCCAGCCTGAGATTTAATATTTAGATGAAAATTTAACCACAGAAAATGACTTAATTAATCTGATGACACCAAATTGCTCTCCAAGGCTGCAAAGTGCTCTGGCTCCTCAGAAAAGTGCCATGAGGCTTCCCGGCTCCGCACTCGGAAGAGGGGCCTCAGGCCCAGAGCCACTGAACATGCAGAGGGCAGCAGAGATCACGTCTCTCTCTTTTTGCCCCTTCCTGCTGGCCCCTGGCCACTGTGCCCACGTCATGCTCCTGTGGTCCCACATGCATTTTCCCTGCACACGCCACCTGTCTCAGCCTCACACTGTCAGTAAGTCCCTTCTTTTGCATTTTTCTAGAGCACTCACGGGTCCCAGCCAAAGCTCTGCAGAGGTGTTGGAAAGGGGGCTGGGCTGGGGCTCCCTTCCCAGTCAGACCCCAGCAGTGAGCTTCCTTCACGCTCATCCAGCCACCATCATCCATTTCTACATTCTTGGTTCTTTTCTCTCACTCGTTCTTACAGCTGCTCTCTTTGGGTGGATTTTTCCTATATTTCTTTAACTGACAAAGTGCTTTTTTTCTTGATATATTATTCCACTTTCTCTTAACAACCCTGTAAAGTATGCAACGCGATTGATCTCACTGTACATATGTGGCAAGTGAGGCTCAAAGTCACAGGCCAGCAGCCTGCAGAGCAAGGGAGACCAAGTCTTCCATCTTATTCCTTACAAGTCCACATTGCCCTGGTCTCAGAGTTCCAGAATGTTCCAGAATGACCCCGGCTGACTGAGGGCAATCTCCCTTCAGTCTCTGCATTCCAACACGAATTACGGTTGGTAGGTTTTGTTGAAAGACGAACGAAGCAGTGACAGAATGCGAGGGGTAGTGTTTGCTAGGAGGCCATCCTGGGAAGCTGCCTGTGGACCACTCACAACCACAGGTGTCTGATGAGCAGTGGCAGGTGAGAGGGCAAGGAAGAGCCGCAGCAACCTGGCATGGACTTGGGCTGTCTGAGAGCCACAGATGGGTTTTCTCAGCAGGCTGATGGTCTGGGACGAGGCTGCCTCTCAAAGACTGCAGGCGGGGGTCATTCACACCAGCCTGTTCGCCCGCCTGCTAGAGGGAGAGCCATGTCCTAGGCCATGTATGTTGCAGCAAGTGAAAGTATTAGAAAGGTGAGCTGCGAACTTCCCCGGGTGGGCTCTGTGCTAGCTACTAGCAGGATAAAGAGCACCGTTGTGGGTAAGCACACTTCCTTTTTTTTTTTTTTTTAGAGACACAGTTTGACTTTGTCACCCTCAGTAGAGTGCCGTGGCATCTCACAGCTCGCAGCAACCTCCAGCTCTTGGGCTCAGGCAATTCTCCTGCCTCGGCCTCCCGAGTAGCTGGGACCACAGGCGCCTGCCACAACACCTGGCTATTTTTTTGTTGCAGTTTGGTCGGGGCAGGGTTCGAACCCACCACCCTTGGTATATGCGGCCGGAGCCCCACTCACTGAGCCATAGGCACTGCCTGGTAAGCAATGCCGCTCAGTCCTGTAGAGGCAGTGGGCCATGAGGCTGTCTCTGAACCCTTCTTAAGGACAAAGAAGGTAGGTCTACAAATGGGAAGGTAGGATCACACAGAGCTTAACATTGGGCCTAAGCTTCCAAATCCCATGTGCACTCATGTTGTTATTCACCTGTGTGTGCCCACATGGCCATGGATATTAAAACATTGCAATACATTTTTAACATTGGCATCCAGCTGCTGCCCCAGGCCCTCCCGGATGTTCTGGGCTTGCTGGTGATCCGGTAACTAAAGGTTTGGTGTCTGGCCTGGCTCGTCTTTAACAGGTGGGTGTGTGCTCACGCAGCCCCGGTCATTAAGCATCGTGAGTCTCACTGCTGTGTGTGTCTATGCTAAAGCCTCGGGGTTGGTGCCAAGGGGGCCGTGCCCACCAAGCTCTCAGAGCCTTTTCCCTGGAGGGTTTCCACCAGTGCTCACCCTGCTCTCTCCTTTGTTAAAGGCATTTCTAGTGGGCAAGAGTAGGTCTATAAAGATTCCCCTTAAAGTGACTGTCACAGGCATTCTGTCTTTGGTGTGAGCAGCCGGGACATTCCATCCTGCTGCGTCCACTAGGACTAGACTCTGACTCCAAACCCCTCCCCAGGTGCTCCTTTTCCATCTTGTTTTCTTTCTTCCTTCCCCTGCCTGAACTTCATGGGAGAGCCTGCTGGAGATCAGAAGCCAGGGAAGGAGCCTCTGGTGCAAAGAGGCAGTCTTAGGGAGACAAATGGCCTTTCATATCCCCTGGGGCACCAATTCAAAGCACCCCACACAGATGTACAACTTGGAACAAACATGAATCTCCAAACAGATACCAGTCCCAGTCACAGCAAAATTAGTGGGAAGACATCACAATATGTCCCACAGACCCAGGAAGCAAGGAGGGGCGTGGACAAGGGGAAGGCTGCGGACAGACTGGACGGGCACAGCTAATATAACACACGGGCTGAAACACATCTGGGTGGTGTGGAGCAGAATCTGGAATAACAGAAACAGACACAAAAACAGGGTCACTGTTTGGTTAGGATGATTTTTGCCTCTGTCTCAATCAGGAGACACTTTTCACCTTTAGCTTCTTTATATGGAAAAAATCATATAAAAGTAATATGAGAACGTTACATCAAACACAGGCAATAGAGGGAAACAGCCACGTTAGTTACTAGGAGCTTTGCATGTCTTTCTTCTTTTTTTTTTTTTTTATTGTTGGGGATTCATTGAGGGTACAATAAGCCAGGTTACACTGATTGCAATTGTTAGGTAAAGTCCCTCTTGCAATCATGTCTTGCCCCCATAAAGTGTGACACACATGCATGTCTTTCTTCTAAGTATTCTTTTTCTGTGAGTTTGGAGCTTTGCTGTGTTTTAAAGAATTTTAACAGGTTCTCCGATTTGGACATATAATTTCCTATGGCTCTTTGATGGTTTCCTGGCAGGTCTCCTACAGTTTCCCGAGCATTTTCCCAACTCTGGGTCATCATGTTCAGGAATCTAAGTAAGACTGCAGGTGATGACTGTGAGCTCACAGCTAACTCACCATCCTGAGCCCGTCACAGGCAGTTTCAGAGAGAAGAAGTTGCCCTCAAGTTGGAACATTTGAGGGTGACTTACACCTCCTGGACAAGAGACCCCTCCCAACCCTGCTGTCTGATCTCCAGAACTCCTCACGCTGCCCTCCCGCTCTGTCTGCCTCCGCTCACCTCCCTGGACCGAATCGGTTGTTTGCTGTCTGAAGCCCAAGTCTTAACAACTGTCTTCTGTTTTGTATCTAGTTTTCATCTCCTAGAGGCTTGGTGCTGGGCGCTGCTGTGTGTCAGCACGGGGTTCCAGTAGCTGGAACACCCAATGAATCACAATGTTCAAAACTCAGCTCACGTCACCTCCTCCAGGGAGTTCTCTCCGACACTGAAGCCCCGTGGGATTTTGATGCACGCTCCTTCATCCAGGAATTGCCAATTTATTTAGCTGCTCCCCCATAGACTGTGACCTCCGAGAGAGAGGTAGTGGCACTCTGTCACTCAATAGCATTTACTTACATCCTAGGCATCTGGGCAGAGGCTTGGGAATAGTAGGTAGCCTTCAAAACACAATGAGGGGAGTGACTGAAGATCACTGTCGCTGCTCTGAAGTGATCCCCCCCCATTTGACTCTCTGCCCTCACCTCCCTCCCCACCGGCATGGGTTTCTGCTGCTCCTGGCAAATGAATTTATAGATATACCGCATTAATTTATTGATCAGCCTTATGAGGCAATGATCTAAAAATAAAATAGATTTTTGAGAAAGCACTTCTATGTACTCTCTGAGCAAAACAGCCTGCATGGAAATATCTTAGCTGTCTGTGATGGTCACTTCTTTACACAACCCCCCTGAGGAGGAAGCCCTCTTCTGCCAGCCTCTTCGTGCTGTATTCTCATCTCTTTGTTATTCATAAAAGCAGGACAGTTCTCTGCCAGGCATGTGGTTCTCTCCTGGTGGTTTCCATTCCCTGGGAATCCTTGCAAAGTCAGCCCGAGGAGCTGGAGCAGGGGACAGGAGGACCAGCAGATGGCAGAAGACGGCCACGGTGTCCTCAGTGTGCCCTGCCTCCCGTCCCAGTGCGTGGGGCTGCCTGACAGTCTTGGGGAGAGAAATAAGACTGAAGCCTTATTCATAAGCCTGGGAGGAAAATCTGGGGACAAAGAGCAGAACCACAAAGCATGTGTGAAGCTTTGATTGAACCAGGAGAAGCTCTACTTCCAAGAATTCAAGTTAAGCCAGGTGATTCCAGAATTGTCTTCAATTGTCCCGGGGAAGGGTTGTTTCCTGATCTCCAATTACCTGTGCAACCCCCAATTTCTGCAACAAAGACTCACAAAGCAACATCCTGGGGATAGTTCATTTCTGGAGCAGAGCAGATTTTCCCTCTTCAGCTCGGTCTTTCTCCAGTCATTCTCCTCTTGGCCTTAGTCTGACAGGGACCTGCTGGAAAGGCTGCAAACTCCACACAAGAGGTTTAAACCCACAGGGCAGCAGATCTTGCTCACTGCCCTCGGCCAAGGCAAGAACTCTGCTGGCTGAGTTTGCTCTTCTGTCTTAGAAATGACTTGCAAGATATAAATGTTTTAACACAATAACTAAGAAAATGCCAGGAAGGCTATGTTAACAAGTGTGATGAAAATGTGTCAAACGGTCTGTAAAACCAGTGTATGGTGCCCCATGATCACATTAATGTACACAGCTATGATTTAATAAAAAAAAGAAAGAAAGAAATAACTGACTTGTAGGGCCTCTTCTGCACCACTGCATTCTTACAGCAGCCTTAGAAGCCCCATCTCTTTGTGCCGTTTCAAAGAGGAGAGAAAAGAGGCCTAAAATGTTTAGAAAAATGTGAAACGTGACTCTTTCATTACGATCTGGAATCTGTGCCCCAGTTCTCTCCTCTGTGTCCCCATAGCCTCCTCCTTGATCTCAGAATCAACCATCCTGTCTGTGTTCTTCAGGAACTAAGCCTTAATTCAGTGTTGTACTCCCAGGCCTGGGGCTGAATCTAAACCAGAATGCCTACAGTAGTGTTTGCTGAATGAACATAAGCACCTCACAGATTCTATCTCTTATTTGACAAAACGCCAGTTCCATTGGACTAAAGGCTCTGGCAGGTGAAGACCTCAGTGGAGGCCCCAAATGAAGCTGCTAAGCCCTTTTTTCCTGGCATGCTCCTTTCCCACAGGGTCCCAGAAACCCCAGCCCAGGGGCTTTTGATTGTGAGAAATGTTTTGTCTGTATAAAGTATCTGTGTGTAGAATATGTGTCTGTTGATTGGGGGGTGTATTCATGAAAAATTGTGTTTCTCTACAGTTCTATTGGAATATAGTCCCCTCCATTGCACTCAGAAGCTAATGTCTTCAAATGCTTATCATTTTGATAAAAGCAAATAAGAATTTACGCATTTACTTATGTGCTCACATTGGTTCTTGAGGTGGGGGGGAGACAGGGGCACACAGCTTTACTCATGATGACAGTGACCCACACTTTACATGACTAAGGACTGCAAGGTTCAGTGGTCCTGATTTCTACTGAAGGACTTAACTGTGCAGGGTCACAGCCTCCAGGACGGAGGGAGAGCCCACGTCCCGGCTGACAGTCAGACTGCTGTGCCCACAGTCACAGCAGAATATTGCAGTTTTGCCCTGAGAATGGAGCTCCAAAGTCTGTGACCTCCCCTTGCAGACGACGAAGGAGAATTCCGCTGTTCCCCTTGTTTGAATTCTAGACTCAGCTACCTGTTGCTTTCTCTTCTTCTTGGGGGCTCTGAAAATTATGTTCATGGCAATAATGGCCCAGGCCTCCCTCCCCGCAGAAAGGCCTGACCAGCGGCAGGGTGGGAATGCTGAAGAACTCCGGAGTCCTCAAAGCCTGCCTTCCAGATCCTGCTCCGCGAGGAACTGATGGGAACTCACCTCCCTGGGTCCTTCCCTCACACCTCAGCCTCTCCCACCAAAACGAAGATGTGGGGTAGACCTCCCAGCTGCCTCGGAGATGAGACACCTCACAGACATTTTGAAGAGAGAAACAAACCCTGACTTTCAAGTGTGGCTTTGGGTTCATGGTGGTGACCATTCTTTCACTCAACAGATACTTATCAGGCACTTCTCATGAAGCAGGCGCTGTTGTCTGCCTGAGACAGTATACAGCAGTGTGCGAGACAAGGTCCCTGGGGGACGGATGCACAAAAATAAAACAGATAATTTCAGACACTGATAAATGAGATAAAGAAAACAAAACCTACTGATAATAACGTGGTAGAGACACAGAGAGAATGACCCTTCTTCGGTTGGGTGGTCCACAGTTCCCCTTCATGTGATCCTGTGGGCTGCGTATTGTGCTGCCCCAGTGGACACCGTCCATCTCCCCCAGTGGGCACCATCCATCTCCCCCAGTGGGCACCATTCATATCCTCCCCAGTGGACATTGTCCATCTCCCTCAGTGGACACCGTCCATATCCTTCCCCAGTTGGCATCGTCCATATCCTCCCCCAGCAGACATTGCCCGCCCTCCCCTAGTGGGCACCGCTCATCCTCCCCCAGTGGACACCACTTGTCCTCCCCCAGTGGGCACCGCCTATCCTCCCCCACTGGACACTGTCCATCCTCCCCCAGTGGGCACTGCTTGTCCTCCCCCAGTGGACACGGTCCATCCTCCTCAGATGCTGCCAACTGAGCCAAGACTTGATAGATGTACTGACAAAGCTGTTCTTGGGTTCTTTCCCTATCTCTATTTCTATGCCTGTTTTAACTAAAGAATTGAGTGAGAAGCTACCTGGGTTTGAATATTTTTCTCATTTCTTATTCCAGTGCTAAAGGCCATGCCTGCCGAGTGGAGAGACGCAGGGATGTCTGATGAGTGCACAATGAAGGGATAGGGGGTGTGTGACCAAGGAACTTCCACTGACTCCCCTTGCTGCCACAGCAGCATGCATGAACCGGCGCTGCAGGAGGAGGGCTGCGGGCAGTGTGAGGACACTGGGCAATCTCCTGCCCTTCACTCTGATCAGCCCTGGAAAACCAGTTCCATAAAGAAGAACCACAGATGTGCCACCAAATGCCACCAGCAAAAAGGGACAGAAACGCCCTGCGTAGGGCACACGCCCCAAGGAGAAGACGAGTGACCACCTAGAGGGAAGTCGTTCGCATCCCTTGGTGTTGACTGTGTGAGACGGAAGTGTCAGGACTGTCCCTCTTGCTGTTCCTTTGGTAGAAAGCTTTAATATGTTTTTTTGGGGGGGACTTTATTTTGCAAGTTGTTTTATTTATTTCTTGAGACCCTTTCTTGGGTTTTAAACATTTCACAAGGGAACACCACAAAGGGCACCAACACCTAATTTTTCTATGGAGGTTGTAAGATAAGGACCATTGTTTACAAAGTTTTGTTTCAAATGCTTAGGAGAGCATTTTCACATGACCCTTTAACAATTAGACCCTGTGTTGTACCTGTGTCATATGATTTAATCTGCAAAGAAGACAAGACCATGTTACATTCCCACTTCACAAGTGCAAGAATGTGACTTCTAGAAAGTTTACACAATGCTCTATTTCCAAATAAAAAATGTTCTACAGAAATAGGAATGGTATTAAGTATGTTTTCTTGTATTTCAAATTATGGCTGGAATTTCACAGACCCACTCTCAAACTTTCATTCAGTAAAATTCCTTAAGGGATAAGACAACTTTTAACAACAATTGTAACTTTTTATGGCACAGTTGTTCTCAAGAAAGGCAGGGGTCCCCTGAAGGAAATAACTTTGTACGGGGATGTGCTTTGTATGTAGACATTAGAAAGGGTAGTGGGGTTGGGGGAGCAACTTTGCATTGATGTCACGCTACCATGCGCCTAGGATACACTTTGGGTATACAAATTATTCTACTAGCTCAGTGTTTTCCAGACTACATTCTCCATTAAAATTAATGTTATCATAAGAGATAATCAAATGCTCTCTTAATAATATAAACATACTCCAATTCATGAGTTAAGTAGCCCTGCCAATAATAACATCTATTAATTAAATAAAATCTTTATTAAGAAATACACTGCCAGTTTCCAGTAGCTCAAAGGGAAATGAGAATGATCTGAGAAAATTAGTTTTTATTCAATCAGTGATGGCTTTAAGAAATTGATGCAGGGTGGTGCATGCCTGTAATCCTAGGACTTTCAGCAGCCAAGGCAGGAAGATTGCTTAGGCCAGGAGTTCAACACCAGCATAGGCAACATAGTGCCATCTTGACTGTATAAAAAAATAAAAGAATTAGCTGGGCATAGGGGCATGCACCTGTCCAGTTACTTGGTAGGCTAAGGGAAGAGAATTGCTTGAGCTCAGGAGTTCAGGGTTGCAGTGGGCCAAGATAATTCAACAGAACTAGACCCTGTCTCAGAGAGAGAGAGAAGAGGAGAGGAGAGGAGAGGGAAGGGGAGGGGAGGGGAGCGGAGGAAGGGAGGAGAGGGTAACCTTATTCCGGCTTTCCTTTGTAAGTTCTCACATATCATCTGGAAATCATTTCCAGAAACCCGCTTGAAAGCAGAGTCTACACTCTGCAGATAAGTGGTCATTTAGCTTCTGTCTGTGTACTCCACTGATGGAGACATGCAAACCCCATGAGACAGGAAATTTCATTTCTGCATTGATTTAATTCAGGACTTGGGCCAGGAAAATTGAATTTGTTTTAATCTTTGTCCTGCCTCCCCCAGTCTCCCTTCCTGTCACTCATCCATCCTCCCTCACCCCATAAATGGAAACATCGTCTTCCCAGTTGTAGAAACCAGAGTCCTTCATGATCGTGCTTCCTCCTCAGCCCTCTTCCTCATCTTCAGTTGCCCAACAGGCCCTGTCCACCCTACATCCATGCAGCTCCTGTCTCAGGGTGTTAAAATCTCTCATCTGAACTAGAACAGCTGCCCACAGCTCTCCTCACTCCCACCCCCCCATCCTCTGAACTTTTCTCCACATAACAGTAGAAAAAATTCTTTAATGTAAAAGTTAAGTCATGTCACTGGCCTCAGAACATTTAATCCCCCCTCCCTGGTGTGTGTCACAGACCTTCACGTGATCTGGCCTCTGCCCCACACACCCCTGCTTGATATGACTCAGCCACAGTGACTTTCTTTCTGTTACAGAAGCAAATCCTCTCTCAATGCAGAGAGTTTGCATGTCTGTTTCATACTGGCACATCTTTTTTGCTTTAAACAATTCCTGGCTCATAGAGAAGGCTGGATAAATATGTGTTGAAGGAGTGAATGAATGAGCGAGTGAATGAGTGAGTGAGTGAATGAATCAATGAGTGAATGAATGAGTGAGTGAATGAGTGAGTGAATGAACGAGTGAGTGAATGAATGAATGAGTGAGTGAATGAATGAACGAGTGAGTGAATGAATGAACGAGTGAGTGAATGAGTGAGCGAATGCTGGCTTCTCGCCGCTTTTCTCCTCTGCTTTCTGCATGGCTTCCTCCTTCCCATTCCTTGAGCCTGGATTAGGTCACTCACCAGCAAACTCCTTCCCCAACCTTGTCTCCGTGGTTCCCCCTGCAGCTTTTGCTAGACTTGTTGTTGTTGTTTTTCTCTTGTTGCCTTCATTGCTCACAGGGCTATAAGCCCCATGAAGGCCGTTGGTTGTATTTACCAATGAGTTACAGAGTGGCTGGCCCTGCCTGGGACACGCTGCTCGTGCTGTGCACTCGTCTGCCTGGTGGATGACGTGTTAGTAGCTGACTGTGTGAGTTCACTGAACACCAACAGTAACCTCGTTTACTAGCAGCAGAGTCAATTTATTGTTGTTGTTTAAAATTTTCCCTTTTTGTAGAAAGGCTCCTTTATTTATTTCTTACCAATGGGTCAGAAAGTCTATCAATTCCAATGAAATTTGAAATTTAAAATATCAATTGATGTAAAACTTTGTCACAAGTTTGAAATATTTTTGGGTGATTATTACTGTGTTTATTTCAGAAAATGAGACTTTTTGGATTAAATTTCACAAGTTGTTAACCTTCCAAAGAGAGCTCCACAGAGGGGCCAGGGTCCACCTGGAAGACACCGTCCCATTTTAGGTCTATACAATGCCACTGCTTCGCTCTGCAAAAACTTTGCATTTTTAAAAACGATTTCTATTCTCTTGAGAACGAATAGGCCAAATATCTCCTTTTGGTGGAGGTAGGGAAGTGCAAGGAGTTGCAATATGGTTTCTATAAAATCAAATAATAATCATTAAAATCAGAAGTTGCTTCCTGAGCCTCCGTCCACCCAGCACTGATCAGCGTTTGTGTCAGTGATCACCTGGCCTCCGGTGTCCTCAGTCTTGAGCCCTGCACCTGCACAGACCTTGGCACTGGGATCCTAAATATGCTCTTTTGGGAAGTGAGGAGGGATGACCAAAGTGGGGAAAGAAAAAATAGAGGTGAGAAAATGGGATCCCAGAATCTTTTCCCTCTTACTTACTGTAGAAAATCTATACTTCTTTTGTCCTGACAGGTATTGAGCAGGTACAAGCTGTCAGGCCACAGGCTAAGCATTTCGGGTATCTTACTTCATCTCATTGCTATAATCACTTTGTTATTTTACAGTTGTGAAAACTGAAATTCAAAGGGTTTAAATAACTTTCTGACCACGACTCATGCACAGAAAAGAGACATGAAACAGCAAACTTTCTTATGATGACGGACGAATGGCCAAGAAACACGTGAAAAAATGATCATCGTCCCTGATCATCAGAGAAATGTGAACCAAAGCCACCCTGAGATGTCACCGAACCTCAGTGAGAACGGCCCACATCACAAGCTCCCAAAGCTGCAGGTGCTGGCGTGGGTGGGGAGATGGGGGGGACTGCAAACTAGTACAGCCTGTGTGGAGAGCAGCAGGGAGATTCTCAAAGAGCGTAAAGTCGACCTCCCATTTGATACTGCACTTCCACTACTAGGTATTTATCCCAACCCCCAAAAGGACATTTTGTCATAAATACACTTGTACCTGAATGTTTACAGCAGCACAGTTCACAATTACAAAGATGTAGAAACAACCCCAGTGCCTGCCCCTCAACCCATGACTGGATTAATAAACTGTGGCAAATGCGTACCATGGAGATGGAGATTTTGTAATAACCTGGACGAAAGTGGAGACCATTCTCCTGAGGGAAATATCACAGGAATGGAAGGCAAGCTGAACTGGACAGGACTGGAACCAGAAGAGTAACACCTACGTGCTCGCAGGAGAGAAAAATTCAATGAAATTCCAGGAAAATTAGGAACAAGGTAACAGAGCCTGTTCTTACCACTTCTATTTAACATTTTACTGAGGTTCTAATTAATGCAACAAAGCCAGAAAAAGGAATAAAAGCATCTACACTGGAAAGAGGTGGACCTGTCCTCATCTGTAGACCACACGCAGTGTGACCACCTGTGTAGAGTATTCACTGAGGCTTCACGCAGTGTGACCGCCTGTGTAGAGTATGGACTGTGGCTTCACGCAGTGTGACCGCCTGTGTAGAGTATTCACTGAGGCTTCACGCGGTGTGACCGCCTGTGTAGAGTATTCAGTGCGGCTTCACGCGGTGTGACCGCCTGTGTAGAGTATTCACTGAGGCTTCACGCGGTGTGACCGCCTGTGTAGAGTATTCACTGAGGCTTCACGCGGTGTGACCGCCTGTGTAGAGTATTCACTGAGGCTTCACGCGGTGTGACCGCCTGTGTAGAGTATTCACTGAGGCTTCACGCGGTGTGACCGCCTGTGTAGAGTATTCACTGAGGCTTCACGCGGTGTGACCGCCTGTGTAGAGTATTCACTGAGGCTTCACGCGGTGTGACCGCCTGTGTAGAGTATTCACTGAGGCTTCACGCAGTGTGACCGCCTGTGTAGAGTATTCACTGAGGCTTCACGCAGTGTGACCGCCTCTGTAGAGTATTCACTGTGACTTCACGCAGTGTGACCGCCTGTGTAGAGTATTCACTGAGGCTTCACGCAGTGTGACCGCCTGTGTAGAGTATGGACTGCGGCTTCACACAGTGTGACCGCCTGTGTAGAGTATTCACTGCTGCTTCACACAGTGTGACCGCCTGTGTAGAGTATTCACTGAGGCTTCACGCAGTGTGACCGCCTGTGTAGAGCATTCACTGAGGCTTCACGCAGTGTGACAGCCTGTGTAGAGTATTCACTGCTGCTTCACACAGTGTGACCGCCTGTGTAGAGTATTCACTGCTGCTTCACACAGTGTGACCGCCTGTGTAGAGTATTCACTGAGGCTTCACGCAGTGTGACCGCCTGTGTAGAGTATTCACTGCTGCTTCACACAGTGTGACCGCCTGCGTAGAGTATTCACTGAGGCTTCACGCAGTGTGACCGCCTGCGTAGAGTATTCACTGAGGCTTCACGCAGTGTGACCGCCTGTGTAGAGTATTCACTGAGGCTTCACGCAGTGTGACCGCCTGTGTAGAGCATTCACTGAGGCTTCACGCAGTGTGACCGCCTGTGTAGAGTATTCACTGAGGCTTCACGCAGTGTGACCGCCTGTGTAGAGTATTCACTGAGGCTTCACGCAGTGTGACCGCCTGTGTAGAGCATTCACTGAGGCTTCACGCAGTGTGACAGCCTGTGTAGAGCATTCACTGCTGCTTCACACAGTGTGACCGCCTGTGTAGAGTATTCACTGAGGCTTCACGCAGTGTGACCGCCTGTGTAGAGTATGGACTGTGGCTTCACGCAGTGTGACCGCCTGTGTACAGTATTCACTGAGGCTTCACACAGTGTGACCGCCTGCGTAGAGTATTCACTGAGGCTTCACGCAGTGTGACTGCCTGTGTAGAGTATTCACTGAGGCTTCACGCAGTGTCACCGCCTGTGTAGAGCATTCACTGAGGCTTCACGCAGTGTGACAGCCTGTGTAGAGTATTCACTGCTGCTTCACACAGTGTGACCGCCTGTGTAGAGTATTCACTGCTGCTTCACACAGTGTGACCGCCTGTGTAGAGTATTCACTGAGGCTTCACGCAGTGTGACCTCCTGTGTAGAGCATTCACTGAGGCTTCACGCAGTGTGACAGCCTGTGTAGAGTATTCACTGCTGCTTCACACAGTGTGACCGCCTGTGTACAGTATTCACTGAGGCTTCACGCAGTGTGACCGCCTGTGTAGAGTATTCACTGCTGCTTCACACAGTGTGACCGCCTGCGTAGAGTATTCACTGAGGCTTCACGCAGTGTGACCGCCTGCGTAGAGTATTCACTGAGGCTTCACGCAGTGTGACCGCCTGTGTAGAGTATTCACTGAGGCTTCACGCAGTGTGACCGCCTGTGTAGAGCATTCACTGAGGCTTCACGCAGTGTGACAGCCTGTGTAGAGTATTCACTGAGGCTTCACGCAGTGTGACCGCCTGTGTAGAGTATTCACTGCTTCTTCACACAGTGTGACCACCTGTGTAGAGTATTCACTGAGGCTTCACGCAGTGTGACCGCCTGTGTAGAGTATTCAGTGCGGCTTCACGCAGTGTGAACGCCTGTGTACAGTATTCACTGAGGCTTCACGCAGTGTGACCGCCTGTGTAGAGTATTCACTGTGGCTTCACGCAGTGTGACCGCCTGTGTAGAGTATTCACTGTGGCTTCTCGCAGTGTGACCGCCTGTGTAGAGTATTCACTGTGGCTTCACGCAGTGTGACCGCCTGTGTAGAGTATTCACTGTGGCTTCACGCAGTGTGACCGCCTGTGTAGAGTATTCACTGAGGCTTCACGCAGTGTGACCGCCTGTGTAGAGTATTCACTGTGGCTTCACGCAGTGTGACCGCCTGTGGAGAGTATTCACTGAGGCTTCACGCAGTGTGACCGCCTGTGGAGAGTATTCACTGTGGCTTCACGCAGTGTGACCGCCTGTGTAGAGTATTCACTGAGGCTTCACGCAGTGTGACCGCCTGTGGAGAGTATTCATTGTGGCCTCGATGTAGTAACACCTGGAAACATCACAACGCTAGGAAGTGAAGGGATAAACAAATGGTGAAGTATCAAACGGTGGAAGATGCCACTGAGCAACAAAAAGGAGTGAACCACTGAGATTGCAGCAACACCTGACCTCACCTGACCTTCACCTGATCTTCAGCTAACTAGTTACACTGTGTGAAAGAAGGCAGATGAAAAGGGCACATGCCGCATGATTACGTTTGTTTAGAATTCCAGAAAATAAACACAATTTCTAAGGACAGAAGGCAGATGGGTGATTCCAGGAAGGATGGGCATGGCAAGGGGTACAAAGGGGAACTTCTGGTTTTGACGGGTATTTTCACCATCTTGAATGTAGTGATGGTTTCATGAGTGGACCACATGTCTGAAGTGTACACTTTACAAAGTAGATGTTTTGCAAGTCATTTGTACCTCAATACAATGCTTTCAATATCAGTAAAAATACTTGGGAGTAAGCCCCACCTCCTTCCTTCCATTGCCTTGTTTTTCTGGCACTTCTTTTTAAATAAAACGTTTTGAGAAGTTGTCTTTCTTGCTATTTCTGCTTCCTCAACATCTATTTTCTTCGCAACTCACTGCAATCAGGATTTGGTCCCCGGTGCTTCCTAGGGAATCCCTCTGGTCAGGACCTGTCCACACCAACAGGCAGTCCTCAGCCATGATCCTGCTCTAATGTCAGGGCTATTTATTTGATCTGCATTATATTTCTCTTAATTTGACTGTCAAGGTAGCATCTCCCCCTGGTTTTCTCCTATTTCTTTTTCCATAGTGGACAGTCTCTGGAGTTACTTCTCAGCCCTTCTCTTTTTCTATAATAATGTCCCAGCTGGCTTCAGCTTTGTGTTTATTGGGGTGTAAAACACTGTCTATTCACTAATGACTCCCTACTGTCCTGCTGCGTTTTAAAACAGTAAGAACTACAAGACAATCATGCGTTGTCAAGCACCTGAACAGACACAGCTACCACTCTGAGACCTCAGTGGAGGATCTGACAGTCTGAGGATGACAGCTGAAGGCGCGGTACAGGGGCCATCGCTGCCGGATGGCACCCAGACCGGCCTGCGGTGTGTTCCCGGCGCGCCCTCTGCACGGCTCCTGCATCACCCTCGGCTCTGGTGGTAATCTCATGTAAAATGCATCCAATTTCTATAAAACTGCTTAGCATTGATTTTGTATCTGCAGAGTTTCAGACATGTCCCTGCTCCAAAAATAAATGGTGCCGTGATTTTATTAGAGCTCAAGCACAGTCTCCAGGCTTTGCTGTTCTTTGCTGTTATTTTTAGAAATTAAATCTTCCTGTAATATAAACCAAACACTATGAGCAGGGCATAGCTTGCCCCTCATCCTGTGGGGAAGTATTCTGTTTTATTCTCTAAGGCCAAGGTACAGCCAGTCAGGTTTGGGGGGGGCCCTACCAGCACGTGTCCTGGGGGGACTGCACCAATCCTTTACCCCACACTTGGTCCTCACGTGGAGCATAAAAACTCCAAATTAGTATGATAAGCTTTTGTTTTTCTTTCCAGAGCAATCCTTTCAAAAGAGGCATGTTGGAGTCGTGTGTTTGGAAGCAGACAGGAAAGAACTCCTTACTTTTTAAGTAATATGAATTCATTTCCTGTTCAGATGTCAATACCTCCTAGATGCCCATTTCAAAGGAGGCTTTGCCATTGCACAAATCCATTCCTTCAACGACAGAAACAGTTGCTGCCTTCCAATCTAAGCACTTGAGGAAACACATGTGCAAAGCCATCCTTTCAGCTGCTGCTCCTGCAAGCCTGTCCTCTGACTTGGTCACAGGCATTGAACAGGGCATTGAAAGGGTTGATTTATTTGATAAAGGTATCCCTGAATACTCATTCTCAGCTCTGTCAATAATTCCATTTCCACCTTTTATCTGTTCACAGCATGGATTTCCTCTTTAATGCTCAATTATCTTGACTTACTGGTAAATTACCTGTTTAACCCAAAACACCAGCTTCAGTCATCAACAGGACGGGGCTTTTGCTGTGTTGCTGGCTTATGTGTCTGACTCACAGATAGCTGCACTGTCTTCTGTGCCACCTCAATAATGTGGCACAAAAAATAAACCACCACCTTAAATAGTCTAGCTGAGTTTACTGTACAAAGCTTCTCAATTTGATAAATGAGTCACTTAACTTCTTCAATATTTTTATTTCAGTTCTACTCTGAAGCATGACCCATCTGCTCTAGACCAGGGGGCTGTAACTCATTCCATTTCCCAGGCTGGTTTTACAGTGTAGGAACTACTTTAACATAGAATTTGGAGACACTAAAGGTCATTTCTTACTTAACAAAAGTAGGAGCAACTCTTATTCGTTCTGGGAAAACTGAGTTTAGAGACAGGTGCTGTTTAAAGACTAATGGTTCTTCTGACACACCAGCTGTAAATCTTATTGCCATCTCGGACGAGGACATGAACCTTTCAAATCTCCCTTAGGAATCCCTGTAAGCAGGACTGTAATGTTTACTTGGTATTTAAAGCAATTTTCAAACTTTGTTTCTAAAGTTGTAGCCCAAAACGTATAGTGTAATTTAACTCTCAAGTGCAAAATTTCTAATATTTCTCCATTGCCAACAGAAGAAAGGTCCTCTGGCTGGCAGTCAAGGTCCTAATGATCTGATCTGAACTTGACTTCTAAGCGCACATGCCCTCTCACCTCCACTATGACCCAGGGAATCATGCCCTTTCTTGGAGCTGTTTCCTCACTTATTCTCCCTACTCCTCGCCAATCCCTCCTTCTAGAATATATTTTCTAATATTTCCACAAAACCAACTCCATGTGTGAGCAAGGGTCTGGGAAAGGGGACACAAAGACCAGGAATTGGGGAGGCGCAGTGACTTTACCTGGGAGAGCAACTTTTTGAGAACTTAAGCTGCCCTGCTTTATTGGCCCCATTAAGAAATACTCAGGACGACTCTAGGGTCCCCAAGAGGGCAGGAGACGATTGCCCTGGGACAGGTGTACTCAGCAGCTGTTCAGTGCAGTGGGCCAGGCAGAAGCTTTGGATTGAGGCAGAGTTGGATTTAAATAGAAGCTCTGTGTGATTTGTGAGCTAAATGGCCTTGGATTTAACCTCTCCAAGGCTTAGTTTTGTCGTGTCTAAATTGGTGACAGAAGAGAAAGCTGGAGACCTGCAGTGAGGATGAGATGAGACTCTATGTGTCAAGACGCAGATGGGGGCTCTGCTGCTTCCTGGCCATGTCCCAATTAGGACTAACGTGCAGAATGGAAATGGCAGTGTGGCTTCTCAGACAGAGGAGCTGAGGTTGTCCCTGCTGCCCAACTCTCTGAAATGAGATTCCTTCAGATAGGACACCCGGATGTTCTCATAGGACGAAGTGTGGAACAGGAATTTAGTACAAAATCATAAATCACAGTCGGTGCAGAGTGGGGGCCACCCCATAACAGGGCCAGGAGGCTGGGTATTGAGGGAAGATTGGCTGCACAGAAAGAGCCAAACTGTGAACGGCAGGCGTGGAACTGGCTTCCCAAAGGCCCACGCAACTCTGTGTCTTACTCCGCCTTGGGTCTAAATGTAGGTGGGTGTCTATCTCTGGGCAAGGCCTCCCCATCCCCAAATATTATGTTACAGCATATGACACTGCCATATTTATAGGTTAAAAAGTAGCTTCAAGTCAGTAACTTCAGGTAGTTCAACCCACTGAGGACAAAGTTTACTCCCTAGGACTCGTCACCCCCCTTTGCCCTTTCCTCTTTTTCTCTACCTGGAACGGGAGGCTCAATGCATAGACAAGGCAACATTATGATTTTGAAGATAAGCACCAGGATGGTGGGAAAAGAAGATAAAAGGATTCTGAGTCTTTGGAGTCACCAGTGAGGTCAGGCCTCAGGTTACTACCCCTGAAATTCTTGCTGCCTGAGAGAAACCAGGCTCCATGCAGCCTCTGCAGCAGCTGGGGACAGCTAGGGACAGCTGTGGTACCAAACCAGCAGGCAGATGGCCAGTAGCCTTTACTGGGTAGGAGAGCTGTCTCCAGGACAGCTGGCTTCAGGGAGCAGGGCACTGCTCAGAATGAGCCCACCGGTTGAAACAGAAACTCATGAGGCTTCCCCAGAGGCAAATATGAAAGGGGAAGTGGTGCCAGGAAAGATTCAGTCCTGAGCAGGGCGGTTGGCTTAGCAAAGAATCTGGGGGAACATCTGGGACACTGCGCGTCCAGCTGAGGAAACCGATAGTGCAGAGGTGAGAGCCTGCCTGGTGCACCTGAGTGACAGCGAGGTAGCCAGCGTGGCTGGCGCAGGAGGGAGGGAGTCGCAGCACGTCAGTGTGCAGCTCTGTGAAGCCGCCCATGTGAAACTTTCACAAGGTACATGTGAGAAGGACAGGGCAGAAATGACCAGCGAGGGCTGTGCCTGAGCAGTGGGAGCCCCGATGCGACTGACTGAGACGAGGAGGCAGCAGCAGAGGTGTGGGTGGGGCCAACACTGGAGCACGTTAAGTCTGAAACGACAGACGAGGAAGAAGAGAGCCCAGTAGGCAGCTGGAGTCTGGTTTCAGTGGGGCGGATCGCCCATTTCAGGCCCACAGGGATGTTTCCTAGATTGATAAACCCAGGGTGGTCTGTGCAGGCATGCACATTTTTTTAAGTGAAAAATAAACCTGTGTTTGCACCTATCGGTTCTCACTGTCCTATAGACTGAGAACTGGCCTACGAGGCTGACGTGAGAAGGTTGGGTGATCAGGCAAAATCATGTATATGAAGGCAGTGTCTCAGAGTTCAATAAAAATTCCTAATAAATATATTGTGTGCTTATATTTTTCTAGGTATTTTTGAGACAGACTTTCACTTTGTAGCTAGCCCTCAGTAGAGTACAGTGGCATCACAGCTCACAGCAACCTCAAACTCTTGGGCTGAAGTGATTCTCTTGCCTCAGCCTCCCAAGTAGCTGGGACTACAGGCGCCTGCCACAATGCCCAGCTATTTTTTAGAGGTGAGGTCTCATTCTTGCTCAGGCTGATCTTGCACCTGTGAGCTCAGACGATCCACCTGCCTCAGCCTCCTACAGTACTGGGATTACAGGCATGAGCCACTGTGCCCGGCACTTTGTTCAACACCTTGCATAAATTAACTTATTTAATCTTTACAATCCATCTGTGAAGTATATAATATTTTAAATACTTGTATAAACGAGGTCTCTGAGGTCTAAACAACTGAGGAATCTCACTCAGAGTTAAGTCATAGAGCTGTTGGGCAGAACCTGGTTTCAAACAAGGACTTTCTCCTGGAGAACCAGTGCTCTCAGCCACTATCCTGTACCCTTATGTTCAAGCCTGGGAGGCCTCATGGGAAATCCTGTGTGTGCAGTGACTCCGACGTGTGCAGTGACTCCCGTGTGTCTGCAGTGACTCCCATGTGTGCAGTGACTCCCGTGTGTGCAGTGATTTCCGTGTCCAGCACCCACTCAGTAGGTTCACATGGGTGCCTAACAAGTGTCTCTGACTTCACATGGTCCAAACTAAGTTCTGTGTTTTCCAACTAAATCTGTTGTTCTTTCAGTCCTCCCTTTGCTCAAGCCCCAGGCCAGCTGCCGTCCTTGATTCTTCATCCTTCACCTGCTACATTTGGGCCCCAGCAGGGCCCACACCGGCACATTCTGCTCACACTGATGGCTCCTGACCCAGCCCAGGGGTCTCCATTTGTTATCTGCGATCTTCTTGTTTCCACTCCTGGGCCCTATAAATTACTTTATTCACAGTTACTAGAATAAACTTTATTTTATTTTTTTATTTTTTATTTTATTTTTTTTTTTTGTAGAGACAGAGTCTCACTTTATGGCCCTCGGTAGAGTGCCGTGGCCTCACACAGCTCACAGCAACCTCCAACTCCTGGGCTTCAGCGATTCTCTTGCCTCAGCCTCCCGAGTAGCTGGGACTACAGGCGCCTGCCACAACGCCCGGTTATTTTTTGGTTGCAGTTCAGCCGGGGCCGGGTTTGAACCCGCCACCCTCGGTATATGGGGCCGGCGCCTTACTGACTGAGCCACAGGCGCCGCCCTAGAATAAACTTTAAAAAATACAATCTAGATCACACTTTAAAATCATCTGTAGCTGTCCATCACCTTCAGAAGTAAATCCAAGATCCTCATTACGGTGTAGAGGGGTCTCCATGATCCACTCTCTGCTCTCTGCCCCCACACTTCTCCTCCGATCTTGTCTGGGTCTCCATGATCCACTCTCTGCTCTCTGCCCCCTCGCCTCTCCTCTGATCTCTTCTGAGTCTCCATTCTCTGCTCCACGGTCCACTCTCTGCTCTCTGGCCCCTCGCCTCTCCTCCAATCTCTTCTGGGTCTCCACGATCCACTCTCTGCTCTCTGGCCCCTCGCCTCTCCTCCAATCTCTTCTGGGTCTCCACGATCCACTCTCTGCTCTCTGCCCCCACGCCTCTCCTCCAATCTCTTCTGGGTCTCCACGATCCACTCTCTGCTCTCTGCCCCCTCCCCTCTCCTCTGATCTCTTCTGGGTCTCTACGGTCCACTCTCTTCTCTCTGCTCTCTGCCCCCATGCCTCTCCTCCACTCTCTTCTGGGTCTCCACGATCCACTCTCTGCTCTCTGCCCCCTCGCCTCTCCTCCGATCTCTTCTGAGTCTCCACGGTCCACTCTCTGCTCTCTGCCCCCTCGCCTCTCCTCCAATCTCTTCTGAGTCTCCACGGTCCACTCTCTGCTCTCTGCCCCCTCGCCTTTCCTCCGATCTCGTCTGGGTCTCCACGATCCACTCTCTGCTCTCTGCCCCCACGCCTCTCCTCCAGTCTCTTCTGGGTCTCCACGATCCACTCTCTGCTCTCTGCCCCCTCGCCTCTCCTCCGATCTCTTCTGAGTCTCCACGGTCCACTCTCTGCTCTCTGCCCCCTCGCCTCTCCTCCAATCTCTTCTGAGTCTCCACGGTCCACTCTCTGCTCTCTGCCCCCTCGCCTCTCCTCCGATCTCGTCTGGGTCTCCACGGTCCACTCTCTGCTCTCTGCCCCCTCGCCTCTCCTCCAATCTCTTCTGGGTCTCCACGATCCACTCTCTGCTCTCTGCCCCCTCGCCTCTCCTCTGCTCTCTTCTGGCTGCACTGACCTTCCTTTTTCTTGAGGAATCACAGGCGTGTGGCCTTGCTCTGAGCTCTGCTTACATCCTCTCCACAATTGTTCATACCACTGAGGTCTCAGAGCAAATGTCAGCTCCTCAGAAAGGCCTTCCTGGTCCTCCCCTCTCACTGCCAATACTTCACACCTAGTTATATTATTTAATCTACTTCATTGCACTTATTACTATTTGAAATTTTCTTGGTCATTTATTTGTTCATTCATTTTCACCAATCTTCCTCCACCAGAACTCAGGCTTCATGGTACTGGGGACCTTGCCCCATCTTGCCCTCTGCTATGTCTCCAGAGCCTAGGACAGTGCCTGACATGTAAAACACCTTCAAAAAGGATTTGTTAAATAAAACTGATTGGACTTAAGATAATAGGGAGTGGTTGCCAGCGCTTTAGTGAATTGGATGTATGCTCAGATTCTAAAAACTTAGTTGGCCAAATCAACAGTTCTGTTAAATTTTATAATCCCTGCACTTTACTACTTCACCTGACTTGCCCTCAACAATTCCATAAGGCTGGGGACCTGAAATTACAGCTCAAAATGAGGCTGAATTCCACCGTGCACATAATCACTAGTGTGCCCTGGGTCAGCAGTGAAGGAGGCGTGCACAGGGCAGGCACAGGATGAATGGGATTTATCGATGAGAAATTATTACAAATCCACAAAAACAAATTTGTTTTCAAAGACAAGGGATTGGAAATGCCAATCTCCAGGAAAACAAAATAAAAATGGAGAGTCAAAAAACAGTGTGAATTTACATAAACGGACAATTATTTTAAAAAAGATTTTGCATCTGAATTAAACATCAAATACTCCTTTCCTGTTGCTGGGCCCAAGTATTGAGTTCATAATTTCTAGAGCCCAGGTGTCGGTGAATCCTGGCTGGGACTGTGAATGAAAACTCTTGCACCAAAAGCCCCCTGGAGACATGCCTGGGGGCTGGTACACCCGTGCCCCGGGGGTGGGGTGGGGGGGGGACGACATACACTCTTCTCTTGATTCAGTTCAAATGCACCCAGTGAATGTAAAGGAACTCATACCCCTCAGGGACCCCCATTACACAATGGAAGGGTGGATAATGTCTGAGCTCACATTAAGAAGGCAGCAATTCTTAGAAATATTATGTATCGGGATGCATAAGATGAGGACGGATCACGTGCTGTGGGTTTTCACAGAAGAGGGGATACAGGGGTGAATTTTCCATGTGGTGTAGAGGCCAGAACTCTCACTGAAGTAGGCTGAGGGGAGAAATAAAGGCAACCTTTTAGAGAGCTTTGCCGTGAAGGGGAGGCTGGACA